>NC_030680.2:81940035-82259949 GCF_000004195.4 Xenopus tropicalis | reverse complement strand
TACTAAAGGGTCGCCCCGTCAGAGGAACCCGCTTCCACACACGGCGCAGCGCCGAATGGTCCCCGCTACTGACGTCACAGCTACGAGCCGAGGTAGAGACTACGGGTCCTCTTAGGTGACAAAATCCAACGCGTTTCGCGCACCTGCGCTTAATCATGGAACGTAAAGGCATGGGGGTCGCTTCTCACTTAAATACCTCCCCACTACAGGCAGAACCACCCCTTAATCAAGCCACAAAACTTAACCCTTAAGTGTACACAAGACTATACAGTACAAGAATTATAACCTAGTACTGTTTGAACCTAGTACAAGAAATTTCCTATCCACAAGCCATATTCTTAAGTTCAAATCACAGTACTACGTAACACAGTCCAATATAACAGTACTATAAACATTACTGGGCAAGTTCTAATAGTTAATAAACTCCCTAATTGGAAGTCCTCTAGGAACCTCTAATATATCAAAAATAAAGTCTCAAAAACTTAGACTACAGAATTAAAATTATAATAAAACTACCTAAATATACATCTCGTAAACACAAAGTAAATACAAAAACTTTTCGCCCAGATCCTCAGTGGATAGATTAAATTTTTTTGTAGATTTTGGACTCTTTATTAGGAGACTTTCAGTGAAGAGATTTTTTAATATCAATAACTCTGGGAAATTACAGGTATCCCAAAAGGGGGACTTGGTACAGAAAGATGTAAAACGATGTGAATTACTAAGTAGAGAACTTAGTGGTTTGATTGATATGCACAGTTTACTCAGTGAATCTTTGCCGATTGAAGGCCCTAGAGTTAGTACCAATGTACGGGGGATCTCTAGGTTCTATCCGTGCGAAACCAAGGGCCCCTATATTTCCCTCTTTGAGAAATTGGTCTCTAGAGAATTATTAGAATCCAAAGATTTACTGTGGAAAGATAATCTAATTACCCTCGAGAGAGAAGCTATTAGATCACTACAGAAAGATCATGAAATTGTTATTAGGCCTGCTGACAAAGGGGGAGGGGTAGTTATACAAGATTTTGGGAATTATTTGGGAGAAGCCTACAGACTATTGAGAGATAGTTCTACATATAGGAAACTCGAAAAGGACCCTACAAAGGACTTCCAGGTAGAAATGTTTGTCATCTTAAGAAGAGCTTTTTGTAATAATATTATACAACAAAAGGAATTTGATTTTTTATGGATAAAAAATCCTAAATTGGCAGTTTTCTATCACCTACCTAAAATCCATAAAAAATTACAAAATCCTGAGGGCCGTCCGATTATTGCTGGCATTGATTCGCTTACATCGAAGTTATCTTTATTTATTGATCTTTTCCTACAGCCAGTGGTACCGTGTATCCCTTCCTATCTCAAAGATTCTGGAGCAGTGATGGAGATTTTGAAAGGGATTACATGGGAAAGTGGGTATGTCTTGGTGACAGCTGATATCTCGGCACTATACACGTCTATTGAACATAGTAGAGGTGTGGAGGGTGTAATACGAACTCTGGAGAAATTCAATTTTCCTGAACGTAAACAGAGAGAATTTTTGAGAGAATCAATGCTATTTATACTACGACATAACTATTTTAAGTTTGGCAAGGAGTTTTTTCTCCAAATTAGGGGTACGGCGATGGGAACCCGTTTTGCGCCCAGTTATGCAAATCTGTATCTTGGAGATTGGGAAGAGAGATATATTTGGGGTCCTAATCGATCACCAGCTTTAAAGGTGTATCGACGCTATATAGATGATCTATTACTGATTTGGGATACGAAAATTGCTTCCCTAGATGACTTCTTTATAAACTTAAATAACAATGATGATGGTTTAAAATTTTCATTTAAATGTAGCGAAAAGAGCATTGATTTTCTAGACCTTGAGATTTTCGTTCAAGAAGGAAAACTGTGTACTAAGACTTACTTTAAGGAGGTAGATAGGAACACATATATACTTAATAGTAGCCACCATAAAGATACCTGGCTTAAAAATATTCCTAGAAGCCAATTCACTAGAATACGGAGAAATTGCAGTAATGACCATGACTTTTTGGAACAGAGTGCTTTTCTTTTCAAAAGATTCCTAGAGAAATCATATAATAAGGAACATCTTGTTAACGAGTTTGTGAAGGTAGCTGGTGTTGACTTTTCGGTTTTTCTCCCTAGACTAGGTGAAGTGTTTAGAGCAGACCAGATAGGAATCATTTCGTCAGGTGATAGGCCGGATTTACAGACCAAAAGTGATCTAGATTGTTTCCTGGAGAATAGAGATGATTCGGCATTACATGGTAGATATTAGTCAATGACAACAGATAATAGGCTAAGGTATCCTAAATCCAACCAGAAGAAGATGCAGAGGGAGATGAGATCCAGATTAACATCTCAGGGGAAACAAATGAGGATTAAACAGAAGAAGTTTTATATCAATAAAATAGATAGTGTAGACGTGATACAAACCACTGTCAATGAGTCGTCCAATGAGTATGGCGAGTTGGCATTAGTGGTCCAGTATCATTATAAATTGTTTGAAATATTATCTATACTCGAGAAATACTGGCCTATCCTTTTACAGGATCCTTTTCTAAAAAACAACTTATCAAAACATCTACCTGTGATATATAAGAAAAATAAAACCCTAAGAGATATTCTAGCACCTACTGTATTAAAACAACATAGAAAGAACTCTACATTAGAGGGAGAATCGATTCTCAACTACTTTCCTAGTACCTCAACTATAGTAAAAAAAGATAGACAAATTATGACCCCTGGGGGATGACATAGATGTGGTAATTGTTCTCAATGCAATTATTGCCCGAAGAAAATTTTAAGTATTAATCAATATAATTCTGAGAAAAAATATACCATAAGGGGCCATATTTCGTGCTGGTCGCATTATGTAGTCTATATAGTGGAATGTAGTTGTAATATGAAATATGTGGGACGCACAATACGATCATTCCGCACTAGACTGTATGAGCACATTCGGAAGATCAGATTAGGGTCTACGGAAATACCACTGTATAAACATTTTAAGGATATACATAGATCAGATGCTAGACATCTTAGGGCGTGGGCGATCGAACAGGTAGAAGTTGATTATAGAGGGGGAGACAGACTTAACATGTTGGATAGAAGAGAATCCTTTTGGATGTTCACACTTAATACTTTTGTACCAATAGGTTTTAATGAAAACTGGAATGTTAAGTCCTTTCTTGGTTAACCACTAGAGGGCAGTATTTATGGGGGAATGTTCTGTTATTCCTTTCAGCTATTTATTTTGTATTTACTTTGTGTTTACGAGATGTATATTTAGGTAGTTTTATTATAATTTTAATTCTGTAGTCTAAGTTTTTGAGACTTTATTTTTGATATATTAGAGGTTCCTAGAGGACTTCCAATTAGGGAGTTTATTAACTATTAGAACTTGCCCAGTAATGTTTATAGTACTGTTATATTGGACTGTGTTACGTAGTACTGTGATTTGAACTTAAGAATATGGCTTGTGGATAGGAAATTTCTTGTACTAGGTTCAAACAGTACTAGGTTATAATTCTTGTACTGTATAGTCTTGTGTACACTTAAGGGTTAAGTTTTGTGGCTTGATTAAGGGGTGGTTCTGCCTGTAGTGGGGAGGTATTTAAGTGAGAAGCGACCCCCATGCCTTTACGTTCCATGATTAAGCGCAGGTGCGCGAAACGCGTTGGATTTTGTCACCTAAGAGGACCCGTAGTCTCTACCTCGGCTCGTAGCTGTGACGTCAGTAGCGGGGATCATTCGGCGCTGCGCCGTGTGTGGAAGCGGGTTCCTCTGACGGGGCGACCCTTTAGTAAGTTCCCGGCCGGGACCAAGGGTAACATTTGTTTTTGACAAAGCACGGGGGTACTCACTGCCTATTTTACTATTACCTTATTTGGGCTAACTTTTGGGTGGTAGTGGTGCGCACTATCTTTGGAATACTTAACGCTACTACTAACTATATATGCTTCAGACTGGTGCGCTTATTAGAGATTCCACTCCCCTCTATTAGGCTTTCTCCCTGATTGAGCTTCATTGGGGAAGCATTTCAAAGATTGATCGATTATTCACTGTGTGCCGAATTGGCAAACAAATGCTGCTGAAGTTTTAATACAGTGTAATTCAGGATAGGGCATATGTGCATTATCTATATATTATATATCTCCATTTTTATACAGATGCATTCTATTTATTTACTCAATTTTTAATCTGATTGTGCTGACTTTATATTGATTCCCCAATTTTTTAAATATAATATGAACTATTATGCTGGCTATTATTGACTTATCTTAGTTCTTATAATAAATGTTGGTTCATCTAGTGTATTGATTTAATTCATTTGGATTTTTTATTATGAGGTATTATCATGTGTATATGATTTTATTGTAATTTCACTAATAAAAATATATATTATTTGAATTAATTCACATATTTTGGCAATTTGTTTTATGAGAGCGCCAACTCTGGTTGAAGATATAGTTTTGATTTGGTTTGGGATTAGTTTGGAGGTAGGCAGCTGCTCATTATTAATTATTCACTTATTATTAATTATTCACTTATTTCACATTATTTGGTGAGGTAACTTACACAGCGGGTAATAATATTAGATAAGCGCGGATAAGGCTAAATAATTATTAAGAGGATAATTGTTTGATCATCAAAAATTTGACTCCATAGTCATATTAGGCACACCATTCCTACAGCTGTATGAAATGCTATATATTCACTAATGCTATGTTTGAATACCCAAAAAACAAACAGCATGCACTCGTCGGACTCCAATGAAGCGGATAAAAAATACAAAAACTTTATTAGAGGTCAAGGCCTAACGCGTTTCATGTGTCTGCACACGTATTCATAGGCACTAGGCACTATGTTTGAGTACCCCTCATTATAGTGTTGTACAGTATATCTCTTTGGTTAATGTATAATGTGTGCTTTTGCTATACCTGGATTGAAGAACAGCTTAAAGCTACTTTAATACAGATATGATTAAAGGAGCACCATACCCACCCAACATCCTTTTTGTCTATTGTTTTAATCATGAAAAATGTATGGGTTTTGTTATTTTGTTATTGGAGCTAATCCGCTCAGAAAGGGAAAATAAAATTCTTGGACCTCCTACTGGGACAGACCAGTGTGTCTTAGAAACAAAAAGGTGGAAAAAAAATAGAAAGCAGAAGAAATTATGGAATGTCCCCTCTGGTAGAATTCATTGTAATATACTGACATCTTTGCTACAGGAGGCACCAAGAAGTTAAGTAGAAGCCTTTTCACCATTTGTTCTGTAGATGTGATTGATGTGACAAAGACATATATATGGTGAAGGGCATCTCCTATGGTGATTTGACTTTCATTGAAAGCTCAAAGATGCATGACTACTGGCAAAAACAAATCGTGCTTTGCTTGCTACCTGTTCAACCTGTCTCAAGTGACCTGGGCTGCTGCCGAAAAGTGTTTCTCTTTTTCAATAGTTTAATAAAACTACTGGTCTTATATATAGCCTTATATAAATTAAAAATAATTTCTAGTGTTCTCTTTTTGAAGTAGTTTTTAAATTGAGTGATTTGTGAAAATAAAATAAATTGTGAAAGTGTAATTGCACATGGATAGTGGTCTTTGGCCTTGTCCTACTTTGTATTATGTGGTTTAATTTATAACTAGTGATGTTGAATGGCATTCCGCTGAGTACAAAGGTTGAGGGTAAATAAGGACTTGGGTGCCTGATACTGCTTATTAACCTGTTTAGTTCACACTTTTAAATGACTGCTGTTCTTTTAGATGAGACTCAAACATAAGCTCACATGTTTAAAAACCATCACTTTTAAATCCGCTGTATTAGTTCCAGCCTATAGCATTCTTTAGATAAGTTGAGGAAACATCTCTTTTCCTAGCTGTTCAGTAGGCAGCACTTTAATATGTTTTTTATACAGATTAGAAATGTACTAGAAGTTCCAGAGCTTTCAGACTTCTTCCTAAAGCCACACTCCTCTGAATTTCGTTCTAATTATACAACAGGACATATATCTCAAGAAAGCACACTATTCTAAATTGGATTCATTAAATCATTTTCTGTCACATCCAAAATGAGCGGTGAAGTAGCAGAGTGGATGAAAAATTATCCTGTTTGACATGTTTACTTCTACAAGCAGTTTTCTTGACCATTTTACCAACATAATAACACTAATTTTTATGCATTCTGTTTTCCTCTGTCAGAACATATTAAGCACACAAGACTGTGCTTAGGATTGTTGTGTTTATATTTGTCAAGCGCATTAGGGTGTAGTTTTGTCAACCACACAAGGCTGTAATACAGGTAAATGTTGATGTTAATAATTAAGTGATTATTGATTTGTAAAATCCATTTTGTTTAACAAAGTCTTTTATTATTGACAACTTTTGTCAAAGTTTTGTGGTTTCCTAGTTTTGTACAAAGAACATATTTACCCATTCTGAAATGTATTCTATCTATTTTCGCAATATATACAGTAGGCTTGGTTTGCCTTGGGGTGTTATTTATTTCTTTAGCAGGGTCTAAAAAGGGTCGAAATTATTTCAACGATGGAAATTATACGTCACTATTGATATTTTGGGATATCTACATGTCAGTTGAATAATGTTATACATATATGGCATAATATTCATATATGATGTTTTGTCTTTGTATCCAATAATAATGGCCCAGATTAAATGCCATGTAAAAACATTATCTTATGGTTTATCACATAAAAAATGTATTTTGCAAATATTAGTGTAAATCATGAAGACTGAAATGCGCTATTCATGTTTTGCTTTTACAGTACCCATAGGAGACAGTTTACTGTATATATAACTGAATGACAAAGAGATAGTTACCAACAGTTAATTTTCTGCCCTGGAACAAATCTTTTCACCCCACTTGCTATTTGCATCAGGGATCAGGATTCAGATGAATAATAGTGCTCAGTACTGCAGCTGAGTAATGCTAATCACTACAATACCATAGAGCAGTATGACACAAGTATCAGAGCTTTTGTTAAATGTGTCAATTCACTAAAAAAAAATTCCTAATTGATAGGAGTATTTCTGGTAGTCAGAAAAGTTTTGATATATAGTAAAAATACATAAAATTGCTTGGAATCCT
Source organism: Xenopus tropicalis (assembly GCF_000004195.4). Taxonomy (NCBI): domain Eukaryota; kingdom Metazoa; phylum Chordata; class Amphibia; order Anura; family Pipidae; genus Xenopus; species Xenopus tropicalis. The sequence goes on along the minus strand of NC_030680.2, from coordinate 82,252,826 downwards.
TCTGTATTGCCCAGTTTGGTCTTTAGTAAACCAGCCCCATAGCTCAGGTAATTATAAATATATATATATATATATATATATATATAAATATATGTGGTATAAAAGTATTCACAAGGCCTGTGGCACTCATTTACAATATTTTTTTATCTGAATTGAAAAAGCACAAATGTAAAAAAGATGCAGAAAAAAATGCAAAAACCGTGGCTTTTTCATATTCAGGTATGGGATCCCTTATCCGGAAATCCGTTATCCAGAAAGCTCCGAATTACAGAAAGCCCGTCTCCCATAGACTCCATTTTAATCAAATAATTCGGAATTTTAAAACTGATTTCCTTTTTCTGTGTAATAATAAAACAGTAACTTATACTTGATCCCAACTAAGATATAAATAATCCTTATTGGATGCAAAACAATCCTATTGGGTTTAATTAATGTTTTAATGATTTTTTAGTAGACTTAAGGTATGGAGATCCAAATTACAGAAAGACCCCTTATCTGGAATGCCCTTGGTCCCGAGCATTCTGGATAACAGGTCCTATACCTGTACAACAGCCAAAGCCCCCCAAAACCTCTAAAGCCACAAGGGAAAGAAAGATCGTCCAGTTGTAAAATGTACATCTGCTATTGACTTCTACATGATCTTGACAGGTTTGAGATGACGTATTTTTGCATTTGCATTTGTTGCAAAATCGTTTTTGGCCTCAAAAAAACGCAACTGAAAAAATTGAGCATTAGTAATTACCTCCCATAGTTTGAGGTCTCTACATATCACAAAACTGGGTAATCATATGCACATATGGTTTTCAAAAAACCACTAGGATTTATAGTCATGGTGTTTTTTTTTTTTAATCTATTCTTTATTTTTCTGTCTTTAGCAGTTAAGATTCCAGAGTCATTTTTGTAAAACGCTGTCAAATTTATTAAAGTTAAAAATAATTTACAATTTGGTAGATTTGATAAAAATTCCTCTTTAAAAAATTTTACTTTGCAAAAAATGTTTCTTGGGGTTACTATACTGTTGGCTTTTGTGATGTATAAATTACTATGTATTTAGTTTGCAGAGGTGGGGCCGCATTTACTAATTTTTGAGGTTAAAGGAATAAAAGCAATTAAGGGAAAAATCTGCATGCGTATTGTCACTGTTGCATGATTGTGTTTTTTTATCGTAATTTTTCAAATATTGACACAAAGGAACCCTGGAGTTACTGCTATCTCCAGTCCAGGTGGTCGTCTTATGTGTAAATAATTAGATGTTTATGTCACTTAGTGCAAACCCCATAAATAATATCAACTGGAGTTTCAGCACAATTGCGTCTGATTAATGGTGATGTGCTGTGTTAATATTAACTCGAGGACTGTATTTGAACCAGGCTTACAAATATAATGATGCTGGAATTCTGGGAAAAAATGCTGCATCATGGGAAAAAATGTGGCACTTGTGGCTATAATTGCACTTTGCTCACTGCACATGCAGTTTTAAATGACCCCAATAATTTGCATCTTAGGATCTCTACATACTATGTGCTATGCGTTGACTTTTTGTTTCTTTTTGGCAAAAAACATTTTTCCCTCAAAAATGCCCCTAAAGAGAAAGAGCACAAATGTTAAAAGGCCTAAAATGATCAAATATAGCTAACAGCAAAGGAGTTAAAAGATAATGTGCAAAATTATGGTAAAAAAGGAAAACCAGAAATGTTCCAAAGATCAAAAGGAAAAAAAAATCTGTGCATTTTGCCCCCAGTCCCTTTAGCAGACTATTACAATATAAGTCACAGAATAATCATGCAAATGTGTCTTCTGATAACTGCCTCTCCTAGTATGGCATAGCTGAATATAATAATTTTTCATATTTTACAGTGACAAAACCACTAAGTATAATTCCTCTATGGAGAAATGACCACAAGCTCAGTCAAAAATGCAGATATAGAACAATAATCATTTGAAACATATCTAGTATATGGAAGTGAAAAACACATAGTATAACTTACACGATTCTTCTGGCACAAGAGGCATCCACATGCATGGAACCAATTGGTTTGTCACTTCAACACATTTTATGGAGCTTCCTGCTTCACTTCCTCTGGATATACAAAAATAGATTAGATCCATTGGATATGCATAAAGCTCCCTCTTGTGTGGGTATTAATGCTCTACATATTACAATTGGATGACACCCAGATACATTTGCTTGACCAGATAAGTAGGAATAGGATTTTAAAAACAGCATATCTCATATTGAAAAAAAGAATACACTGCATGTTGTGAACAATACACTGTTTATGTGCATTCTCAGGCAAGGCAAGGCAAGGTTACTATAAATGAATAGGGTAGATGCATGTTGCTGATGCAAGTCTGCAACTGAAATAACAAAGGTTGGAGAGAAGTTGTTTTATCAAGGTGGCTGTGTGACATAGATCAAAGTATGTGAGAACTTGAAATAAATGTCTTGTAGTATACGAGAAACGATCTTTGTCCAAATATGAAAGCCCTGATAAAGGGAGAGTCTACCCTTTCCAGACACCCCCGGACCCCCTCCACATACTCTTGTGACACGTCTAGGAAATGTTGCACCACCTCATGTATACAATATATGAATAAAGCAAATATGCACAAGTAACAGTAAGATGTTCTGGTTTATGTAAGAAAAGAAACTAATTTTCCCAGGAGAAGTAACCCAAATCAACCAATCAGCAGGTACAATTTACTAGTCACCTGTTTAAAGGCAAACATGGTATTGGTTGCTACTGGTTACTGCTACTGGTGCTATTTATTACATATGGGGGATTGCCATTAGCAGGTGACATGCCAATCAGATTACATACAGTGAAAGACTATGTATACTGGTATCCTCAAGGCATTATAAATAGAGACAATGATCTGGAGCTATAGTGCTACTGCATTTAATGAGCAGGTACTGGTACAGCAGTTTTGTGTCCCATAGCAGGATCATTTAGGGAAAGCAGCTGTGTATCAGCAAACTTTAGCTTGGTTATGGTGCCTAAGTCTTGTTCTGGGAAGCGGTGACACATATACAGATGGTATGCCTGGAAAATGAAGGCATGGGAGTATTAACTTATATGTAAGTAATGAAATTGAATGCGTGCACATGTTTGATGTGTGTGGTATTCTAAGTACCTTGTGTGATTGTTAATACAGACTACACATTCTCCATCACCCTAGTGCCACAACTAGGTGAACTAGTGTAAAAAAAAAAAGCTACAAAGCTCAAGATATGGCACTTTCTGGAGAATTGGTCTTAATTCCTGTAAGATATTTTGCCTGAATTCAGCATCCATTTTTAAAAGATTTTACCTTTTATTTATCCTGTGATCTTTATTTTACTTTGAGGTAAAAAGTTATATTTAGTAATTGTTACCTGTTTAAAAGCAAACATTTAAACTACACCTAGTCAAACTGTGTGCCTTTTATTACACATGGAGGAAAGATTGTTGCAGCAGAACATAACTGCATTATTAAGAGCATTGGATGTGCGATGCAATCAGTGTCAGTGATTCAGCTTTTAACATACACTGTCCAATCACTCCACACATCCAACCCTGTCTTTGGGTTTGCTTCATTTTACATGAGCTTTTATGAATGTGGTTACATTTTGCTGTAGAAACATTTTTCTGTGACTGGATAACTTCTTCTCGGAAGTAAGAATGAAACTACAAGCCTTGCAAACCAATACTGCTACTGCCAATACATACATGGAAACTATTGGCTCCCTGAGTTCAGATGCCTATGTATGAAATGGAAGTAAGGCCTATACGGAGTCTATTGCTGGGATTTATTTGTTTTCACTTGTTTTGTTACATTTTTCTTTTAACCCTGGTGGTTTCATCAGGGAAAGTATGGAAACTCTCAAACCCACATAGATTTACATGTATCCTGGAAACATAAAATGTATAAAATTGGTGCTCTGTAATTTAAGTATCTGCACCATAGATGTTACAATTGAAGATCTTAGCACTGCTTTTAACAAGAGCTGCTTTGTCATTACATTATTTAAACAAAAATGTAAAGGGAAATTTCCTTTTAATTCACAAAAGCCTCAAAGTAATTAGAGATAATGTAGTATTTTATTATATTTATTTATATAGCACCACAAAAGTATGCAGTGCTTTACAAGTCATAAACACAAAAAGGCTATAATTATTATAAATTAGACAGTGAGAAAAAAATACTTAAGTGTTAGGAGTTTCAGTACACTGGTGGAATGAGGTCCCTGCCCTGAAGGGCTTACAATTATTATGTATATTTCCTATTCCTTTTTTACTTCTGTTGGATCAATAAAGAGGCAGTAAAGTGATAAGGCTGGTACCAGCGATGTGTATTATATGACTGTACACAACCATATAGTTTGTGGTGTATGAACATTCTCTGTGAATAATCCACAGGTTCTCATTGATAGTAGACCAGATGCATGTAATTATAGCATATCCTCAGAGCACAATTATGCGCTCCAAGAGGAAGTAAGAAAATATTGCCATTCCATGCATTTCTCACTTGACCTTCAGCTTTGGTAGCTGTATTACTGTATAAAGTCCCCATTAACCAGCTGTGCCACTCCGTTCTTGCAACGACTGACAATTCACACAGAAGGTGCATTCAAAGCTTTGCGTTTTAAGTGTGAAATTTTAATCAGGCAAAATTATCATTAGTGCGCAATACTAGAGAATATTTCTAAAATTAAACTGTTTGTCTGGTTTATTAAATGTTAATCACAACTTTTTTTTTCTGTGCTCCATTTTCCAACCTCATTTTGTGTTCAACAGAATTTTCAGACCTGATTCACCTCGATGGCTGTATAGTGAAGTGACTTGTCATAATGTATTCTGTAGTAGCTGTTTAACCTGCAGTTTGCAGGGTCAAACTGAGTCAGTTTGCTCAATTATACATCTGAAGAACGTATAATACATATTAATTCTAAATGAGGTATGATGTTATTGATGTTAAATTGACTTGAAGTTGCCTCAACCCTGAAATATTAATGCCGGGATATAGCAATTCTATTTATGCAGAGTAAATTATTAAATGTACTTTTTATTTAAACATTTCAATCACACTGTCATGAATATTTTACACTGATATTTCTTACATTTTTATCTACATGAAAAATAATTAGAAGAATGTTGATAAATATAGCATCTGGTCTCTGCCTATTAATTTATGTATCTGTTCATCATGCACCAGTTTGGTTTGGTAATATTACGGGGGACATGAAGTTGATTAAACCTTTGGTGACAATATGGGCCATGTGGTTTCTGTAGATTTTCCTGGCTTTTTGGGTCCTGTAAGGAATGAGATATTGGACGAGGATTACTTTTGGGTACCTTATAATACCCTTTTATTGTAGTGTTTGTGCGAACTTGAAAGTTTTTGTGTGTGTTTGTTGCTTATGTGTTTTCTGCCTGATACCCACTGCTAGCTAAACTTTGCCACCCCCTTAGCTACCCTGTGGATTTACCTTGTTGGGCTGCTGTAAAATCTAAAAGACTGACACTTTTGAGCTGCTACAGTTGCCTACCAGTTACCAATACAATACTATATTCCTTACCCACAGTGTATTCTCTCTCTAACAGTAATCCTTGGCACCAAGGGAAAGATATGATCAGCCTGATTCCTATCCATTTACTTGAGTAACACAGGTTCTAGTTCACCCTGCTAGAGAGAATAATGTTTTGGTGCTTCTCAATGACTAAGGCTTCTCAATGACTTGGTAATGAATCCATCCATCTTGCTGCTGGTCGTTCTCTTTTATCTTGAATTCTTCCAAATCATTACATTTGGACTTCTTCTTATCCATCTAGAATAAAAGAGAATATCTTGTGATTTCTTAGTAAAACTTTATAAAATTCCCTAGTGCCAAGTTAAATAAGAAGGTCATTAATGTAATATAAACACACTAGAATTTTCTTTCTCAGTCAATTTTGGGTAAAATATATTTCCTTTACATTGTACCATGAACAAGTTGGCTTATGAGGGTGCTAAAGCACTGGTCATGGTGGTCTAAGAGATTTGCAAATAAAATGTATTTATAAACAGAAATTGAGAGTCAATCTTAAATGTTGCATGAGGTTGTGCATTGGTTAAAAAGAGGTAAAAGAAATTATCTGTCAGGTGATTCGCGTGTCTTGCCAGAGGCCTTCCAATTTGCTCATGCAGTCACGCCGACTTGCGCGCGCTTCAGCGCATTTTTGCGCGAAACGGACGCATGCGCATTGTGTTTAAATAGACGCCGTGGCCTACAGTCCAGTGCGAGGTGATCGTCTTTACTGATTGACACTAAGCAGTTCCTGTTCCTGATTCTGGTTTTGACCCCTGCTTCTGCTCCCGACTTCAGCTCCTTCCTGACCTTTGATTGATCTCCCGGTTTGTGACTTCGGCTTTGTACCTCAGTTCTCCTGTTTGCTGCCTGTCCTAACCTTTGGCTTTGTTCATCGTTACTCCTGTTTGCTGCCTGTCCTGACTTTCGGCCTGCCTTGTGACTTCGCTTTTGCCTGATCCTGGTACCTGTTTTCTGCATCCAGCAGAGACCTGTGCATCAGTTACTAGCACCTCTGCTATTCCTCATCTGAACTCACCCTGTCTTCATCTCCAGGATCTGAGTACTCAGTGGGAAGCGTAGGGGAGTGCTTCAGTCATCTTTTCCTGTTTTTCAAGCATCTGGCAGAGGTAAGTCTGACATTATCCTCCATAAATATAAATGATCTAGGAAATGCTGAAGAGGTGTAAAAATAATTCAGATTTTCATCCACTTTGCATTTCAAAGAAATCTACCTAACATGAAAGCTAAAGTGTTAGCTAAAAACCTAAACCTGCTATAAAGAGGGAATTAAATGTAACAAATAACGTAATGTGAAGTGCAATACACATGTATTCTATTCAAGGAATATGAATCTGGATAGAAACACATCTTTGGGTTCAAGCTTTGTATCGAAAGGGTTTTTTATTGTTTCCATTTTGAGGAAAAAGCCGCTTGAGATTCCATTTGTCTCATAAATAGTTGATCTTATGTGTGTAAGTTCAGTAATCAAAATATAAAAATATAAGAATGGCAAGAACCACAGAATTAATTTTAGTGAAATTTCACTAATGAAATGAAAATTACACTTGATTTTTGTACGATAAAGCAAGCCTTGAATGTATTCAGGTGTGAGAGCATGGTTTATTCTCTCCCTGCCCATTTGCGTTTCTAGATAAAAATGCTACTGCTGGATAACTTGTCTCTGCTACCATATTTTATATAGGCTCTATTGCAGCTTTATATTATATATGCTATGTGTATATATAAAACAATTCAGAAGGACCCTAGGTTGTTATGAATTACTCATTCACCAGCACCCACCCAGGATATATATTTATAAAAATGTAAATGATTGCGTTGCTGCAGATAATGAGGACTCTGCAGAATTCGACAGCATCAGGCACATAAGCAGCAGAAGTGATGTCAGGCACTGCAGGAAGTGATGTCACATGCTGCAAGAAGTGACATCGAACCTAGAGTAAATACAGCCCTGTACATGATCCTGTCTGTTACATGGAAAACTGGACATGACACTGTCAGTTAGGAATCACTTGTGTGATTATTCAGTGGGAAAATGATGTAAAATAAGTGATGCATAAAAATAAAAAAGTATGGTTTGTAGGTTTTGACTATTTTTGTATTCACAATTTTTTACCATAATTTCTTAAAGTTTACTAATGAAAAAAACCCAAAAATGAAAATGAGGCTACCTAAAACTTGGTAAAATGCCATAGAAGTTAACTGAAAGTGTTCTGCTTGCTTGAAAACAAATAGAAAATGTATTTCTTGGTTTGTTTACCACAACGTAACATGATTAATAATCAACCCATTTAAGTTTTTTCAAAAATGTGCTTACAATCACAGGGAAAAATACCAGTGGGTGACTTTTGATAAGTGTTTAAGGGGAGCTATAGAAAATGTAAATGTAAAAATACTCAGAGTATTAAATTAGAGGCTGTGGGGCCTACAAAATGAGTGATATTTATAGCATGAGTTAACGATCGATTCACTAAAAGGACACTTGTCTGAATTATATATCTGGCGATGACCATTTTTCAAGTGGTATTTTCCACCCTATGCGATATATTTCGCCGCATGCAATATTAGCGTGCGATATTCCGCACGTAAGTGGTGCGCATCGTGTACCACATGACTTCCACCATTTTGTGCAGCTCCGCTGTGAGTGTGGAGATAGTGACCGCAGAAGGTGCATATGTGCAATTACCGCCTGTGGAACGACCAAAAAAAACATTGGCAAGGCAAGCAGTGGAGAGGAGGGATGACAGCGATCTTGAAGCCATCAGTGGCAGTAGTAAAAAGGTCCCAAAAATGAAGGAACAGCAAGGTAGGCTGGGGCATGAGAGAGCTGAGAGGAGATGGAGGCATGAGGGCTCACAGGTACCAAAAAAGCAAACACACTGCAAAACACCAAAATCCTCCAAAATTAAAATTGCTACCAGAAAGGAAGAAAGCAGCTTCTGCATTAGAGATTTAGGCCACACCACCAAAGCTGTGTATTGGTATTAATATAGGTGTGTTATTGGACAAGTGTGTCTTGCTGGATTAGGTGCAGTCAGTTCATCTTGTACTTTTGGACAGCCAATCTTTTCAACTTTTTTTGGCCCTTGCACTCTGTATGGCAAAACATTTTACCTTTTTTGCTCATTTGGAATGAATCAGCGTCCACAAATACATTTTTCAAAATCTACTTTTTAATGTTGTAAAATAAATGAAAAACATTATTGTCCATTAAGTTTTCCTGTCATCATTAACATCATTCAAAACCTTGAAATTAACATTTATTTTTTTTTTAAATAAAGGTGGAAAATGACAGTCGTCTGGACAGTCATCAAGTCAGCTCCGCTCGCAACACCGACAGGCTCCAGAAATGGAAAAAAGAATGTTTAGTGCTGCTGGTGATAATGCAAGACAGTCTGCTGACATTTTAAGTGATGTTGCTCATTTTTCAGATGATGATAATGACCCCTCAGAATGTCCCCAACAACCAATTGTTACACATAACCAAAACGCCAAGATCTAATCTTCCCACCCAAATAATGGAGTCGCTGATGAATAAAATGCACGTTGTACACCTTGATTTGTGTGTCGCCACAACAGCTTACAACAACAGTCAGGCACGACAAGCCTCATACTAGGCAGCTATGTTAAATCTGCAGGAGCAACACTTAAAGGTACAGGAAAAAAAAATGCTTTGTTGGAAAAACAAAATGCCATACTTCCTCTCTGTAAATTTGCAAGCAAAGAGTTATTTTGCAAATTTGGTATTAAGCAATAATATTAATACACATTAGTCCTATGTGCTTATAGTGCTATGTAAATAAACATTTCTATTTTCGCTATTTGTTATGGGGGGGGGGACTCACCCGCTCCAAGGGACATGAGCCTTAGTGGATAAGATTTCTTTTTTCATATACAACTGTTTACAACTTAGCTGTTGCACCTTTAATGAGTTAATTATTATCAGCAATAAGCAGTTACTCAATCCTAGTTCCTGCCAATGCAGAAATGTTGCATATTCCCACTCACTACTGCTGAGAGAAATAAAATAAATGAGCATTTCTTTTGTAAGTGTGCAACTATTTTCACTGTAAATAAAAACAGTATTGTTTGAGATGTTGTTTTGTGTTTTTTTTTATTAAAGATTGTAGGTACTTACAGGCAAAGTAATTGTTAACGATTTCTCCCCGTACTCGATTGCCTCTGTCATCAGCACTTTGGACAGGATGTATAGGTTGAATTGGGTCATCCAGGTCCCCAGCCACAAACACAGGTAAGCCATGCCGTTTAGCTAGATTGTGCAGACTGCCTCGCGACTTGTCTAGGCATCAGAAGTGGCTTTTAAGAACCCCAATCTAACTGTTTCTGTAACGGAGCCGCACACACAAACATATGCAGTCGGGGAGCTTACCCCATTTATTATGACCACCTTGATCAACGTTTCAGGGGGGGAATCACCCTCCCTTCATCAGGATGTAATTCCAAGTGCACACCATACACTTATAGCAAAAGACAATCCCACCTCCCTTTTCCCAGTGTCCAATTAGTCCAATAAAAAGAACCCCAAACATTCGCTCGATCACAGACATTGTGTGAGGAGCCTGGAAATCCCAACACAATGCTCCTGATGTTCATGCTAGCATCACAGACCACTTGAATATTTAGGGAATGATAACTTTTGCAGTTACAAAAAATATGCTCCTTGTCTAGGGGGGATTTAATGCCACATGAATGCAATGGCACCTAACACATTGGGGATGCCACTCACACCATAGAACGTCTTTTGACGGTGTTCCACTCATTATTATTGGTGGGAAAGGAGATATAATTGGCATGCACCTAACGTTTTGCATCCAGGACCTGACCAAGGCACCATGAGAATGTGGGCTGTGACACTCCCCCGTAGATACCTCCAACCGTCTGATAACTTCCCGTGGCAAAAAAGTGAAGGGAGCACAGAAGTTGACAATGCCAGGAACAGCGTGGCTTCTGCGTGTTAGTGGCTGCATGTAAGGCTCCAGTACCTCATACAGGCTATAGATTGCTGCTCTATTTAACCTGTAGCGCCTCACTATTTCCTCCTCTATTAATTCCTCTAGAGTTGATCTTGTCTTCACAAACGCTCACAAATTGCAATGTTCTTTAAGTAACGCCTACCGAAGTAGGTGTTAATATTAGCACAGATTATTGCAATATTTTGCGTGTTTAACGCTTCATATGTGTTTGTGAATAATGCGTATTATTTCTATTCCATAATTACCGCAATGCGTTGTAAATACCGTTTGGCGAAAATGTGTTATTTTGCGCATGCGGTACTTAATCATCGCACACTTTTTAATGCAAAAAACTATGCGATAAGCGTTAACGACCTTTAGTGAATCGGCCCCTGTATGTAGATATAATTTCAAAGTGCTCAATTACACACTCTAAGGCAAGGTACAAAGTGGATAAAACAAGAGCAAAGTGCTAATTAGCAGCATGGGATGAGTTTGTTGTGCTTTCTCAGTATGCAGTGCAGCATACCAAGGGGGCATTATGGGGCCCAATGTGGGTGTTTCTTGGTATACCCCTTCCTTGCCTATTTGTACTGCTTAGCACTCTGTAACATAATGATCAACACAAACTGCTTATTGGTTGAAGTTTAAAACTTCATTGGTGGATACTCACATTTATGTTAGCAAATTAAACCCAGATTTTTGCTGGTTGCTATTTTCTGGAAATATTTTGTTTAGTTTTAGATGTCTGCTTATTTACTAACCCACTGGCAGTGCAATTTCCCTTTCTAAACTTTTATGTCTGTAGACAGCAGCCTGCACACTTTTGAAGGCTTATGTATCTCAACAGAAGTCATTAAACAAGAGTGATCATTTTGTTATCCATTCATTGTGTCTACAGTGACAGTAACTGACATTTATATCTCCCTCCAGAGAGCGGTTTATATCATGGCATTGGTTTCCTCTTGTGTTCTTTCATTTTTCTTTTGCTGACGAATGATACATTTTATTGGTTCTTCTAGTAAAAAATAAAAGAATACAAATTACTGCCCTGGGCCCACACACCTAAATAATGAGTGTAACATACAAATTCGGCTCTGACCAAATATGCAAACCTGCCTACAAAATAATCATACTGTTCTTATGTTCTTATGCTTCTGGGATTGGATGTTTCTAAAAAGACTGGTGACACCAAATGTATTCATGTTTATATAATGCTCTTCTACCCTGCCCTGGTAAAACACTTCATAAGGTCTAATATTTTTTTCTATAAGTTATTTACAGTGTAACCATTGGGCCATATCAGTGTTATGCACCCCCCTCCCCAAGAGGCTGGTGCTCCTATTCTCTGAAGAGTGCACAGCCCTGGGCCACAATACCTTGAGCGATGTGCTGCCAATCCTCATTGTTTTAGATAGCGCACATGCAAAGTGGAGTAAAGCACTTCAAAATGCAAGTATGGATTTGTAATATATTGCACAAATGGACTGTCAAGAACAGCGAAGAGAACCACTGGGGCATCTGCAGAGATGGTGGCGCAGCACTCTAGGGATAGTACCGTGGGCTGGTGAACTTTTCAGTGAACTGGAACACCAGCCTCAGGTTTAAGGTAAGCAATTATATTCACTGGGGGTCACCCAATACATTCAATTTCCCATTAAAGGACCTGGACTCTGGCACTGGACAACTGTTGAGTGACTAATGTAGGTCTGCCTGTGTATGTCATTTTATACCATATCATATCATAACCTATTATATTCTTTTTCCAGCAATAAAGCAGTTGCTTTTATTAAACCACTAGTGTCCAAGTAAGTGTGAAGCAGTAATGTGTGTGTGCGTGTGTGCGTGTATGTATAAAAATGAGAGAGAAAATCCTTTCTCTAATAATAGAGAAGGAATTGTATGTGCCGCATGCTGTGTTGGGAGTAGAAGGGTCTAGGTTAAAAAAAAAAAATAAAAAATATATATATATATATATGTATAATGTGTGTGTAGGTGCGTATGCATATGTTTATTTGTCACAGTCTTATAGCATGTCTGCCTGTAACATTACATACAGGGGATCACTATTAACCTAATGACATGGAGTTAGTTGACACCTCTCTAATTCTCTTTATTTTTAAAGTATACAGTGAAGGATATTATAAAAACATTCACATTTAGCACCACAAATGCAAGCTGTTTTTAGGCATTAACACAAATAGGGGTAAAGTTATTAAAAAATGAAACAGTAAGAATAAATATACAAATGCCCTGAGTTGGAATCAGGTCCGTTCCCAGAAGACAATCTACAACTTACAATCTAATTTTGTTCAGTCATAGAATAGTTAATAAAAGAAAACTGTCTATTTTATAAAAAATATTGTGCTTTGTGTTATGTTGAAACTTAGGTAATGAGCATAGGAGCTAAATATGGAAAATCCCTTAGTTGGTTCATGTGGTGACTTACCTATTTCTTCAGGGGTTAAGCGTTAATAGACATAATCCAGGCTAAAAAAAAAACACATAATGCCTTTTTTCCTGTGTCTGTGTGTCTGGCTTCTGGGCCACAGCTTAAGCCTTCATAAGAGAATCCCAGGAAAGCCTAGAAAAACTGCAATAAAAATGGAAATGTTTCTAAGCAGCTGAACTTGTGCCCCGTGATTAAAACAGATTTTTACACAGCTACCATGCTGAGAAGCTGAAGATCCCTGAAATTCTATTGGCTTGCAGAAGATACATGCAGTTCTGTTCACTTCCAAAGCATTAAACTATAATTTCCTCTAGGCATATTAATGTATTATTCAAAGCTGCAATATTACACAATAAAAAAAAGCTTTAAATGAATGAAGAAATATAGCCCTCTTTGTACTGAAGTGTCATTATGTTTGTCCCTTTAACAATTAAAAAGATTGTTATGCCCAGACAAGGGTGGAGGTCTTCAAATTACAGTTTTAGAATGAAAAATGAAATCCTTTTTTTATCCGTTCAATAGGAATAGCTTGGTCTGACCGAATGCAAAGAAATCGCTCTCGGCAGGGCATTTTCCCAATGTTAAATGCCAAGGGGAGTAAAAGTATTTTTTGTTATTATAGAATTATTGTTAAATACAAAGAGAAAAGAACAGTTTTATTCCGGTATAAAGGGGGCAAATAGTGCATGCTGTTTCTCATTATCCCATATGTTGTACATATTGCTTATGATTGTACTAGGGAGTAACGGTGCAATTCTAATATTCTTTTTATGTATTCCATATCTGTGAGCTGCAGAAGCTGTGTATTTGATGTCAGGTGATATCATGCTCTGGATTCTGGTTTTGCAGAAGCAGAGATACAAGCTCCTATTAAATTACACTTTGGTACAGAAATGCACCATAACTAAAAGCAGATGTATTCATTTCTGAAATGGTAAATACAATATGAATTTCAATAGTGAGGTTAAAGAAGAATGTTTAGTGCATGTACTGCATATTAATAAGGTGCCGCAGTGTTATACAGACTGGACTGTGTGCACACAATTTGACTTATAGGGGCACATGTACGTATGCATGTGCAGTGAAGAATGCGATTTGGAGTGCAATCGGCAATTTTTCCTCTGTTTTCCCCAGAATTCCAACATTGTTGTGATCACAAGGGGGCAATGAGCTCAATGCAGTTGTGCTGTGTCTACTGCTACTGCACCCGACTGACAAAAACAACAGCAACTTCAATTCAATGTAACTGGGAAAGTCTGCCTGGCGTTATTTCCAGTGCTCTGTGTGCATCAGTAGGGAACCCTATTGATGCAGGGGAGCCCTGGAGCTACCGCCACCTCTTGACCAGACAGTAGCTCCAGGGTTTACCTGTGTCAATAGGTGCAGTAGTGCTTAATTCCTAAAGGAATGTTGCTGAGCTCTATATGGAAACACAAGGAGTGCATATTGACACATGTACCTGTAATTAAAGCTGTTTTTTGCACAACTGACTGCAGCAAATTGTGGGGACTGCACTTGCTGTTGTAAATGAAACCTGAGGTTTTATCATACTCCCAAGAAAGTACATGACTGGCCAAATTTTACAGATGGACATTAGCAATGACAGAGGGTAGTTAGAGGGTAACCTTGATTTAACTAGCTTTAAAACTATGTTGTATTCTTAACAGTAAAAATGAAAATACTTCAAATATTCTATCTTAAGAGACCATACTAACAGTATCTTAATTGCATTATGAAATTCAGTATATCTTTTACCAGCACTAGTTTCAAGCACATGCATTCCCTTTAAATAGATTTAAAAGAATAAAAGGGGTGGGGAAGGATTATGTCAATCACTCCAGTAAAAGAATATAAAATTGGTACCATCATTTACTTTATCTCTATAACCTTGAAAAGGGTATAATAATCCACTACTGAGGCAGTTGAACCTGCATTTTTGCCTATTGTGCCTGTAGTGGTTTTACTGGGCTAGACCTAAATTACTTAAAACACTATAATCAAAGGCAATTACAGTATTCCACAAAGAAAAATATCTGAACACAAAAGGAATGTAAAAAAAAAAAAGTGTTGTGTAGTGTATCGTTGGCCTGATATATAGAAAAAAGGGAAGAAAATGACATTTTGCTGAAAATAAAATGCTTTTTTTGGTGTATAGGTTTATGTATAGTGATAAAACAAAATGGAGAAACTTTTTCCAAATCATGTAACAGGTTGACAAAATTCAGTTCTGAAAAATTAGCATCTTTATATAATAAAGAGATAATTATATGAAGTAGTCCTTATAATCTTAAGCAAATCGTAGAATGGATATCTGTATAGCATTGTTTGTACAGGTATGGGATCTGTTATCCAGAAACTCATTATGCAGAAAGCTCCAAATTATGGGATGGCCAGCTCCCATAGACTCCAAATTAATCAAATACTGTAATTCACATTTTAAAAAATGATTTCCTTTTCCTCTGTAATAATAAAACTGAACCTTCAACTTTATCCTAACTAAGATATAATTCATCCTTTATGGAGCCAAAACAATCCTATTGGGTTTATTCAACATTTAAATATATTTTTTAGCAGACTTAAGGTAGGAAGATCCAAAGTTTGGAAAGATCCCTTATAAGTCCTCTGATTTAGTTATCTAGGATCTACTGTTACTGCCTATCATGTTACTTGGTTCTCTGTAGTCCCAGAGGGTATGTCCCAGTAGTGTATCCATCCCTTAAGGCAATCTATACCCCCAGAATGAATAACCAAGAGATAGTTTATAATATGTTAAGTGACTTATTAAAGAATCTCGCAAAACTTGAATATATATATATATAGCACAAAATATTGCCCTTGTACATCCTTTCCCTTGATCCCCCATTCAGTGATGGACTGTGTGCTCCCTCAGAGATCACCTGACCAGAAATAATGCAGCTCTAACTGTAACAGCAAGAAGTGTGGAAGAAAAAGACAGAACTCTGTCCATTAATTGGCTGATGTGACCTAGCATGTTTGTGTGCCTTGGCTTGTTTGTGTGCACTGTGAATCCTATGATCCCAGGAGACGGCCTTTAATTCTTAAAATGCCAATTTTCTATTTAGGAGTACCCAATAGCACATACTACTAAAAAGTATATTTTTATGGAAATAGTTTATTTATATGAAGCAGGGTTTTACATCTGAGCTTGTTTATGCAATATACTTTTATAAAGACCTACATTGTTAGAGGGAATAGTATTCATTTAAGTGCTGCCCAATGCAGACAGTGCTGGATTGAAAAGGGAAGTGCTTAAGACCAGAAGATCTGTGCCTAGGGTGCTAAATGTAAAAAGCATAGTGGTTTGTTTCCATTTTTTTGTTTTTAGTTTTCCTTTACATTACACCAATGTATGTCTCTTTCAGGGTCTGAACTAGGGGTAGGCAGAAGGGTCACCTGCCTATGGTGCAACAGTGAGGGGGTGCTAGGCAGGTACCTCTTTTGCCAACCCCTAGTCTGGGATTTATTATTCCTGCCGCTGATTTTCTGTCACCCCCCCCCCCACGCGCGCGCACGCTGGGCTCCCCCCTACACAGGGTCCTTGTGCATGCACACATTCGTGCACCTAGGCGGGAGTGGGGAGGGCAAGGTGGCTAGCATGGTTACCTGGGTTGCCCGCCTGGATTTTTAATGCTCATAATGTCTTAATCCTATATATATATTAATAATAAGTGAGTGCAGAGGACCTCTCAGCTTTGTATGAGTCTTGTGGTCACATTGCAGCCCTGCCTAATGGTTTAAAATTGGTGAGCACAACTTTTACTTTTATGCCATGATGATATTGTACATCACTGCCTTAAATTTACAAATCTTGACTAAAAGCCACTTGCCTATTGACTGGAGAAAAACGCTTCTATTGACTTGAATATTTTCTTTAGCAGACAGACATCTTTTCAACAATAAACTTCTGGCAAAACTCTTTTGTACACCATACAGAAAGAAGATCTCAGCACCCTTTTTTTTTTTACTTTTTTTTTCCATATTAATTGTACCATTGCATTCTCCCTAGGTTACATAATGTGGTTTTTCGAGCTAAAGAACTTTTTAAGATTTTTCATCTTAAATATTTTGATTGATTTGCTCTTGTTTGTTATTTTGATCTTTTATACTCTGCTCAGATGGCAAGCTTAATGCCCACTCTTACTGCACTACAATGAAACAGAATGCATTATGCTTGTGTGCTTCCAATAAAAGTCATTGATTAGAAACAGCATCTCTATGGGAGAGATTTCGCCCCAAAAATAAAAAGAAGAGTATAATGGGATATATCGACAATTCACTTGAAATGGGGGATATCTCCTCCATGGAAAGAAAAATAATGTAAAGCAAAGATAAGCTTTCATTGTACAACACAGTTGTATGCATTGTTTGCAGGCAAGTTATGTCAAGAGTAATGAAAGATTTATTTAAAGCTGCAGTATGTTATTTATTTTTCAAGGGTAAATGTAAGTACATGCTGTTACTATGTAAAAGAGCTTTTTGTAACATCTATCAATATTTTCCCCATTGTTTGACCTTTTTTAGAACCTAGAAACACACAAAGGTTAATTTATATTTACTGTAACAGAAAAAAATGGAAACAAACCACTATGCTTTTTAGATTTTTGCACTTAGCACCCTAGGCACAGATCTTCTGGTTTGAAGCACTTCCCTTGTAAATTCAGCACTGTCTGCATTGGGCAGCACTTAAATGAAAACTATTCCCCCTAACAATGTAGGTCTTTATAAAAGTATAATGCATACAACAGCTCAGATGTGAAACCCTGCTTCATCTAAATATACAATTTTAATAAACATATACTTTTTTTTAGTAGTATGTGCAATTGGGTAATCCTAAAGAGAAAATTGCCATTTCAAAAAATTAAGAACAGTCCCCTGGAATTGTATGATCATGGTGCACAGAAACAAACCAAAGCAAACATACATGTTGGGCCACATCAGCCAATTAATGGACAAAGTTCAGTCTTTTTTTTACTCCCACACTTCTTATTTTTATATATAAATATAATATGCAACCGAATCACGATCCGCACTTCTGATAACCACTTCTATTAGCTCGCTGAGTTGCCCGGGTGCCACTCAGGGATGCATTCACATTTCCAAAAAGATTACTGCGAGTGCACTCCAGGGTCTTTTCCATAAAAACAATCTTTATTATAATATTGTTGCCATCTTATCAACATTTCGGCTCTGGCCTAGAGCCTTCTTCAAGATACAATGGCCATTTTAAAACGTTACATTAAATACACCCAATGTTGCAGGTGTGTCCCAACTCCTCCCCAAACACCTCCCCCTATATATATATATATATATATATACCTATAAACAGCTTGACTTTATATATATATATATATATATATATATATATATATACCTATAAACAGCTTGTCTATACTGTATATATATTTCGGTTTGACTTATTAATAGGCCACTTAATATGATATAGACTATCTGTTAGTTAGGTATTCATTTTGTGGGTATATTTTTCCTTTAAATACAGACTTGTCTTGCACCTGACAGCGATGTGCACCTTGCACCATTTTTGTTTGCTGAAATAACTTGCATTTATCCAATGTGTTTTAGATTTTTCTTTCTAATAAAAGTTGTTTTTTCAGTATATCTATCCACTGAATTTCTGAGTTAAGTATTCTATATTTACTCACGCTATGGCATCTCCACTCTTTTTGCTTCAGGTACCTGGTGGTTAGTGGTTGCTAGGATACTAATTGCAGTTCATAAAACAGATCCCTTTTTGTGCACTAAAATAGCAGACAAGATATTTCCTGTGCCATTGATTTGTAAGTCTTTGATTAACTGCAACTCTTCAACACTGTCTTTTAAAATACATTGTCACAGTTTTAAACTGGTTTCAAATTCAATGAAAGCTCAGACAGGGACACACAGAGCAGAGTGCTTGCTGGCTTGACTTGCCTCGGCTATGCACTGAAAATACTTACAATTATCATTTTTAATGATACATGCCAATTGCTAGAAAAACAGGTAGTCATTTCAAAGCCATCAAGCATCCCCCCCCACCCCCCGTGAATGCAAGTTTTATAAAAAGATCTCTGGTGGTTTGAACAAGCAAATATGTTTTATAAAAAAATATGCCTCTTGGGGTGATGCAATATGACATTTTTCAGTTTTTGTTTTTATATATGTTTGCATCATTTGTGCCCTATTGGTGTATTTTTGTAGTCGAGATTATTTATGTAAAGTGTATATATTGTATATTGATTCTTATATATTCTTTCCCAGGACTTTTGTTCCATATAATACAGAAATATAACTTATTTAAACAATAAGTTTTTCATGTAGGTATATATACTGAATTTTAGTTGGCTCACTTCTGCTGTTTAAAGATTTTTTAGATAACTGTGTTCCATCCATTGGGTTTACCCTCACATACAGCACTGAATCAGTTACCTTTTTAGATACTATGGTATATAACCAGGAAGGGCGATTACTTACGGATCTGTTTGTAAAATCGTCTGACCATAATAATCTACTGAGATTTGATAGTGCACACCCTAGAGCTAATGTTTCCTTTCTTCCCAGGTCCCAATTTCTTCGGGTTAAACGTATAGTGTCAGACCGAGAGAAACTGACTACATGGTTGGATGAGATGACATCCAAGTTTGCACAAAGAGGATACCCATTCGAGTTACTATACAAGGAGGTGTCTTATGTGATGTTCCTGAGATTAAAGTACCGCCCCTGATATCTTATAGACGACCACGCAATTTACGGGATAGGTTGGTAAGGGCGGATTTGGGTACCACACTGAAGGACCCACAGAGGTTATTATTACCCCTTAAAAACGGCATATACCCTTGTGGCAGATGCAATCAATGCTCTAGTGCGATACACACAGATTTTTTCACACATCCTTACTCTGGTCGTAAATTTGCCATTAAAGCTCATTACACATGCGATTCCGAATATGTGGTGTATTTACTCAAATGTCCTTTCAGAATGGCATATGTGGGGGAGACAATTCAACCTGTGTGAGATAGGATCAGCCAACACAAATCCACCATCAGAAAGGGGGTGGTTAAGTTTCCGTTTCCAGCACATTTTTGTATGGCCCGCCATATGGCAGCAGCATTGAGATTTCTTGTAATTGAGTCTGTTGCCCCCCCACGTCGGGGGGTGTGGGCAACAGACTCTTACAGCTCCAAAAAAGAGAAAAGTTTTGGATCCACACAGGGCCGCCATCAGAAATCACGGGGCCCCTCACAACAAAATTTTCTGGGCCCCCCTCCCACCAGTACAAAGGACTCACGGACATGAGACATTGGTAGCCAGCAGGGCCCCCCCTTGTACACTGGTAGCCAGCAGGGCCCCCCCTTGTACACTGGTAGCCAGCAGTGCCCCCCCCTAGTTCATTGGTAACCAGCAGTGCCCCCCCTTGTACATTGATAGCCAGCAATGCCCCCCTAGTACATTGGTAACAAGCAGGGCCCCCCCTAGTACATTGGTAGCCAACAGTGCCCCCCCTAGTTCATTGGTAGCCAGCAGGGCCCCCCCTTGTACACTGGTAGCCAGCAGGGCCCCCCCTTGTACACTGGTAGCCAGCAGTGCCCCCCCCTAGTTCATTGGTAACCAGCAGTGCCCCCCCTTGTACATTGATAGCCAGCAATGCCCCCCTAGTACATTGGTAACAAGCAGGGCCCCCCCTAGTACATTGGTAGCCAACAGTGCCCCCCCCTAGTTCATTGGTAACCAGCAGTGCCCCCCCCCTTGTACATTGGTAGCCAGCAATGCCCCCCTAGTACATTGGTAACCAGCAGGGCCCCCCCTAGTACATTGGTAGCCAGCAGGGCCCCCCCTAGTACATTGGTAGCCAGCAGTGCCCCCCTAGTACATTGGTAGCCAGCAGTGCCCCCCTAGTACATTGAGTACATTGGTAGCCAGCAGGGTCCCCCTTGTACATTGGTAGCCAGCAGTGCCCCCCCCTAGTACATTGGTAGCCAGCAGTGCCCCCCTAGTACATTGGTAGCCAGCAGTGCCCCCGCTAGTACATTGGTAGCCAGCAGGGCCCCCCTAGTACATTGGTAGCCAGCAGGCCCCCCCCTAGTACATTGGTAGCCAGCAGGGCCCCCCTAGTACATTGGTAGCCAGCAGGGCCCCCCTAGTACATTGGTAGCCAGCAGTGCCCCCCTAGTACATTGGTAGCCAGCAGGGTCACCCTTGTACATTGGTAGCCAGCAGTGCCCCCCTAGTACATTGGTAGCCAGCAGGGTCCCCCTTGTACATTGGCAGCCAGCAGGGTCCCCCTTGTACATTGGTAGCCAGCAGTGCCCCCCCCTAGTACATTGGTAGCCAGCAGGGCCCCCCTAGTACATTGGTAGCCAGCAGTACCCCCCTAGTACATTGGTAGCCAGCAGGGTCCCCCTTGTACATTGGTAGCCAGCAGGGTCCCCCTTGTACATTGGTAGCCAGCACAGCCCTGCACAGAACGGCATAGCACAGAACGGCATAGCACAGCCCAGCCCCCCGGCGGCAAGGTACTTCGTTGATGGTTCCTCTGCACTTCTGAGTGCCGAAAGACGCCAGCCCTTTTATAAGGTTGCGCCCCGTGCGTACTGACGTACATGTACGCACGGGGCGCGACCAATAGGATCACCCGCTGACCACCAATGACAGGGCCCGGAATTGATTTAAGGGGGCCCGAGCTACTAAGAAAACTGTAGCACCGCCGGGCCCCCTTTTAAAGTTAAAATCGTCCGGGCCCGGCACGACTGTACCCCCTGTGCCCCCCTGATGGCGGCCCTGGATCCACAATTTGCAAACATTGCATACAAGGGGGCTTAATAGAGAGTATGATTTGTATGCCTTTATTCAAGAAATCTTTTTCCAATATGATATGTGGACATAAAGATGCACACATGATTCTTTTGCTTACTACAATTGTATAGGATGTTGTATATATGAGTTTACATTTTGACAATTGTCAACCAGGGTATCAGTATATGGTATAACATTTTCTTTTTTAGGTTATATATATTAACACTGTTTACTTTTTGCTTTATGCTCCGATATGAGAGATAACCCTGGTATATGGATACTTTATATGTATGTAACTCACAAAGTTCCCTTTAACATCTAGTAACTTGATTGGGGGAGTGGTCGATGGGCTTGCCCCTATTTATACCCTGTGTGCTATGTGTTCATTATCTTGTTACTTGACAAAGAGGCGGGAGCCTCGAAACATTGTATTTTTTCTGCATAATGCAGTAAAGTTTTCTTTTCTTTCATTGCATAAGTCTGGACCTTTTGGTCTTTTCTATATACATTGTCCATATTCACGGACTAGGTCTTCAGACTCAGTACAGCTTCACTCTGGTTTGTACAGATATATATATATATATATTTCCCCTAGGTTCATCTCCTACTCCCTTATGTATTGCGGTCCTGAGTGGGTTAATTCCTCAAAGAAGTCTCACCTGGGGAATAATAAGCAGGCTAGATCTACCTGCAGCCAAAAAGAGTGAAGGGGTCAGACTGACAAAAGAGTCTAAGGCTGATGCCACACGAGGCGTAGGGCTGAAATTTTCGGCAAGCGGAAAAACGCTTGACGGAAATTCAGCCCTACGCCTGCTACTTGTGCCTGCACCCTAATGAATAGCAATAGCAGTATTGGGGAGCTCAACCCTCTGTTAATTTACCCAAGCGGGTATCAGGTGCAAATACTGGAAGAACCTCACCTTGCATGGGGGTCAATATCGAACAGCAAAAAAATCCAGTAGCACACTGAAGATGCAAGCCGTGAAAAAATTGTGTTTTATTTGCCCAAGTACATATAAACAAGCAAAGAGCAACGTTTCGGGACCCTCCGGACCCTTTCTCAAGCTGCACCCTAATGAATGAGATACGCTCTGGTGCAGGCACATGTAGCCGATATACGCATGAAAACGCGAGAGAATGCAAAGTTTCGCGTTTTCATGCATATATCTGCTACATGTGCCTGCACCCGAGCGTATTCCATTCATTCGGGTGCGGGCACAAGTAGCAGGCGTAGGGCTGAATTTTCGCCAAGCATTTTTCCACTTGCTGAAAATATCAGCCCTACGCCTCTTGTGGCATCAGCCATAGGGCTTCATAAAATTCTGGTTTCAGCACTGCTACTAAACTCTTATAATATTTATTGTACATGAATGTATTCTGTTTCAAATATATTTTAATACTGTATCAGTTTTCAAATAAGACTTCTGCTATATAATTCATTGCAAATTGGGTCCTACTCATTTGGATCATGTGTGATTCACAGGCACAGTGGATGCTATATAAGTGTGAATTTTTTTGTATTAATATCACTGTTGGTAATAGTAGTTGTAAAATACTACTTTACTACTAATTCTCTCTTTCTTTCGGTCTGTCTGTGTCTCTCCTTTTTAAATTTATATTATATATATATATATGATATCCACTAAGACTACATACAGTATATTAACAGAAAAAGACATTCAATATACTGGCTATACCCAATAAGCATTTGTGAGTAGTAATCATTGAACAGCACCCATATACCTATATGTTTTTTGCTGATCACAAGACTCATTTCTCATTCGACACCTAGGGGCAGATTTATCAAAACACAAGCTCGAATCCCGAATGGGAAAAATTCGGATTGGAATCGCAAATATCACGAAAATGCTTCCGAAAAAAACGTATTAGTCACGATAATATCGTATTGGAGATCTGAAAGTCACGAAATTTTCGTACCGAATGATTGTAAACAGCGGCAAAACCGATCCGTTTTTTTCGCGCTAAAAATACGAAAAAATCGTGCAAGGCATGAAAAAGTCGCGGAAAATACGATTGGACCGAGCGAGCGAACGGTCGGAGCGTTCATGGATAAGTAAATGTGCCCCCTAGTTTGCATTCCTGGCCATCCTCTCTTATAAAGTATGCTCTTAATATCCTACTATCTTCTGGATTTTTGCACTCCATTTTTTTCTTTTTACATTCTCCATTTAAAGAGCCAGTACAATGAAAAATGGAAATTTTATATATATATATATATATTAAAATATATTGTACACGTTTACTTTGTCATTCTCTTTAATAAATCAGACTCCTAACTGCACAATGGTTATCAGCAATGACATATTTTTTGGCTTGACAACGTTACCATTTTGACACTTGATATATGCCATGTTATGCTGCATAAGATGAACAGCCATTGCAATTATTATTCTGTTTGGGCACAGCCTTCTCTTTGAATTGTCAAAAGATTTTCAAAAATAATTGGATGTGTTAAGAACACAATTTCAAGGTAAGTGTTCTAATCTGCTGCAATAAACATTTTTCTTTTATTAAAATATTATAGAATGCAGAGCAGAAACCAAATACAGTTGTCAAATCAAATGTGTATGATCAGTATGTTTCAGAATCTGTGTTAAATGTAATACATGATTCATAAGTTTTAATACATTTTAATGCATGTTTCTTGGTAATTTGTATTTACACAGGATACAAATAGCTTGTTAAAGTGAGGAATGGAAAAGAAGCAATAAGTAATGATTGAGATGATAGCATAGTTTGGATCCACAGCACTATTTTATTTTCATGTAATACAGGGTAATTTGCATAAAACAAATTTGATAAAGAAATGCATCACACTTCTTGGGGCTTATTTATAAGCGCAGAGCCAAGTGTTCCATCACTGATCCAAGCAACTAGAAAGCAGATTCATCTTGTGACTAAATATGTATATTATTACTAGCTGTAATTACTTACATGTCTACTCTAGACTCTATTCTGTTATTCAAACTGTTTTCTAGTTGCTAGGGTAAATAGAGATTTTGAAGCCAGAAACAAGTTTAAATATCAAACTGAAGATCTAAAGAACAGATTTCTCACACTGCTTGTTTGGTAAATTGATTTTGGATAATGAATGCATCACTATTTACTATCCCTAGCTGTGCACATTTTAATATGTATCTATAGTAATAAGTGAAATCAACGCTTCACTAGTCATCTGACTGGCTTTCTCAATTTTTGAATTTATAAATGGAGAAAAATTGATCCGATGACTAGTGAAACGTCTTCAAGAAAAACACAGCAAGTTGATTTCACTTATTACTACAGATATACCAGGACCTGGATGAATATGAATCTTCACAGACAATTTAAAATGTATTTTTACCCCTCTCTGATTTTCTAACCTAACAGTTTCTGGGACACATTTAGGGGCCGATTCACTAATGTACGAATACGATTCACGAAATCCGATCATTTCTAATGATTGAAAATAAAAATAGAAAATTTTCGTATCCCAACGATTGTCAACGGCGCGAAACCCTTTCTCACTTTGACACTTCAATGAAAGATGTGGAAAGCTTTTCAAAGGACTCAATGGTACTCTGCAGCTCCAACCTGGCCAAAAAGTCACGATACTTAAACTTGAATGAATTCCGAAACATTCGTACTCGTTGCTACAAATACGTTTTTGTTGCACAAATTGTCGCAAAGTACGAAAAAGTCACGGAAATTAACGGAAGATTCACAGATGTGCCTCTAGGGATCTTAAGCTGGTATGACTGGATTTTGCTTAGTATTAAGTAAACATTATAGAATGAATAACTGTCTATGGGTTGGTACAGAGGCTTAGTGCTCTAAAGCTGGCCATACACGTGGCGATCTCACGATGTTTCGTACGACCGTCGGTCGCACGAAACATCGTCAGATCCGCCACACACCATTCAGGGCTGAATCGGCAGGTAAGGAGGTAGAAACAATAGGATTTCTACCTCCTTCTGCCGATTCAGCTCTGAAGGGAGAATTTTGGTCAGGCGCCTTCTATGGCGCCCGATCAAAATTTTCTAACTTGGCCGATCGGCGAGCCGACCGATTTCAGCAGCTTCCTGCGATATCGGTCGGCTCGCTGACATGCCATACACGCACCGATTATCGTACGAAACGAGGTTTCGTACGATAATATCGGTGCGTGTATGGCCACCTTAAGGGTGCCCTAAGGGTCATAATGATTGCATCTCTTTAATGTATCAACTAAAATATGAGAACTCTGGTCTTTAATTGTATTTTGTTTGGGCACTACACAACTTGTATTCTGTATAGTATAAACTATATTAATTGTCTTGCTTCTATTAAATATTGCCCATTGATACACTTTAACGTGCCCAATTCTTCAGATATCAGGTTTCTGAATCCACTATCTTCTGAATTTCAGGCTATACACAGTATGAATTCTAGAACGCTAATTTCCACCCATGGTTTATTTTCTCTGAAAGTAGATAATAGAGGCAGATTTATAACATTAATCCTTAAATTTCTTTTCTTATTGTGAAAAATGTTAATGCAATGCAGAATGTACAATGTAATTTTCAAACTGACTTTAACAAAGAAAACTATATGGGTTCTTTGTGATTCTGTGTATTTAGGCCAGCTTATTGAGATGGTTTTTACAAGGACAAAAAAATGTATTTTATGCACATTTGTTGCTGCTCACAGATTTTACTCTTGTCTCCAGGGTTCCACTGCCTGGCAATGGTACTGCAGCCAATTATAAAGACTCATTAGCGCTCATGTGAGAGTAGTGGCTGACAAGCCACAGTTCAGTTAAACACTGGGGCAATCATTCCAGTGCCTGTTCTGTGCAGCTCTTATAGATATATTGTGCAGTCTGTCATAGTTTAAAGTTGGGGCAATCACAGAAGTTGTAACATAAACTTAGTGCCAAATACTAAGTGTCACCCTGAGTCATTTTAAGAACATCAGGTAAGCTTAGCAGGTGTGAAAAACATGAGCTAGTTTTGTGGAATTCACAAAGCAGTTTGCTTACATTAAGGGGCATATTTATTATAGTGAGGCAACCAATAAACAATTAGAATTGAACAATCGCCTACAAGTCACCTACAAGAAAACAAAAATCTGTTTGGTTGGTATGAGCAATATCACCGTTGATGTTGGCTTACACACTATAATAATGCCTAGTGTGATATCAACCTAGAGTAAACATAAGCTACTTACTAAAAATGACTGTTTGAAGGTTTCAACTGGCAACTCAAAATTTGCCAGAATGTCTTGTAATACTGTAAAGTAGACTAGTAGTTATTCTGCGGATACTGCCCATTTTAAACTGCACCACAGGAATGTCAACAATTTGTAACAATTTATAATTTAATATTAAAAATAACCAAACTTTTCATTAAATGTAATCCAAAACAGTCTGCACGTCTGTCTGTCTATCTACCTCAATCATTTTATTAGTTCACAATAATATATACTGCTACATGTTTTTGAAATGTAGCCAATTTTAATGAGAAAATTTGTCATTATGTGTATATCAGAATCAAACTCAGTATCATTTGTGAAAATGAAAGAGAAGGCGGCTATCTGGATCTTTGCCACACAGAAGTGGGAGACACTAAAGCTTAATTAACTGCCTCTGCAAGGATAATTGAGACCCATAATTCAGCACCTTTGGCTTCCTAGCCACATAATAAATTGGAATCCATGACACTGGATGATGTCATCAAAATTAATAGGAGATGTCATTTCTGAAAAATGTCATTAGAGACACCATAAAAATGCCATAAAGTCAGACAAAAGACACACAAAAATATATCCATTAAATTAGATCCTATAGAACAAAATGTTCTCCTACAGCATGCAAAGTAAAATAAGGCCCCTGCAAACAAAGAAAATGCTTGAATTGGAAGGGGTATTTATAATTATAACACATTGCCCTCCTCACTTAAAAACTTTCAATCACATGATCTCCTTTCTTTATGGACGGGTTGCCCCAAGGATAGAAAAAGGGTGGAGAGCAATAGTCCTTGGAAAGGTTTATTAGTTGATCTAAATGCCCCAGTATAAAAAAACTACAGCTACAACTACCTGGTAGTTGTTTGCCTACTGATTCACCCCCTGCACAGTAAAAAAGTATTGTATGTAATGTTTTAATAATAATTCTGCCTCACCGCATAGTAAAGCGGTACCCTTATTCTTGTACTTTATGGCGCAAAGTGACCGTAATAAAAGCTAAAAATTCACTGTTAATTCCCAAAAGGATACTGAGTGAGTATAACAATACTAGTGATTCTTTTGTGGCCAAAAAATGAAAGGTTGGACAAGGTACTCATTACATTACTACCTATTAGTATTTTCAATAAAACTTGCAAACAGCATTATAAACCAAAACAGCATTGTCAAGTGTTTAAGGAAAGCTGTAAGGAAATTATTCTATGAAGAGCATGTAAAGAAACAAAAGTGGATTGACCAGCCAGCAAATAGCAAAGCTATGCATAAATGCAAGGAGCATCTCCTGCTGCAACCACCTTTAATAAATATTGTAATTCCACACAACAACCATGTACATTGCTGTTATTGCGCTTCTAACTAATCTTTTATATGTTTTGTACCTTTTGTAAGGGCTGCTAAACCAATATTCTTGAGGAGAAAAAAATGAAATGTGTAAAAGATTTATTGTTGTGCATAAATATGTATACCAACAAAAGTTTGAGAGTTTAAGATATTAAATTATGATTGAATATACTGAGAAAAAGGAGAAGCAACCCATGAACTTAATGTACACAGTGATGATATATTAAACCACTGAAATATCAAAATATAATTATTGTTAAAATAGTAGAAACCCCCCCCCCCCAAAAAAAAATATTTAATGCCAAGGTGCCCTCTGTTTATACATTGTTTACTGACAGTGTGTAAAAGTGCATATTAACAGACAAATAACATTAAAATAATAATACCCATGAAAATTAAAGTGCAAAACAGTAGTGCAACATGTATCTTATCAGTATCAAAGAGATTCTACATTGCCTTATGGGTGTCTTTTTCATTTTCTCAGTATATTCAAACCAATGTTCTAACCTAAGAATTTCCACCAGTTGATATTTTATTTGTGTTGGGAAACACTTTCTTAGTTGTATTTTTATAGTCTCCTATAAGAATTCAATTACACAGAGATCTGATCATTTTTATATGGTTTCTAAGGCTGTTCAGTGAAGATTCTTGTTCTTTGGATGCATCTTTGTCATCTGCTCTATTAATGTATTAGCCATTCATCAGCAGTTTCAAAACTATCTAGAGAAGCAAATAATGTTAGATTCCAGATCTCATCCTAATCGACCTAGTGCATTTATATGTATCTTCAAGAGCTGATAGCCATTATCCTCAATTCACACCCTACACATTGAGACAATGTGAAAATTCTCCATGACTCCATAGTTGAAGAACCACTGCTCTATGATAATTTAAGGTTACCAGATTGGGGAGAAATATCCAGGCATTTCTAAAATATGCAGATATAAGTGCTGTACAAATTGCAATTTATTTAAATGCAGTAAATCTGCAAACTGTAAAGCCCAACCAGCGATTTTTTTTTTTTTTTGAAGTGACAGGGATTTTTAAAAACGCTCATAGTCATTATGATTAGTTATGCCAAATACATGAACCCTACAACATAACTGAACCACAATCACCTTTTACTTTGGAAAACCTGTTAGCTTCTTTAGTTATGTATATACTTTTTATATATATATTTTTTTTTTCTGTTATATGTAACATGTCTTCATGTGCTTGTTGAGGAACTGAGTAAATGATGCCTTATCTGACAGTTTTTCATTTGCTCACCAAACCTACAATTTGCTCTGTATGAATTTACTATCAAGAATGGAATTTAGATGTAGTGTAGCAACTGCAAGAGAAATCCTCACTTAATATGTTGGGAGAGATCCCCTACCTATCTTTTCCTGCAACATTTACCTACCACTTGGGGTGGAAAACTTACCTTTAGAAATATGTTTCTATCTTTTTTAAAAATTAGTTGCTTTGTAATGTTTTGACTTACAAGAAGCACTGGTACAGTATATCAACTGTATGTTACTTTTGCAGAACGCATTGGTCATCTTTTGTCCTCAGTCCTTAAAATTTACCAGTAAAATCCTTAAAGCAGTAGTTCAGTATAAAAATGAAACTGGGTAAAATAGACTGCGCAAAATAAAAAATGTTTTCAATATAGTTAGTTAGCCAAAAATGTAATCTATAAAGGCTGTAATGAGCAGATGTCTAACATACAGCTCTCTAAGCTGTTAGCAGTCAGTAACCATTCAGTGATTTGAGGGGGGGCATATAGGACATAACTGTTCAGTTAGTTTGCATTTGTATATGACCTGCATGGTCACAAAGCAACCCATGTGGCCCACCCTAAAGAGACTGAATAACTAAGAGGTTAGAGAGCTGAAAGAAGGAAGTGGTGTTCTGACCATTATATTGGACATCTGGTGACTACAGCCTTTATAGATTACATGTTTGTCTAAGTAACTATATTGCAAATATTTTTTTTTTTGTGCAGGCTATCCATTTTACCTAGTTTTATTTTAAACTGAACTGCTCCTTTAAAGCTAAAGTTGTACATTTGTACCAGGTATATGGGATTAGATGTTGCTATCTTAAGAGCAATACGGTGTAAAATGGTTACACAAACGTTATGAAAATATAACAAATTTATTGAATAACTAAAATATCTGTACAAAGTTTACATGTAACATATTTTCTACAATAGACATGTCCTTATGCTAAAAATCATGAATTTGAATTATGGTTTTGAAAATGTCAATTTTCAATTTTTAAGTAAAAAAAAGCGAAAACCCTAAATGTAAACCTCCAGCATGTTAAAGCTTGTGAGGTTATGTAGAACTCAATGGGAGCTGTCCTAGGCAAAATTGGAACTATTTATTAGTATTAGATTTCTAATCCTCTAATCCTAACTTCTGAGGACTTTTCAGAAATTCAAATATTTCTCAACACACAAACACATTTTTAAAATGATCTCTTATGTGAAATGTAAAAAACAAACAAACAAACGTGTTACTCGATTACATGTTTCTTTTAGTACAGGTATAGGACCCCTTATCCAGAATGCTCGGGACCAAGGGTATTCTGGATAAGGGGTCTTTCCGTAATTTGGATCTCCATACCTTAGGTCTACTAAAAAATTTTATAAAACATTAATTAAACCCACTAGGATTGTTTTGCATCCAATAAGGATTATTTATATCTTAGTTGTGATAAATTACAAGGTACTGTTTTATTATTACAGAGAAAAAGCAAATCAGTTTTAAAATTCTGAGTTATTTGATTAAAATGGAGTCTATGGGAGATGGGCTTTCCGTAATTCGGAGCTTTCTGGATAGCGGGTTTCCGAATAAGGGATCCCATACCTGTATATTTAATACTATAATGCCACCATGCTAAAATATTTAAATAAGTGGCTAATTTTTTAGACAAGGGAAGATTGTGTTACATTTACCATGATCTTTCTTTCCTGGACAAAATGCCAGTATTTACCAGGATAACTCCTTCCACTTGTTATCATCAGAAGTACCCTCCCAAATAATTAAAAGACCAAGATGGTAACATACTGACGTGGAGCTCATCCAGGACAGGAAGATCATAGTAAGTACGACACAATGTTCCCTTTCCCTTAACAAACTCCATGTCAGTATTTACTAGGGGGCACATTTACTAATCCTCGAATCCGAATCCTGAATGGGAAAAAATCGGATTGGAAACGAAAATTTTACTATTTTTTCGTCGCCATCGTGATTGTTCCGTATTTTGCGCGACTTTTTTGTCGCCATCACGACTTTATCGTATTTTACGCTAATTTTACGTCGCCGTCGTGATTTTTTCGCCGAAAAAGCCGCAGAAAAAATACGATAAAGTCGTAACGGCGATGAAAAAGTCGTGCAAAATACGAAAACATCGCAACGACGAAAAAGTCACAAAAATACCGATCATTACGAAAAAAACGCATTCGGACGTTCGTGGATTAGTAAATGTGCCCCTAGGACATAGAAACTGTTTTTATAATGGGAGGACCAACACTTAACTGAAAACCCACAGTCATGCAACTTGCATAGGTTAATTTAACAAATGACTCTAGGGGGAAAACCTAGAATAGGAAAGTCTATAAGGATAACACTGAACATACACTATAGACAGTAATGAAAGTTATCAGTGAGAGCAAACAGCCACAGTGAAGGAAATAGGACTATATATTGCTAAAGGCAACATCCAGAAAATGAGCACAATAAACATGATATACTGTAAGCTTGACACTCCTAGAAAGCAAGAGAAAACACTCAAGGCATCAAACAGTGTGTGAGATACTTACTCCCCTACTCACCAGGAAGCATGTACCACATGTATACAGTACCTAGTTTCAGTGTAGAATGCAAAACACCTGTAAGATAAACTTAGTAGGAGTGAATCACACAAACAGAGGAAATAGACCTGTTTAAAATATTTCAGAAATCAAAGTACTTAGCACAAATAAGGCATGTACACTAAACATCTGCCTAGTGTAACATAATCTGTCCAAACTAATGGTAAAAAACAATCCCCAAAAACAGATAGGGTACCTGAAACCTACTCAGAGTGAGAAACACTTACATAGTGTGCAATAATGTGTGGTGAACCCAACCCACAAAGGTAAACTCCAGCAGCAAATTCCCATGCTGAGAAGATAAGGTCAGGGGAGAAAAAAGCATCTACCTAAGGGATCAGCCATTACTGGATCAGGTCTGGAAAAGATGTTTGAAAAGCAAATGACGACTTATAGAGGTAGGCTGTACTACCTGGGCAGATGCTCAGAATCATACACAAATAGTCAACACCACTACATCTTAATAGGAACATATTTCCACTTAGAGGAGGTTAGCTGTTCTACACATCATGAACTCAATCAACAAAAGCTGAACCTAGTACTGTCAATATGAATGTTGTCCATTTAAGTACAAGTATAAAAATCATGACAGAAACCCTATAAGGATGCCATAAAACTCAAAATTCAAAAACCGTACAACATAAATAAAGAAGAGCAATAAAAGTTGCTTAGAATGTTTTTTTCTATTTTGTACTAAAAGGTAATTAGGTGAACTTCCATATATCTATAGGAATGTTTCTGTGCCAAGCATAATGACTTCCAAATACTTTTACGTAATAATACTGATAAAATAGAATTTTGTGTTCTTAAATAATGATTAAATAATTTGCTGTGTTTACTTCTTTCTAAACGTGTTTCAAATGTAAATTTTAAATAAAGTTTGTAACAATAAATTGGTAAAAATTCAATAATGTTCTGCAGAAAAACAATACTTGTATAAATAAAATGAATCACTTGAACAATAAAAAATTCAACAACTTCCCCCAAAAAATGACATTTGACATTAATAGAAAGAGAATTGTAATGGGCGGAATACATTGAGGAATAATGAGAAAATAATTGGTCTTAAAAAGAACATTTTTCAATTTTCACTGGTATATTTTAAGAGAACAGTACATCTGCGAAATAAGAATTTTATAATGAGTGAGATGGGACTGGGACAGAATACAGCCCACTGACATTTTACTGCCCTTTCCAATAAACAGTAAGGGACTGACTGACATTTTCATATTGAAAAACTGAATACACTTTTCCTTTAGTCAACCGCGTCTACAATGAAATAAGAAAAAAGTAAAAACGCGATTAAATTCACATGTATATTGAATATAATGTATAATTCAATGCAGATTTAAACTGGTTGAAAATGCATACAACCTT
Organism: Xenopus tropicalis; assembly: GCF_000004195.4. Lineage (NCBI taxonomy): Eukaryota > Metazoa > Chordata > Amphibia > Anura > Pipidae > Xenopus > Xenopus tropicalis. Next base: position 82,219,218 of record NC_030680.2, on the reverse strand, counting down.
GCTTAGAATATGTACTAGAGAGATCATTCATTTCGCAGAAAATCTAGGATATTGCCTTGCATCTCAAAAAAAAAAGAATGTGCATTGTTTGCTGCAGTAGGGTAACGTGGAATGGAAAGATACTACTGCAGGGGTCCCCAAGCTTTCTTGCTCGTGAGCCACAGTCAAATGTAAAAAGATTTGGAGAGCAACACAAGCATCATAAAAGTTCATGGAGGTGCCAAATAAGGGCTAAGATTGGCTATTAGGCAGCCTCTATGCACACTATCAGCTTACAGGAGGCTTTATTTGCTACTAAATCTTTATTCAACCAAAACTTGCCACCAAGTCAGGAATTCAGGAAGCCAGGAACACTGAGCACCATCCAAGGGGTTGGTGAGCAACATGTTGCCCCTGAGCCACTGGTTGATGATCACTGAACTACTGTATAAAAAGCCCAAAGAGTCCCCACAGGCCCAATAAATAGTGACTGGCTATGGCATCTTACAGCCACACCTCAGGCATTTTCTAGAATCAGTAGTTTGATGGTATGGGCCTGGTTTCATGCCCTGATGATAAGCAGTTACAATACTCCTTATAAAGTAATAACAGATGCAGTCTTTCTGCCGCTTTAGTAACTCATAGCATCCAGGTATCATTCCTAAATAGTCTGCCTTACAACCATCATAATGTCCTCATGGACATTGGCTTCTGTCATGTTGAGACACTCACTTATGACGGGTAAGTTCTGTATAAAGGGACACATACAATCCCCCAGTGTCCCCTATAAAGACAACCCAAGGCAGGTGAGGTAGGAGGTAAAGGTATATAAATATAATATATTAATATATTATAGTAAAATATAAAAAGTCAAATGTGCCATCTTATAAAATCACAAGGGCCTGACATGATAGTGCTGACTAGCTAAGCCCCTCCGTGCACTTTGCTATTTGCACAGCTGGAACCACAGAGCACACAGACAGTTGTAAAAGGGGTATCATATACTTTTTAGATAAGGTATGTCATCCTCTATAAAGGCTAAGACTTTCAGGGTCTCATTGGAAGCTGTTAGTGACACATTTCAGTTGCTGTTCTGTGTTGCTGAAAGCTTCCCCAAGACTCTGTGTTTGATTAATGAATAAAGCATCAGTTATGCTAAGAACCTTGTCTCAGAGTCTTGTTGTATAATAAGGTTCTGGTTGGTTAAAATTACCAACAGTCATGATTTGTATGGCACATTTTTTGTTACTAAATTACACTGTGTACATTGCAAATAATTCATTCTACAATTAAAAGTTTTATTATTGAACCAATAAATGTATTTTTAGCAGTCATATTGGTGCATAGGCAGCCATCTTAGGTCACTGTGGCTGATCATGTGCTTTCAAAAAGTACATGACAATAGGGTTGATTCACTAAAGGTCGATAAGCATTATCGCATGGTTTTTTGTGTTAAAATTGACGCAAAAAAACGCGCAATTCGCAAAAGTATTATCACATGCGTTAAGTTGCTTACCGCGTGTGTTACGTAGTGCGCAACCGAATGCGTTAATTTTAACGCATTGCGTTAATTAGAGCGCGGAAATAATACTAACGCATGATTCACAAACACTTTGGGGCAGATTTACTAATCCACAAATCGGAAACCCGAAAGGGAAAAAATCGTATTGGAAACAAAAATTGTGACTTTTTCGTCACGATTTTTAGTATTTGTCGGGACTTTTCCGTCGCCTTCGCAACTTTATCGTATTTTGCGCGACTATTTTGTCGCCGTCGCGATTTTTTCATATTGAGCGATTGCAAACGGCGGAAAAACCAATCTGATTTTTTCGCAACGGCGGTGAAAAAGTTGTGGAAAATATACGAAAAGTCGCAACGGCGTCGAAAAAGTCGCAGAAATACCGATCATTATGAAAAAACGAATTTGGACCGTTCGTGGATTAGTAAATCTCCCCCTTAGATGTGCTAAATATCGCATTAGTCTGTGCGAAAATTAACACCTACTTGGGGCAGGCGGTAATTATAGAAAAGTACAGTTCATGAGCTTTTGGCAACACAACATGGACTTTGCAGTGTTATTTATTCAAGTATGTGTTGGCCCTAGAGTGATGCAGCCTCCAGTTTGCAGGGAAATGGTCATTTTCAGAACAGTAATTTTCCGAATGTAATGGCGTGTATGGCTAATATGGCGTGTGTTTTTTCACACGCAGTGACAATTTGTGCACTCTGCGTTAATTAGCATTCATTGCATCAAATACCGCACGAAAATAGTCTTTGCAACTTTAATAATGCAAACAGCATCGCGTCTAAATTAACGCAAGTATCCTTTTAGTGAATCGCATGCTATAAATAGCGCTCGTTTTAACGCACCTTGGTGAATCAGCATCTACTTTCAGATAAGTTATTTCTTCAGCTATTTAATGTTATTTCCCATTGTCTTTCTTCTTCTAAGATGCTTCTAGGGAGCATTTTAGTAATGCAAATGCATTTGTTTTAATCTATACAATGTTGAAATCAACAGCCTTTCGGAAACCTGCTTAAAGGTAAAGGGTCAAAAAGGGTCAAAACTAATTGCCTCTCATTGTATTTAACTTATTTGTGGTGCCACTGCCCTATGTCTATGTATGTATATAATGTATTTTTGATGCCATTATCCTTTGTCTCTCACTATATATAATTTATTGCTAAAGTTCCCATTGCCTCTTACTGTATTTAATGTATTTTGGCTAATTATGTCACTGCCTCCCACTGTATTTAATGTATTTGGGGCTAAAGTTCCTACTGCCTCTCTGTGTTTTTAATGTATTTGGGGCTAAAGTTCCTACTGCCTCTCACTGTGTTTAATGTATTTTGGTTGCCACAACACTTTGGCTCTCAATTTGCCCTAAATAACCCTGTGTTTCGCCTGAAGAAGTGGTGTCCCTGTCTCTATGCTCTAGATTCTCTGCTTAACTGCCTACCATAGCTAATTTCCCCCAAAAATGATGTGTACAGGGAGTCAGCATGTCACAATATTTATATATATATATATATATATATATATATATATATATATATATATATATATATATATATACACACACACAGGTCCTTCTCAAAAAATTTGCATATTGTGTTAAAGTTCATTATTTTCTGTAATGTACTGATAAACATTAGACTTTCATATATTTTAGATTCATTACACAGAACTGAAGTAGTTCAAGCCTTTTATTGTTTTAATATTGATGACTTTGGCATACAGCTCATGAAAACCCAAAACTTATCTCAATAAAAGAAAAGTGTTTTTAAAACAAAAAAAGTCAACCTTCAAATAATTATGTTCAGTTATGCACTCAATACTTGGTCGGGAATCCTTTTGCAGAAATGACTGCTTCAATGCGGCGTGGCATGGAGGCAATCAGCCTGTGGCACTGCTGAGGTGTTATGGAGGCCCAGGATGCTTCAATAGCGACCTTAAGCTCATCCAGAGTGTTGGGTCTTGCGTCTCTCAACTTCCTCTTCACAATATCCCACAGATTATCTATGGGGTTCAGGTCAGGAGAGTTGGCAGGCCAATTGAGCACAGTAATACCATGGTCAGTAAACCATTTACCAGTGGTTTTGGCACTGTGAGCAGGTGCCAGGTCGTGCTGAAAAATGAAATCTTCATCTCCATAAAGCTTTTCAGCAGATGGAAGCATGAAGTGCTCCAAAATCTCCTGATAGCTAGCTGCATTGACCCTGCCCTTGATAAAACACAGTGGACCAACACCAGCAGCTGACATGGCACCCCAGACCATCACTGACTGTGGGTACTTGACACTGGACTTCAGGCATTTTGGCATTTCCCTCTCCACAGTCTTCCTCCAGACTCTGGCACCTTGATTTCCGAATGACATGCAAAAGTTGCTTTCATCCGAAAAAAGTACTTTGGACCACTGAGCAACAGTCCAGTGCTGCTTCTCTGTAGCCCAGGTCAGGCACTTCTGCCGCTGTTTCTGGTTCAAAAGTGGCTTGACCTGGGCAATGCGGCACCTGTAGCCCATTTCCTGCACACGCCTGTACACGGTGGCTCTGGATGTTTCTACTCCAGACTCAGTCCACTGGTTCCGCAGGTCCCCCAAGGTCTGGAATCGGTCCTTCTCCACAATCTTCCTCAGGGTCCGGTCACCTCTTCTCATTGTGCAGCGTTTTCTGCCACACTTTTTCCTTCCCACGGACTTCCCACTGAGGTGCCTTGATACAGCACTCTGGGAACAGCCTATTCGTTCAGAAATTTCTTTCTGTGTCTTACCCTCTTGCTTGAGGGTGTCAATAATGGCCTTCTGGACAGCAGTCAGGTCGGCAGTCTTACCCATGATTGTGGTTTTGAGTAATGAACCAGGCTGGGAGTTTTTAAAAGCCTCAGGAATCTTTTGCAGGTGTTTAGAGTTAATTGGTTGATTCAGATGATTAGGTTAATAGCTCGTTTAGAGAACCTTTTCATGATATGCTAATTTTTTGAGATAGGAATTTTGGGTTTTCATGAGCTGTATGCCAAAGTCATCAATATTAAAATACTAAAAGGCTTGAACTATTTCAGTTGTGTGTGATGAATCTAAAATATATGAAGGTCTAATGTTTATCAGTACATTACAGAAAATAATGAACTTTATCACAATATGCTAATTTTTTGAGAAGGACCTGTATATATATATATATATATCTTCTTTACAATTCAAGCTAATTCAGGCTAATGTCATATGGAACAGTTTTTTCACAGTGTATTTTAGCTGACCACACTAAATTAATGGGAGGTAGTATAAGCAGTTTTGCTCATTTCCCCACTCACTAAAATTCATGACGGTACCAGCAGTGCTATTAGCCTAAAGCAGAGCAGTGACAGCAGCATAGAAACATTGTGGTACTATCAGTTCAGACAGCTGACTCCTTCACCAGAAGTGTTAGGGATCTTTTTTCTTGCTACCTTCCCATGGTTCTGCTGATCGGCTGCTGGAGGAAAAGGGAGGGGTAAAACAACACTCCAACTTGAAAGTCACAAAGCTAAGGGCACCTAGGAAACTAAGTATATGCTTAGCACCAAAAATATGCCTGGCAATATGTTAACTGGTTCCTTTTTAAATGCAGAGAAAGAAAATAATTCCCAGCCTCAAGACCAGTCTCTTTTATATCAAAGCATTAGCAGCAAAAGAAAGAAATTACAAAATGTATGAGTTATGGGCCAGAAATGTTTTATGATATTTGCAACTGAAACTCTATGAACATATTTAGAAACAAATTGTTTCAATCTACATTTTCATTATGATTATTTGATTAGATATGGTATAAACAGGTTTACTTACTTGTTTATTATCTGCTATGATGCCAATTTAAAAATCTCTATTTGAACTCTACTATAGATTCTCATATTGTATCTCATTACTGGCTGTTGAATCATTGTGCCTTTGGATTATGTTACTGTAGGTTGTTAAAGCTACCAAAGTGAATCACATTATTTCTGTCCACAGATTTATGATGAATGCTTGTTAGTAAGAAGCACTTTGCTGAAATAAACTTTACGTCACAAACAATTATTTAAATTTCTGAATATTGTGTTGTAATTGCAATGCTATTATGGCTTTTATTAGCTTTAAAAAAAACATTTCTTGGAGCATTTCAATAGACCCTTAAAGACTATTACAAACCTTTTTCCTTTATAATATGTGTTTATTGTGAAAGTGTTCTATTCATGTTTGTGCAGCACAATTTTATTTAAAAAAAAAAAGTGACTTTTTTCCATAAATGACAGCTAAAAATTATTTTTACCTGACTCTAGAAGAACTGCTTGCAAATCAATGTAGAGCTAAAAACTTTTCAGAAATTGTTTAGGAAAGCCCTGGAGCTACAAACGCAGGGGCTGCATGACAAGGGATCCAAATTACCATCAGCCGGATTATACTGGTTTATGCTTAAAGACTAAAAGACTTAAAGGCAGAATCAGATTTAGCTGTGATTGGGTGAGAAGCCCTGATTTGGGGTTTGGAGGGAGGTTGGACTGGGGGTGGAGAAGAAGGATGTGATGTCACGAGAGAAAAGTTCACTTTGTGTAGAGGTAGGTTCACTATATATATATTTAAGCTGATCACTTAGCTCCCCGGCACAATTCTAGCCTTTATTTCATAGAGCTTCATTTTTTCTGGCCAGGAAAGCAGTTTCCCATTGTCAATTTGATAATCACCTGGTGGGGGGGGGCGATCGAGGAGTAAGGGAACAAGCAGAAACGAATATCCCCCATCTCAGTCACAACACGGTTATCAGTTATTTCTTTCTGTTTCTAGTTGTCACTACAGTGACCATATTATCAAAATCTAAGGAAAAGTGGTTGGTTGACCTTTTCCTCTGAGCTCGGCCCTTATGAGCTAGGCTTGCATGGCTGGAGGGAGGTCTCTACATAAAGGGATTAGAGGCAGCATAGTAGAGTGGCCAGTTGGCCTTACCCGTGGAGCTGGGGTCTCTAAGCTGGGTCTCCACATCGTGGAAGGGCTTACCCTTTGAGTCAGGCATGTACAGCTGGAAGGAGGTAGCATAGTAGATCTCTTATGGAATTCTTGCTTTGAATATTGATTCGGGGTGAGGCTGGCAAGGTCCTACTTATTTGATAAAATGTGAATAAATGACGTGGCCATTTTACCCATTTCTGACTGGTGTTTCACTTACTGTAGGTATGTAACAATGGGGTTCAGAGAGGTGGTTGAAAGCGAAGGGTCAACTGAGGAGTCACCTTGTCATGCACCTTGCCAGTGAAACAACCAATGCAATCTTAATCCAGGAAAATTGCATTGGTTGTGTCATTTTCTACAGGGTATTTAAGTTTCTTCAAACACAATATAAAAATAAAATTGTTAGGTTAATGGGCTTCTAATAAAACTGGCGGTTGGGTAAATGTGATAAGAACCTTACACTGTAAGCTCTACTGGGGCAGGGACTAATGTGAATTATGTATAATCTCTGTAAAGTGTTGCATACTATAACACTGCTGTATAAATAAGGGATAATAATAAAGTGTCTTTGCTGAAAGTATGTTAGATTTAATTTTAATAATTAAGGCATACTCTAGTTTGTTTTAAGATAAGTATGCATGTATTATATGAATTGCTCTGATATAGGTCCCATGTTAGGCACAATAGGCTCAGAGATGAAGTCATCTTACTGGTTATAGAGATCTTTATCTTCTGTTTTAGTGTAACTGATAAAAGGTGCTATGCCTTACCTTCTGAGATATTTGTGATTTTATACAGAAGATAGACAGGAAACACGCTGCTGCCTGAGGCAAAACTTTCTCAAGGGGAAACAGAGAAATAACAAAATAAAGTGTTTTTTTTTTTAGTTTAACAGTTACTAGCATAAATAAAAATGTACATCCTAAAATGATAATGTAAATTGTAAAACAAAATAAAACTAAAGCCTTGTAAATAGCCACCATTTTACCACTGTGAAATCATAAAGTTTTCTAAAACTGATGAAAGGCATCTCTACAGAAGTGCACAAGACAAAGAATTTTTACCCTTCCAGACTAATGCTTTTGAAAAAGAGCAGGTACATCAAAGTCTGAAAGTGCTCAGAGTCCTACTTTTAGTAAATACATCTGAGTATTTTTCATTACACTGTGAGCCTCATTGATAGATGCTATATCACTAGAGTTAATAGTCGGGAACCTAACTGTGCTTCAGATTTATAGCAATCCATTTTCCCTGACTATTGCATATCATTTAAAAGTCAGATATTAGGTATTTTAAAAGGGTACAGGCGCCCAAAATGTTATCTCTTAATCACATGTATTATAGTCAGACAAGTTCTAGCAGTAGATTGTTGTAACTGTTAAATATTCACATTGCTGCAGAAAAAAGGCACAGTGAGTAAAAAGTACTGCAAACGGATTATCTTAATGCACACGAATGATCAGTTCTGCAAACGGATTATATAATAGAGAATAAATCAGGATGACAGAAAAGAAGAAGTCATTACACCTTGAAATATGGTCGATGTAAAACCCTAAAGAACAAAAATATGCACTGAACATAGCTTAAACTAATGAAATTGTGTATTTAAATTACTCCACACTTACTATGATAAGTCATTTTAGCATGCGTTTCTTGTTAAATCACTTCTCATTTGTAGTTTTTGTATGTTTGTAAAATATGGAGATTTCCTACAGAGTTTCTCGATGCAGAATAATTTCCTGGGCAGCAGAGAAAGAAAAAGCATTAATCTCAAGCAAATGGGTTGCAAACAGTATTTCTTTCTTCTTTAAAGCCTTCAGACAGATGAGTGTTATTTATTGGTCATGTACAAAGATGGTATCTTTTATTCAGTAACAGAATCAGGACTGGCTGTAAACAACAACTCAAGAGGTGCAGGTTAAGCAGCACTAGTATGGAGAAGATAATGTACCCTAATGTATGGAACAACATTAAAAGTCACAGATAAGTTCCGCTGTCAAAACCTGTCACTTTTTCTTACGCAATATTGCCAAAATTCATCCCTTTCTTTCTACTGCAACAACTAGGCTGCTCATGCATGCTCTCATCCTGTCATGACTGGACTACTGCAACCTGCTATTAACCGGCCTCCCTAACTCCCATCTTTCCCCCCTACAGTCTATATTAAATACTGCTGCCAGAATTCTCCTCCTCTCATCCAGGAGAGTTCAGGCCCTTCCCCTGCTAAAGGCCTTATCGTGGCTTCCTATTAAACAAAGAATATCTTACAAACTTCTTCTTCTTCTAACCTTCAAAGCCCTCCATTCCTCTGCTCCTCACTACATCTTTTCCCTTGTGTCTCCGTATGTTCCTGGCTGACTCCTTCATTCCTCGCAGAGCAATCGTTTGGTTGCGCCCCCCACTACTACTGCTGTTTCCCGCCTTAAACCTTTCTGCCTTGCTGCCCCTTACATTTGGAATGCCCTCCCTGATTTACTCCGGAGAGAATCCTCCCTCAGTCTTTTTAAAACTAAAGTTAAAGACTACCTTTTGGAGCACTCACCCAGCACCTGATCTGGGAACTGGCACTTATATTGTAGTGTCACCCACTGTGACCTACAGCACTTATATGTGCCTATTTGTGTCTGTTAGTTACCCCTCCCACATAGATTGTAAGCTCTACAGGGCAGGGACCTCCATCCTCTTGTGTCCTCGACTCTTAACTTATTGCAGCTGTATTTATTGTTTATTGTTATACTTTGTATTTATCTATTATTATCTTAACACCCTGTTTGTATTAATGTATTCTACTGTACAGCGCTGCATACATAAGTAGCGCTTTATAAATAAAGATATACATACATACATACATACATACATAAAAGCTTATATGTAGTGATGGGCGAAATGTTTCACCAGGCATGGATTCGCGGCGAATTTCCGCCATTGGCGGATTGTTTCACGAAACGGATGAAAAAATTCTCCACAGAAAAATTCGCTGCACGTCCAAAATAATAGCCGCGGGCAACAAAATAATAGCTGCACAACAAAATAATAGCCGCGGGCGACCAAATAATAGCCTCGAGCAACAAAATAATAGCTGCGCGACTAAAGAATAGCCACAGGCGACAAAATAATAGCTGTGCGACGAAAGAATAGCCACGGGCGACAATTTTTTTGTGATGTGCGACATTTTCGCCGTTTCGTGAATCTTTTGAAAGATTCGCAAATTTTTCCCCAAAGCGAAACGGGACAGATTCGCTCATCACTACTTATATGCAGGTAATGAAACTCCAACATGTTTCCTATTATTAAAACATTTTACAATAAGGGGGGTACATACTGATAATACATAAGCTGTCACATGACATGAGCACCAACTGTAACCGAATGCATCATTAAGAATTGTGTGTAAGGATATATTATAAAGCTTATTTATGGGTCTTGTGTAGTATAAAAGTGTAAGGACTCATTTACTAAGGGGCACATTTACAAAAGCACGAACGCTCCGAGCGTATTTCAGACGATTTTTTCGGGCATCCGCGCGACTTTTTCGTATGGCGCACGACTTTTTCGGACGGCGCACGACTTTTTCGGACGTTTGCACGAAAAAATCGGAAAGGTTTTACCGCTGTTTACAATTGTTCGGCACGAAAATTTCGTGACTTTCGGATCGCCAATACGATATTATCGTGACTAATACGATTTTTTTGTAAGCATTTTCGTGAAATTTACGATCTTCCGAAATTTTTGTTTCCAATATGATTTTTTCCCATTCGTGATTCGGATTCGTGGATTAGTAAATGTGCCCCCAAGTGTGCAACTCTTTGGTACATTAGATTAGCAGGTACAATGTGGGGGTAACAAGGTACATTATGTGCAAAAAATATGTGAATGGAATGTTTTGCCTGTTTTTTGCACTTTGCATAGTAAATGACTAATTTGATTCAGTTTTAGTAAAAGGAAATTATATCCCTGATCATTGCAGGTCTTTATATCACTAATGGAATCCATATTTACAATACTTCTTCAAATAAATAAAGTGTTTTTATTAAAGGGGACATATACCCTACATTTTTACAATACTCTACAAAAATGTTATATAATCTTAAATAGGGGGAAGAGTGTTCATTTTTATACCTTTCTGCGAAATATCTATTAATAAGCACAAAAACTGCTCTTGATCCACTACTCTTGCTGATCTCCTGTTTAAGAATCCTCTCTACATCTCTTAGTTGGTTCCAAATTTTCTCAGTAAGAAACCTCATAGATTTCACTGTGTGTGGTGTGGATGGACAGATGTGAGAGGTACGCCCCTGAATAGCTGATTAGCCCTTAATCACATCTTAATTTCTTTTGTTGTTGCTTTTCTATTACACATTGTTCCTTTACCTGCATTGCCTGCCCTGCTTGTCTTCCCAGTGCCTGCCCTGATAATGCCTCCTTTCCTGACAAACCATATAAGATGCTGGTTAAAAAAAAATAAAAAAAATGCAGTTGTATTGTGTATATTAAAAAAAAAAAGTTTGCCTATTTGTAACTTAAAGCCATTCACTGTTTTTGGGTGCAGTTCACAAACAGTAGGGATCCCATTTTAGTTCTAAGCTGAAATGAGGGGTGAGAATGTCTTTATTCTCCTGAAAAATGTGGTTATAGCACTTACTGGCTTAACTCTGCAGTAGTAGGAAAACCACTCCCAAGTACCTTGTGCTTTTGTGCTCAGGCAATCATAAAAGACACCCAGAGGAAACAGACCCAGCCGTCATGGGGGAAGGGCCGGGGGACAGGGAGGCCTGGACTGCAGGGTCTGCTTCCTCCATTGCTGCATATAAATCTAAACTCCATACCAGCTCTTAGGTAGGAGAGTGGTCAGGGGGCACAAGTCAGGGTGAGGGGGCCTGGCACAGAGTAGTTACATCACTGCCTGTGTGAGTATATTAATTATGCAGAGTTTCATGCCCAAACAGGCTTTTGTAATGAACAAGCTTTAGGAGCTGAATCTTTTCTTCATTTTCTTCATCCCTTATATCAGCCTAGCTTTTTTTCTGCATTATTAAATATTATTAAGAAGAAGGAATAATATATAGTTTTTCAGTAGTATGAGGTATTGGATAAAACCATATAGAATAACACATATTAAATACCAACGTTTGCCCTTTGCCTCTCATATGGCACTGTGGTCACATACCAAGAAATGGCACTCCCACATGCTAGTTTACATCAGCCAATGAATGGACAGAGCTCCTATACTTCTGCCTTATAATACAGCTAGAACCTGCATTATTCCTTGCCAGGTAATCAGTGAAGGAGCACACAGAACATTACAAAAAAGTGTCTCAAGGTAAAATGGCAATATTTACTGGTAATTATATATCACATAAAATCACATATTATGATATAAATGAACTGTTGGTTAAGTATTCACATATAAGGGTTGATTCACTAAAGGATTGATTCACTAAAGGTTGATATTTCAAGCGCTATTTATAGCATGCGTTAAAAATTTTATCGCGTCAACGCACGATTCACTAAAAGTATATTTGCGTTAATTTAGACGCAATGATGTTTGCGTTAAGTTACGAAGACTATTTTCGTGCGGTATTTGACACAATGCGCTCTAATTAACGCAGCGCGCTACTTGTTGCATGCGCTAATTAAGGCACATGTGCTGCTTATCGCAAAAAAGCATACAATGGGCCTGATTCACTAAGGCTGATGCCACACGTGGCGTTTTTACGCTGCGTATTTTCTAATTCTCTCGGCGGCTGAAAAACGCCTGATATCATCATCCATAGAAATAGCTTGAAAAGACGCGAAGCAAACCACACAATGCGGAAATACGCTAGAAAACGCCTAAGCACGGATTTTTCAAGCATTGGCTGAAATACGCCAGTACTTGCAAAGCAAGCTATTCCTATGGATACGCAAAGGCAGCTGCCAGACCTAGCGGAAATACGCTGCGTTTTTTGCTATTTCGCACTATTAGCACCATGGCAACAGGATTTGCTTACGTCACCAGTACTAGGCTGAAAAACGCCATGTGTGGCTTGTGCAGCGTTTTTAGGCTGAGAAAAAACGCCGCGTAAAAACGCCACGTGTGGCATCAGCCTAAAGGGCGATAAAACGTGCGCTATTTTTATTGTGCGCTAAAATTTTTACCGCTTCTTAATTTTGGCGATTTTTCGCACGATTCACTATAAGCATACTCGCGCTTTTTTACGCGCGATATTGCATGCGTTATTTAACTCGCGAAAAGACTATTTCAATGCCAGTACATGCGCTAAATTACGCGAATAATCGCCGCATATGAATGGTAGCATAGAAATAGTGTATAAAAATTGTCGCCGCATATAAATGGTGTATATAAATATTAGCCACATATAAATGGTAGCATATAAATGGTATCATATAAATAGTAGATGCTTATAAATAGTAGCCACTAGTGATGAGCAAATGTGTTCTGGTTATCTTTAGTGAAAAATTAGCAAATCTTTCGAAAGATCCATGAAACGGCAAAAATGTTGTGCGGGCAAAAAAATTGTTGCTGTGACTATTATTTTTTGACGCTTGTATAAATTTTTGGATGTGCGGTGAATTTTTGCGTGGCAAATTTTTTCATGCGTTTTGCCATTGGCGGAATGTTTTGAGAAATGCATGAAAAAATCCGCCGCGAAAAAAATTCAACGCACATCCAAAAATTCGCTGCAAATCCATGCCTGGCGAAACATTTCATCACTTGTAGCCAAATAGAAATAGTCGCGCAAATGAACACACGCCATGTTAGCCATACACGCCAATACTTGCAGAAAATTACTGTATTAAAAATGAACATTTCGCTGCAAACTGGCGGCTGCATCACTCTAGGGGAAACACAGACTTGAATAAATAACACTGTAAGTCCATATTTTATTGCAAAAAATCATTTACTGTACTTTTGTATAATTTTTCGCCTGCCTGTAGTAGGTGTTAATTTTCGCATAGCCGAATGCGATATTTAGCGCGCAAAAGTTATAGTGAATCATGCGATCGTATTCTTTTCAGCGCGGAAATTGACGCAAAATGGTAAAACTAGTGCGAGAAATAACCCATGCGAAAATGGCGATTTTTCGCACGCGATAATACTATGGTGAATCGCGTGCAAATTATTTTGCGTTTTTTAACGCGAAAAAGCGTGTGATAATTTTTATCGCCCTTTAGTGAATCAGGCCCAATATGCGTTATTGCACTTTAGTGAATCAAACCTATAGTTTTTCTATCAGCACCGATATGAAAATGGAATGCTGTAACAGGATTGCTTACATTTTAGTAACTCAAACAAACCAGTCAGCAGGTAGTGTTAAAGTGCCTTAAAGGGCACTTAACACCCCTGTATTTTTTCCCTCACCAGAGGTGTGGGCTAATATAGCCTGCACTCTGATTGGGGGAAACAATAGTAACACTGGGCTACCCGCACTGGGAGACATGCAGGCAGCCATGCTGGTGGGTGCATGCCCATAATAAGCGTTCTCCCCTGCTCGCTTAGTTTGCACCTGATGTAGGAGTGGTGAATGTAAATCACTCTCGCTCATTATCCGCATGCATGTGCCCAACATGGCTGCCCGCACCAGGGGCTCCCTCTCAGTGTGGGTAGCCCAGTGTTGGCAGGATCAGTTGTAGGTGATAGGTGCTCTTTAAGTTTTACAGGAAACATATGGTCAGTTGCTGTAGGCTGCTAGTACTGGACAAACTTGTTGCCTGTTTTACATTACCCCCCAAAATGCAATGTTCCTATCTCACTCTACAGTCTCTAACTTGCTTACCATTTGAACTCTCCATCAATACTGCTGGTTAGTGTCTATACAGATCCTGAACTATTATGCAAACTATTATGAACTGGATGAATTAACTGTAAGCATCTGACACAAGAGTAACATGTTTCTGAACTGATAAATCATTCTCATATTCTAATACCGATCTCTAATGCCTTTTTGACCTGATTTGTTCTTTAAGTAGCTTGGTTCTTGAAGGCTATAATTTCACTAAATGATTTCCCAAATGTGGGGGAGTCATACTGTGCAATACTAGGAAAACTTCAAACTGTGCGACATTATATTGCATAGAGATTTTAGTACGGAGAATTTGCATTTTTACAGCACACACAGAGCAGATATAATTAAGTAGCAAATAGGAGCAGGACAAATGTCAAATGCTTTCAATGTTTTTGCATAAATAATGCATATTTTAAGATATCACTGATAGAAAATAATGAGGTTTGTAATAAATCTGCAAAATGGGGGTGGCAGAAATCTGTAAAACAATGACAAGAAAGGGAAAGAGATCCGCACTTTGTGTTACAGTTTATATAATTTTATAGTTTTGTAGTTTCATTTTGACTCCAGGGTCACTGAGCATTTTTTGTATGTATAACATTTGTTATTTGATTCATCTTCCAGGTATGAATTTTGTGCATGCGAGAACATGGAAATGGACAGTTCAGTATATACACTATATACTGTATGCACTTTATCCCTTCATATCTTAAATATACATTTAATCAAGCGTCTACATCTGCTGGGCCCTAACATTGGAATGGCCAACAAATACACTGCTTATTATCTTACCAGTGGCTTGAGGACTTTTGGGTACAGTGCCTTAAATGCATCATCTGTAAAGTACTAAAAATCCTGCTCCTAGTTCTTTACAGTCATGCTGTTGAACTACAAATGAAGCTGTTAAGGCCCTATACCAGTAAGCTGTATAACACTATTGTTAGTGACAGACATGCAACTTCACCTTTCTAATACTTACGCCATGATTTTAAAATCCTGCACTTTAAAACATAAAAGAAATGAATGTGGATTGAGTTGATATAATCCAGTGGTCCTTGCCAAAGAGCATTAATAGCTGATGTACAATTGCATCTTACTCTGAACAGAATTACTGGAACTTAAAGACTTGGTAATTGACTTTCTGAAAAATATGAAAATTTATTGACTTTCAGTTTTAATTGAATCTTGCTAATGGTTTGCAGAGGAACGATTGTCTAATCGCCAATTAAGAAGTGAAAGCTGCCAGACAGCTACACATTTACAAATGGAGAAGAAAAACAATATATTGACTCAGATGTATTAAACCCCCATGAGTTATCAGGTATGCATTTCCCAGGACAACTAGTATAACAAGATAATCTTCACTAAAGCTGGCTATACACTGAAAGATCCATGAACCAAACAATTGAATCACATTGATGGGATGTAGGCCGCTGGGGTGAGGACCATGTGAATGATCTGATGCCCTCCTCACTCCAATAGGATTTTTACATCTGCCCAATCAATATTTTTGGCTAGATCAGTCAGGCAGGAGTGTCGAGGGCCCCATACATGGACCGATAAGCCAATAAGGACAGTGGCAACAATCATGAGATACACAAGAAATCAATTAATGAAAGCCTCAAACAGTACATGTATACAAAATGGTCTTTTTACACAACTTACATTAAACAAAGGAACATTACTAAAAAACCCTTCTTAAAAACTTATTTTCCATGTATTAGCTCACCCAATACTGGTGTTGGCTCAGGTGCTTATTGCTCCCAGCACATTGCTCATAACTTAGTACCACTTTATAAGTGAAATCAAGGAGAAAAGTTGTCAGGTGCAACCACAGGTGAGTGGCTGGCAGGTAGGAGCCTATGTGCTGATAAACCAGAACTCCCTTAAAAGGCCAGACAGCCAAGTTAGCAGAACAAAGGAGTTTTAATGAATATAAACAGAATGGAAATAAAAGTAAAGTACAGGCCTGTGATAAATACAGAGTCCAGTAACAGGTGAATCCAAAGGCAGGCAGGGGTCAGTCCAGGCAGTGTTCTAGCAAGTCCATTAATCAGGCAAGGGTCGATTCAGGCAGAGTTCTAGCAAGATCCGTTAGTCAGGCAGGGGTCAGTCCAGGCAGAGTTCAAGCAATTCAGAAAGTCAGGCAGAAGTCAATATCGCAAAATCAAACAGGAACAAGGCAGGGAACACAGGAATCAGGCATCAGAGGTGGCAAGACCAGGCTCAGCGGGAACGATGATCGAGCACTGTGTCTAGCCCGGAGAGGGTTTAAATAGTCTGGTGATTAACAAAGCAGCCACACATGTGATGACCAATATAGACAGTGAAACTGGTGGAAAGGCAGAAAGGACATTAGAGCAACTGATCGCATGTAGGTCAAAGAGCCCCCTGTGGCTCAGTAAGCATGTGCAGCCGGAGTTCTGCACAAAGTCCAGGGTTTGAATCCCTATAGTTCCTGACAAAAGTACAATGCTCCCTTAGCTTGAGGAAAAACAACCTGGAATCAAGTCTCAATAATCAGTAGTGGTTAAAGCTTTATGACTTGTATTCCATCCATAAATAAATGTATTAATGATGAGAATGCTGAAATCATTGATATCAACAGGCTTTGTAGCAAAGCCATTTTCCAAGATTTTAGTAAAATATTTTCTACCAACTGAAGAATACAGAATCAGTTCATAAATATTAAATAATTAGCTGACCTAAGGTTATATAAATAATTAATTAAAAAATGATAACATCTCTTAAGGATGCACCTTGATTTATTTGGTAAATTCTGTTGTTAAATACATACATGGGCCATAAGTCTTATCTGTCTGGTTTTTACCACTTCATCAATCTATTCCAGTTACTTGTCCACATGACCCTTTCAAATATGGTTTTTGGGGATGTGGGCGAAGGTTAAATTTAAACACTATTAAAATGATAGACCCTTGTGTTTACTTACCTCTAGACTTCAGGTGTGGTGTGATCTGTTGTAAGGGCTGATCTGTGTGAAAGTAATAGTATAGGACTTCTAAACTATCCCTTGTCTCATGTACAATAAACTGGTACCTTTGTTATTACTTCAGAACAAACCCATTTCCAAATAGAGTCTGCACAAAACTTAGTTGATTACTTCACTAAACCCCGATCTTCTAAATGCAGTTTATTTCTTCTTTATTCAAGATTTCTTTATTATACCATATTTGGATGACTGTAGAAATACAACTGTTCAGCTAATTACACATATGACCAGCCCAATTTTTTTTGCAAGCTAGATAATTAGACTACTAGTATAGAACCCTTTAACCTTTGTTGTTTTATAAGAAGAAGTCCATTATGCAGGAGATTGTCAGTGCACTAGTTTTTTACTTCCCCAGGACCTAACATGAAGAACCTTTAGTTTCCCCCTTTACCCTGTTTGGCTCAGAAAAACACAAATCAATCTGCCCCATAATGTGGATAATACTTGCTACACCTACTGCAAAGACTTTTTTATATTTGAATTTATTAATTTCACCTTAATCCACACAGAACCAGTTTTTATTTCAGGTATGTGCTACACAAATGGGCAACAAAACTGCCTTTTCTTGCAATATTTTAGAAGAAAGGCACTTTTGGTATTGTTATACCTCACAGTCCATTATGTGGACAATCTAATTTCTAGACATCTTATGCCCCATTCCTTTTCCATGCTGTCCCATGACCCCATAATGGGAAGATGGGTGTATGGTTCCTCTAGGATTGATTGAGCTTTTGTTCAGCACACATGGACAGATAATCTGTAAATTCAGTTGACAGTAACTGAACTGGGGGACCTTGCCACTTCTTGCATGTCAACATTTTCTGTGTGCTTTACATGATTACAAAGCTCTCAAGCAAGTAATTATCCCCTAATAAACCTAAGTCTAATGGTAATTGTTTTTATTGGGTGCCATTAAGAGAGTTATCTTTTCTATATATTAATATATAACTAAGCCCCTTCCATAAATACAAAGATACAAAAAAGTATGTATCTGACTGTTTAAGGGCTGCTACATGAGAATATATGGGAAAGCATTCTGCATGCATACAGATAACATATGTCATATTGCCTTGCCAAGTAACAGAAATACATTTATACAGTGGTGATTAGCTTCTCTACAAATATTCAAGCACATTGCTACACAGTTGGTTTGCACTTGCTTTATTCAGAAATCCTAACAAGATGAGTAATTAAGCCTGACATGCTCTTTACATAAAGCAAAAGTTCATAATTAAGGTAAGCACCCTTGAAATTGTTAGAAGTATCATTATTTGGGCATTATCCAGAAAATTAGTATTAACAGGCTGTGATTAAGCACTGCGGTGTAATGTTAATACTCTCATAGTACATTTTTGTGTTTTACATAGCTCTGTTTAATAAAGTGTAATTTGTGGATTTTAACATTTATAAAAGCAATACTACAACAATATAATTGTCTCAAAAATATATTCTCTTGAACAGCTTTTGTAATAATGCATTTTACCGTTTGAAGCAAAACTCAGGAGGTTAATATATTCTCAGAGGGACATAGCTCATATATTTTTACACTGTTCCATGTAAAAACACAGTTTTGCAAAAATAAGAGAAAAAAATCAACGTAAGGGGAAAATGAAATCTTAAATGGGATTGCCTTAACAATTAAATATATTGATCTTTATTTGTAACCACAAAGCACCAATGCAAAATGTATTATATTATACTATTATACCCATTATACTGACTAGTTATGGATATGTAAAATGGTAGATTTTTATGACACATTGGGCCCGATTCACTAAAGTGCGATAAAACGTGTGCTATTTATAGCGTGCAGTAAAAATTTTATCGCGTCTTAATTTTCGCGACTTTTCGCACGATTCACTATAAGCATACTTGTGCTATTTTACGCGCGGTATTTCATGCAATATTTTTGTTGCGATAAATAGCGTGCGCGGTATTTTTCGCATGCACGCTATTTATCGCATGCGCTAATTGTCGCGACATTACGTACGCGACAATCGGCAGCATAAAACTGGCGACATTTTGCCCTGGGAGAGCACAGAGAGCTACAGAGGTGCTGTATAACTGTTTATTTGCAAAAAAAACCCCCCAAAAACCAATAAAAATATAAGTAAGAAAAAAAAGAAGTGCTAGAGTTATCACACTCGGCAGAAAATACGCTACGTACTAATTAACGTAAGTTGTTGCCCGCGACTATTATTTTTTGAAGCCTTTGTCAATTTTTGGACGTGCGGGGAATTTTCGCGTGGCGAATTTTTTTATGCATTTTGCCATTGGCGGATTGTTTTGCCAAACGCATGAAAAAATTTGCTGCGGAAAAATTCGCCGCACGTCCAAAACTTCCCTGCGAATTCATGCTTGGCGAAACATTTCATCACTTGTAGCCGCATATAAATAGTCACGCAAATGAACGCACGCCATGTTAGCCATACACGCCAATACTTTCGTAAAATTACTGTATTAAAAATGACCATTTCCTTGCAAACTGGCGGCTGCGTCACTCTAGGGGAAACACATACTTGAATAAATAGCAATGCAAAGTCCATATTTTATTGGCAAAAGCTCATTTACTGTACCTTTCTATAATTATTATACCTAGTAATGTATTTTGTGCGACTAAATAGTTACCACTATTGTACTGTATAATATCGCAACTAAATATTCACCGCTATAGTACTGTATATTTTGGCGACAACATATTCACCGCTATAGTACTGTATATTAGTAGCGAAATTCCATACATGCCAAGACTTTAGTAAAATTGAGTAAAAAGACACATACTTGAATAAATAACACTGTAAGTCCATATTTTATTGGCAAAAACTCATTTACTGTAGTTTTCTATAATTTGTCGCCTGCCTGTAGTAGGAGTTAATTTTCGCATAGCCGAATGCGATATTTAGCGCGCCTAAGTTATAGTGAATCGTGCGATCATATTCTTTTCAGCGCGGAAATTAACACATGCGTTAAAACTAGCGCGAGAAATACCGCATGTGAAAATGGCGACTTAACGCACACGATAATACTATAGTGAATCGCACGCTAATTATCGCGACTTATTTAACGCAAAAAAAACATGCGATAATGTAATGTAAAAGCAACCCCACTTTTAAGAAATAGTCCCATAACACTTTCATTGGATTAACTGAGTAGATTTTGTTGTAGGTGCCTTTATAAACAAACTGTGTGAGCCTGATACATAATCATAGGTGCTGAAGTGTAGGTGTCAATATCAGTCAAACAGTAATTAGTTTTTAACAGTCATCACTAAAGATCTGATTGGATGATACTGGCAACTTCACGTGTGCATGTTAGGACCTAGGTTAGAAAGTAAGCCCTGGCACATATATGCCAAGGCTTAACTAAGGGTGATCTATTCTAGTGACACCAAGTCTACTACTTGGTAGTAGACTCACAGACCTCACTGGAACTCAAGCTGCTATGCTGGATATATTTACTACTCTTAGGGGCAGATTTATCAAAACATGAGTGTAGAGCTTAACACATAACAGAACTCACCCATGTTCTAATTATTCTTATGGGATTTTTAGAAGCGTATTTATCAAATAGTGAGTTCTAATTTTCACCCATTGATAAATATGCTTCTAAAAATGCCATAGAAATAAATAGAAAGAGGGTGATTTTTTTCTGTAATGAGCCCTAATCTCACATTTTGATAAATCTACCCCTAAATATCTGTTATATGTTTGATTCAATTCAACCCTATCAAACTTAAAACATTTATTTGGGGCAAAAAAATCACAAATTTAAACAAAATTGAAAAAATAATAACCATACCAAAAGGAAAGAGCTGGAATACTGAGGTACCTCTGTCATTTCAGTATGTATAATTAATTTGTACACTAAATAAATGTTCCATGTGTGAGACTGTCTACTATTTGTATTGCTATATTGTTTATTCAGGTTCTACAACAGTATTCACACATATCAGGTGGCTAAAGGTGGCCATACACTGTAAGATCAGCTCGTTTAGCAAGATCGCCAAGTGAGTGGATCTCCTCCCAATATGCCCACCTACATGTGGGTATAGGCGCTGTTGGTTCAGGGGCCGCATCAATGAGCCGATGCAGTCCCCAATCCAACGGAAAAATCAAACCTGCCTGATCAATGTGACAGATGTTAGTCGGAAAAAGGCCCGTTGTTCGTGCCCATACATGGGCAAATAAGCTGCCAAATTGATGTAAAGGGCCAATATCGGGCAGCTAAAATCGACCCGTGCATGGCCCTTTACTCCTAAGTACTTGTTTTAACTGATCATTGTAACCCTATGAAATGCTTGACCTTGTTTTGGCAACAAACCACCAGGTTTTCTTGCAGCTGGCAACCTTGTACACACCTGCCATGGCCTCCTTGCTTTAAGTTCTGAATCTGCAACCTTGAACTAAGGGAAATAATACCTTATATCTTATATTGTAAATTAACATATGTGTTTAATTTAACTGAGAACTGATGGAAAAATCAATTAAAGCAGTTGATAAATAGGGTACATTTTACCACATTCACTCTTTTAATGTACAAGAATAACCCATTTTGTACCGTCCAATATATATATTCGATACTTCCCACATTATCTATTTTACTTCTGCAATGCTCATCATTGTCCTAAAACCTAATTTTTGAAGTTAAAGCTCTGGCTGCCTGCATGCGTCTGAATTCAAAGTAAATCCGTTTTTATGTGTATAATCCTTTATAATGATATATTATTAATCCTTTGTATCCAGACACCTCCACATTCTCTCTGTTTGATCAGCCCATGACTTTGACCTTTTTCCTCTCTCAATTACTGTGCTCATTTAAAATACCTTTCTGTACAGAATCCCTGCTTCCACATGAATTCACTTAAAACAGAGAGATAACTAAGTCATCTATGGGTTCAAATTTGAAAGTATTGTTAAAAGAACATTAGATCTATCCTTTGTTTTCAGTTAATACAAAACTACCAAACTCAAAGTTCTACTGACTAGAAATACTAAAACTTCATTATACAGGTACCAGATTTGTTAACACCAATATTCCCTCAATTTTTCAGCCATGTGCACTAGCAGTGTCTTCTGTAAATACCTTTGAAAGCTGGGAGTGAAAAGATGTGTGTGGGTTGGAATATGTACAAACCAATTGGGTTTATGTAATG
The DNA here is from genome assembly GCF_000004195.4 of Xenopus tropicalis. Lineage (NCBI taxonomy): Eukaryota > Metazoa > Chordata > Amphibia > Anura > Pipidae > Xenopus > Xenopus tropicalis. The sequence goes on along the minus strand of NC_030680.2, from coordinate 82,196,832 downwards.
AAATACACTAGTTAGGCCAGGTACAGTAGCTCATAGACATCGATTAGCAGGTAATATTTACTGACCACCTGTTTAAAAGACAACATCTTATTGTTTTCTATAGGTTAATGTAGCTGGGCAAATGGCTATGTAAAGCTGGCCATACACGCACCAATAATAACGGTTAAGTTCGATATTCGGTGCGTGTATGTCGACTTGACGTGGCAGCCAATATCATAAAAGGCTGTGGATATCGGTCAACTTGTCGATCAGCCAGGTTAAAAAGATTTTGATTGGGCTCCATTGAAGGCACCCAAGCAAAATCTAGATTCAGGGCTGAATCAGCAGGTGGAGGTAGCATTTCTATTGTTTCTACCTCCATATCTGACGATTCTGCCCTGAACATCAGTTGAGGATGGGAACGATCTTTCGCGCAACATCGGAAATGGCTACGTGTGGCCACCTTAAGGGAAACACATAGGTGAATTATTATCAGTAACTGTTCCTATCAATCAAACTAAATCAGAGGGAATGCTCACATAAACTACATTTTCATTTGCAAACTTTGGGAGCAATTTGCATTTCACTGCGAAATGGAAAAATAGGAAAGACGGACACAGCAGTGCAAAATGTGAGTGTTTAGGGAAAACATGCAAAACAACCATTTCCAAAATAAATATGAACTGTACAAACTTTCTAAATGACCCCCACTATGTCCAATGTAGACAGAAGCTGCCTGTTTATTTTGGAGCGTGGGAGCAAATGGGAGAATCCAGAGGAAACCCACCCAGGCATGTAAGAACATACCAACTCCCTGAAAGCAGTGATCTGGTGGAGATTGAACTCAGGACCCCAGCTCTGTAAGGCAGAAGAGTTACTCACTGAGCCACTGTGCTTTTTTGCGCCTTAAGTTATTTAACCCCCCAAAAGGGGTAATGTAATAAATTGTCTTAAGTTTCCTACTTGTCTAGTAACCCATAACAAACAACCAATAGTAGGATTTATTGGTCAGCTGTTATTGAAAACAAACATATTGTTGGTTGATTGCTATGGGCTACTAGAGTAAACATGGGCAATACTATGCCTTTTAATCACCATGACCTTGTAAGAGTTATTGTAAAGGTGAACCGCCCCTTTAATACAGTATATATTTCACCAACTTATAGTAAATACTTTCTACTATTTTAAAAGCAAGATACCTGATGCAAAAATATATAAAAAGAAATTAAAGAAAACAAAGCATAAAACAATAAGTATGTCTCATACAATTTTTCAATAAAATGTAATCTTTTCTTTGTGCAGTATTTAATGATGGGAAATGTGAGGAAGCCAGAATAAGATGTCTCTATCCAGATATATAGGATCCTTGCTCCCAGATTAAATTGTTTACAGCCGCAGCATAACTCTCCCCTAAGCTTATTAAGGGCAAGGTATTAATATTGTAGTACATGGTGCTGACCTGTCACTGACTTTGCTGTTTGAACTGACATTCAAAGAAAGATGCAAGCCAGGAATGAACAGTGTCACTCACTTACTGTATGATGTTCAAATTGGCGGCTGTGACCCCTATATTACCTTTATCGTAAAAGCAGGTCAGCGTAGCAAGAAACAGAATGCTTCTCAATAACACTCAATAACCTTAGGTTTTATGCTCCTACTGATTTGTTATTTTTATCCTTATCTTCAATCAACATTATTTATTGCTTTAATAAATCTGATTACATGACATGCCCTTACCACCTGCTCAATACCACAGTTCAAAAATTGTTTTCAGCATGATAGACAGATGGTTCACATCCAAGAATCTTTTTTTTTAGGAAGCTGAGCTGTTTGATATTATTTTAAACCTGAATATAATAATGCTGTAAGTATGTTAAAGCCATTTTTTTTAACCCATATAGGAGGGTTTAAAGGACATGGAAAGTCATATTCACTTGGAGGTGCTATTTTTTTATGTACGCCTAAGGGAATATAATTGCCAACCTTGGACCCTGGGCCTGTTGTGCTCTTTGCTGAAAAATGAATCCACCTATTTGTCAAAAAGTCACTCATGGGGGAAAAAAATACAGCTTTTTAAAATTCCATTCAGCAGCTAGAGCATTCAGCTAGAGCATTGCATTGCAAAGAAACTGTGAGTTCAGGAACACACTCATTTTTTCAGCAGTTACCAGAACATGGAAGAAACACAACACCTGCTTGCAACCACAATGATGCTGGAAGTCAGGAAAAACATTGTATTGTGGGAAAAAATTCCTGCACAGAAAAAATTCAAAAACATCAACATTTGTACTAAACTCCAATGTTAGCTTATTACAAAATTAGAAAAAAAATATAAAAACTTAATCAAATGAGAAACTCAAATGCATCAAATTCATATTCTTCTCATTCTTCTCTTCATTAAACCCCAAAAACTTGAATTAAAAAAAACAACCCACATACATTTTGCCTAGGATAACTCCCTTTGACTTCTACATGAACTGGCAAGCTTTTAAATGGCAGGTTTTTACATTTTTTTGTATTCTTTTTAATAAATATCAAAGATTTGAGTTTTGGAAACCATTATCTGAATTTTGGAGTTTTTGCGCAAAAAAAAATTGAATCATGGAAAATATTTGAATTTGAACGTTGATAAATCAGCCTCCTAATGTCAGAGAGTGTAATGGCCTGTTTTCTCTCTCCCTCCTTATTGCCATTGTTACTAAACTATACATTCTTCAGTTCTCTGATCTTTAGTTACTTTCCTCGAATGAATTATCCTTTTTAGAAGCGAGCAAATAAAAGATACTTTCCATACAGACATAAGAAAGGTTTTGCTTAACAAAGTAACCATTTTAGCTGAGTCAAATAACACTTGTTATAGCGGAGGCATTTTACTGTGAATTACTGAATTCAGTAACAGGAAATCCAGCTGATAGAAAAATGTAGAGAAAGATACAAAACTGTGCAGATAAGCTTGTTTTGTTTGTATTTCCAGATGCTGTTTTATGACTTCGCTTGCACAAAGCGTTGATGGAGGAAGCCTAGCTGAATGTATTAGCATTTGGCCAAGATACAGTCCTTAAGGTAGCATGCATGAATTGATAAAAGCTTCTCACATTATTCCTCCTACAGGAAATTTACTGTCATTTTTGTTGCCTTGCCTACATGTATTAAGTTGTTTTGTCACTGATTATATATGAATCCTCAAGATAACTTTTTTGCAAAACAAGCCTAGATGGTAAAAGGTTAATTACCTTAAATTATTGAAAAATATGTGATAGGAACAAATCAGTAATTAGAGAGAAGAGGATAAAAGAGCGGGAGGCAGCGCAAGACAAAGAGAGGTGCTATATGTGTGTGTCATGGGTACTTGGAGAGGAGCCAGAGTAGGCAGGGAAGCAGATAATTACCGGAGGAAAAAAAATCAAGAGGAATAAGAGAAGACAAATGACAAACGGTGAAAGAGACATCCACAAGTGAAAAGAAATACATAATGTATGTCGAGCCGAGAACAATAGCATAATACAAATTAGCATTTGCCTTTATCTTCCCTTTAAAATGATTCATCGCCTCCTTAAATTGGGAATTGTGAACAAATGAAGAAATCCACTTCCATTCGTTACGCAACTGCCAAGGGGTGCTCTGCTGGTTATAGGTTTTATTACCCTCAATGCACTCTGCTTTGTGCATGTTTATTATGTCTTTCATTGCTCTGAATTCAGAGAAATAAGATATATATCTGAAAAGTAAAGAATGTCCTGCCCGTAGGCATTTATCAAGTTAAGTACATGGTGAAAGAAAATGACCTGCTTAAATCACAGAGATGAGCACACCACTTAGTATGAGAAGAATAACTGCTTCCTATTCAGGATTGGCCTTGCCAAACTTAGAAATATAGAGCAATAATATTTTAAGCTGACACCAAATTGAGGCCTCTTGTACATTATATATGTAATGTCCCTTGCTTACAAACTCACCCCTTTCCCCTCTGACCCAAACTACATATCACCATGCTTGTCACTCACTCACAAACAGCAATAAATGGTGCAAGGCCGAAAGAGTAGAAGTAGGAATTTCTGCATTTTTAAAGTGTTGAATGTTGAGCAAAAAGCTTCACATAAACTAAATCTCTAAACCTCTAATAACAGCTTCCATCTCAATTTGCATATTTTACTAGACATACTTAATGGGATTTTAATAGTATGTTAAAAAAAAAAACCCTACTGAACATGTGTTGGCTTTAGGTTGAAGTTACCAGCTTATATGCATCTTATGCAACCTTTCTCCAGACCCTCATCTTGTGGTTCATCCATGCAGTATGCTATGTTTCGACAAGCTGTTTTAGGCATCTTGGAGAATTACAGCCAATCACACAGGACACTAGGCCTAGACCTCGATTCAAAATAGGTCCTGGTATTTCAAGTATACAGAGGCTCACCCCCCTACCAGCCCAATATATAGTGATTGACTATATGGCAAAGATTCTGGCCAGATTTGCCAGAATCCAAAGATTGCCTGTCTGGGCCTCCAGGACACTCCTTTCAGGGGTTTCTTATGTTCAAAATTATATTATGCCCATTGCTTTTACAGAGAAAGTAAGGACAACTGATTTCAGCTTGACTTTTCAACTCTTATTCAACTAGACACAAGAGAGGGCAGTCAAAGGCAAGATCTCACAATTAATAAATAGATTGGGGGCTATTTATTGTTATGGGTATAAAGAGATAGTGGGTATTAAGAGATAGTGAGTATAAAGAGATGGTATAAAAAAAAGGATAGTTCTGTTTGTTTCACCTTAAAGAAATCTTGAAGAAGGAAGTGACAATATTTAAATGTTGTACCACGTGAGAGCTAAATCAGTGGATTTAGCGCTCATAAAGAGCCAGGAAGTTATGTAATGAAACAAATAAGGGATTTTAATCCCACAAGATGTGATTAAATAAAGTAGCTTATTTTTAAGAAGCTGTGGGTTGAGTTCATTCCTTGGCATGCACAATGGAAGGGAGCTTATTAGGCAAAGTTGGAAGGCGCTATCCAGAGAACTTAAAGTTCCTGAGTGCAGCGGCCTAGGAAAGAATGTGTCATAAGTGTGGTGAGCTTCGCTTATATATTCTAATACTTTGACAGTCAAAGGCAAGACCTCACAATTAGAAGTGAGTAAGAGTTGGGGGCCTTTCATTGTTTATAGTGAAACTGTGCTTTCTCTGTGCATACACTCAGAATGGTTTGCAGGAATATCATGATTAAAATGTTTGCATATTAGTGCAGATGGTGTGAAATGCACATGAAATGTACAGACTGGCTGAGCTGAACAAGATCAGTAACATGTTTAAAAGTATATTGTCATTATGTACATTGTAACTGGTCCTATTTGTGTAATTACTTTCTTTCAATATATTATATAATATATCATTAAAACTACTTTCAATATATTATACAGATTGTAAAGTAGAGAACAGTTTAAAAATGTATATGATACTTTAAGAAACACCAGCTGATTGTTGGTTATACAAGGTCTCTAATCCTACATACAGTATGTCTCCATAAAGTAAGCCCAGACTGTTGGTCAAATAAGTAATGTGAAAAAATGCAAATAAAAACAAATACTGCTACTTATACTACTAAACTACTAAATATCTTTTTTATTGAGTCAACTCTAGTGTCAGTTTTACGTACATAGACTACTCTTTATGCATTGTTTTATATTTGCACATCTTTAAGAGATATAAACTCATATATGTGTGATCCAGTTAGATGATTTGGGGTTATAAGGTATATTGGCCACTATCCTGTTTTGGAAATATCAGTAATAAATAAATATCAGTAATAACAAATATCAGTGATGATGATAACCAGCATTGTAATATTTCTTTCAATTCCCCCCCCAGCTTGCACCTCTATAGTGCCAGTACTAAAATAAAAAGCAGTATGTGGGATGTATGGGAGGACTAAAGTGATTGTCAAAGAGAAGGTGCTATTGTGAGATAATAAAGTACATTCAAGTAACTGATGCCAGGTTAAAGGACTAATGAAAAGATTGGCTCAATGAAAGCCAATCAACTAAACTGTGGTTTAGATTTGCTTGAGCTGCATTGGAGTTCAATGCACTTGTCTTAAACTTCTCAGTGTGTAACGAGTTTTATTTGAGCCTTTTAAACAATATTGACGGACCTTCATTAAACTCATTATACTGTATATTTGTTGACCTGAACTGATGGTTTTCTGCCTTGAACACTCTGTCCAAATTGTATTGAGATAAATAAGTCATATTACATGTACTGACAATATTATGTTACCTGACCATTTCCCCTACACACAGTGCAAATAAGGAACATTTTCTCTCATGTTTGTAAGATAGCAGTCTATAGCAGTCAATAATGATGTCTCTATTGAAAAAGTTCTATGCTCATACAAATATAATGTTTAAAAAGGAAAATATACTTAAATAAACAAAATTCTTTTTTTATTGTTGATTAATAATCATTATATATACAAGCACAATAAGTTCAAATGTAATGCTCATTTTATTAATAATAGTAATAATGACAACAGTACATTATTATTATGATACACCTGCCACACAAATAATAGGCTCTTTAAAATACATGTTTTAATAGAATTTTGACAAAAGTCAGCCTTTGGAAATATGCTTCATATGCAACATATACTGTATGTTAACATAGTTTGTATTGCCAACATCTTATGGCCCCTTTCTCTAGGCATTGGAGACAGAACACTTTAGTTCTTTTGTGATGTGAGTGCTAGTGTTTTGATTTGTCTATAAATGAACATTGTTGGTTTTTGCTTACTCCCAGCCTATGTACCCTGTCCAAATTGCTATCCCACTAAGGAAATAAACTTTTATGAATGGCGATTGTCCCTGGGGTGGTTCATTATTTGTCCTTACCCTGGAATAGAAAACAGGCAAGGAACGGTAATAGTTGTACCAAAATTTTTTTTACATAGTAATTTATTATAGAAAATAATAATTACAAAAAATGCAAAACCCACAAGGCACCCCAGTCTGCGGGTATTTAATGTACCAATCAAAAAAAGTAAGTAAAATTCATTTATTTAGGACAAAAAAATGGCCTAACACAATTTGTGCCTGTATAGTTGATGGCAGTAAATGGACGCTGGTTATACTGATTATGGAGAGTTAATTATATCCCCTGGACACAAACAAAGGCCCAGCTCATGACTTATCTGCCCGTGTCGTTTTCGCTGTAAACCTACTAATGAAAGTTACAAATGGCAGGTTTGATATGTTGGTCAAATGGCATGACATTTAGGGGCCAATTCATTAAAACACAAGTTCGAATCCCAAATGGGAAAAATTTGGATTGGATACGATAATTTCTGAAGATCACAAATATCATGAAAATGCTTACAAAAAAATCGTATTAGTCACGATAATATCGTATTGGCGATCCGAAAGTCACAAAATTTTCATACCGAACGATTGTAAACAGCGGCAGAACCTTTCCAAAAAGTCGTGTGGGCGTACGAAAAAGTTGCGCAAGCGCAAAAAAAATTGGCGAAAATACGCTCAGAGCATTCGAATGCTCATGTCTTAATAAATCTCCCCCTTAGAATTGAATTTGTGGTCGCTTAATATTATGATATGTGCAAAGGACTCAAACTTTTCTGTTTTGCTATCAGAGTAACATTTTTGGTACTATGCCATGTATATGTTGATGTTCCTTTTAGTAGAACTTAGGGCACTACCTACTTTGTGGCTACAGTTTGAGGAAGGAGTTCTCACCTCAAACCAACTGACCTCAAACCAACATAGAGCTGGCCGCTGCTCCTGTATAAACTATAGCTGCACGTTGCAGCTCCCATCATTCCCCAACTACAGGCAGGCGTCATATAGTACCACTACTGACTGCATGTTTCAGGGCTGCACTGACAGCATGCAAATAGAATTGCAATCAGGGCAGCATTTCCTTAGCTCAGCTAAAGCCATGGCTAGGGCATGTCTGTTTGTAATTTGTCCCAGTCTGCTGCTTCACAGGCAAATAGGGCACAATTAGGGGCCTGTCTGAGAAACTAGTGATCCATTTGGTAGCTTGGTAGTAGAGCAAGGGACTGTAATGGGTCCAAAAATAATGGCACCATGGCCTTTAAAAAGGATGCTTGACACCAATCTTATTGATTGGGAGGAAAGATAAAAAATATAGGCAGCCCATTATCTTTTTCTAAAAAGCTGCCACCCCTTGCCCTTACACATGTTTGTATCTGCAAAGCACAGTTAAGATGGCCATACACGCACCGATACTATCGTACGATATTCGGTGCGTGTATGGCATGTCGGCGAGTCGACCGATATCGCAGGAAGCTGCTGATATAGGACGACTCGCCGATTGGCCAGGTTAGAAAATTTTGATCGGGTGCCATAGAAGGCGCCTGACCAAAATCTGCCGTCAGGGCTGAATCGGCAGAAGGAGGTAGAAATCCTATTGTTTCTACCTCCTTATCTGCTGTTTCAGCCCTGACTGTGTGTGGCGGATCTGACGATGTTTCGTGCGACCGATGGTCGCACGAAACATCGTCAGATCACCACGTGTATGGCCAGCTTTAGAAGCAAGTCTGAGATAGTATCAGCTGGCAATCTATTTGATAGCTCAGTGGTAGAGTGCAGACTGTAATGGTAAATAGCAATCCTCATGGTGCATATTTTGGGGGTTACGATGTTTGCTGTTATGTCATATTGCCAAACTAATATTCTGCTTTCTTATTTTGGCATCAGTAGAAGTCCTTACATATACTTACCTAAGATGCTTTATAAAAAGTTCTTCTCATACTTGCCAGCTTGGAAAACAATATTTAGTTTGTCCCATGAAGCTGTAATCACAGCTAAAAGCCCAATCTACAACACATATTGTTATCTGCTTGCAGAGCGTTTGTACATTATCAAAAAAAATTCTAAAGATTTCTGCAACTTAAAAGCTAACAAAATATTGCCAGGTGGCTGAATAGAACAATGGCAGCCTTATTGTTTTCTTTATCTAACAGATGCAAAACAACTTCACTTATCTTCGAGAATATTTTAGTTTTGTTGTATGGAACAAAAAGAGCATTTCCCAGCAATGCTAGATAATGCTAGTCTGTGATATTTTGAAAATACATCAGTTTACATGTTCTCACAAGCCAGCCCTGGTGTCTAAAATATCACTGCCAAATGCATTCATGGGTGAAAGACTGTAAAACACATCTTTTTATTTTGGAGTCTAAATTGCTGCACAGCTGAAATCGTATTTCCAAATCCTTCATATCTATAATAGTTATTATATGCATGTGTTGCATATATGTTGTAAAGGATGTGCTAAAAATACACACAATAATAATGGATGGATGTTAGGTATAATATGTAAGAAATGACAAATGAAGGAGAATTTTTTTATATATCCTTTTGCACAGCCATGGGATAGAACAGGGACTACAGGAAATGATTACCATATCCAAGAGCTTTATAATGGCCCAAACAAAGCCAAACTCATTTTAAATGAATGGACAACAGAGAATGGAAATAGCATTACAGTGACCTTATCACTCAGTACTATCACTATGCATTTTTCAAAAAGCAGACTTTTTAAAAAAAAATAATGTACCGGTATGTAAGTTCATGGTAAGACTAATAGTGGAGAGGAGTTGCACTAAAATTTGCATGCGGCGGGGCGGCATGCCGAACCTATGTTTATGCCGCCCTAGGCTCGGGCCTTTGTGGCCTTGCCACAAATCCGGGCCTGGCTGCTGTGCCTATTGATGTTGGGGAACCAAGCCTGAACTGGCAATTTATGGCTTCTGGCTTATGCTGTAAGACTTGAGGGGAACACTGGAGCTACCACCACATCCTGACCAGGTGGTAGATTCAAGGTTCCCTTTGTGCCCAATGTTAATAGGCACAGCAAACTTGCACCTTAAGCGTTGGGTGCAGATGTCACTCATCTGCTGAACACTGGAATTGATGCCGTACTAACTTATGCACATTTGTCTTTGATTTGTCATGAAATGCATGTGCAGTTGTGTTAATGTAATGCAGGTGCTGAGCAATTGAGTCAAGTGCATTGTCCCTTTGCAACTGAAATGTCATTGAAATTCTGTGAAAATGCTGCATTGTGCGAAAAACATGGTAATTGTGCTGAAGTTGCACTTTGCTCACTGCACATACAGTGGTAAATGAGCCCTAATGGGTTTAGATTTTCTGTGTTGACTTAAAATAAAAGAAGCCCAAAAAAAGAGATTTTTGCTTAGCAATGAATGACAAAGGAGGAGAGATTTGAATATATCTGCATATAAAAGATACTGAAACATAGAAGGGGTCAAGGAACTTACTTTGTGGTACCCTAGTAGAGAGAGAGAACTCAGGACCCCAGTAAAGAGAGAAGTGAGGAGGTGGAGCCAGTGATCAGAAACAATGGATGGCATTTATCATATTGAAGTATTCTGGGTCCCAAAAACGAGATTTATGGATTAGGAGGGACATGTTACTTTAAGTGGAGGACAGAAACCAGATTGTAGCAGGTACTGTAGATTCTTTTAGCATACTTGTTACTAAGGTGTAGGATACAGGCTTCTGCCATTTGGGAGTGCTTTTGGAGTAAGAAATGTACATAATGCAGCCTGACATTTACGAGTTATAGATGTGTATAAGCAGTTACAGAGACCACATAGTAACTGTAAAAACAGAGCTGTATGCCCACTTTCTCTGTGCAACCACTGGGCTCACTTGAAAATATCTAGAGTTTAAATTGGCTTGTAATGTCATTGCTCTTAAAATAAGCGTTAGTCTTTTCCTTTTTTTTAGTTCTGAGTCTTAATAAAGCAGGTCTATTAATCTGCTAAAAACTACAAGGTTTCAGAAGTCAAAACCAGCAGGGCAGAGAATATAAAATGCCAGACAGATATTGCTTTCAGAAGTTGTTACAATTAAAATAATTTTAAAACCATTGAAAATGTATAATTATTTGAAAGTTGCTCTTTTCTCATGCAAAACAGGTTAACATCTCTGTTGGATTGCATTTTGGGGCATGCATAATAGTTGGTGCTCCTTAAACCAACCCCAACTATTCCCTTACCTTTTCCATTGCCTAGGTTTAAATTGGAAGGGCGGTAAGACCCCACTGACGTTAAAGGGCAAGTAAACTGATTTTACATTACTGGCTTATTTCAATAGCTTGCAAAAGGCACTCAACATCTCCCTGTCCCTTTGCCAAGTGACATTGTTAAAAAATCATCAGTTACCATCTTTCTAACCCATCTAAATGCTGATAATTTGACTATTTTACACAGAGCTTCCTGGGCCTCATTTTTTGGGCACTTATCTACGATGCATTTCTTCTATGGCACGGCTACTGTAATCCACAGCCCAACTCTAATGTTCACAACAACTGCAGGGTAATATTTTCTATTTTCTGATAAGAAAAAAATTATGTAATATACACTATAAATCAAGGAACTGCTTTTGATACGTGTATCTGTGGGATATCTCAATTATGCGTGCAGACTTCAGTTCATAAAACCATCCCTCTCCAAATAAATGCTCTCCCTCAAGTATCCTTGCCTATCACAATTCAGTAGAGCTTGTTCCCTTTTGTCTCTAAGGCAGTAATATGTGAAGAGTTGGGGACACAAGAGCACTTGCCCAATCACTGATCCAAAAACATGTGAAAGTAGCATCCTCATATCAGTTACATGGAGCAGAGATTAACTTGATTGTTCATGCTGCTGTTCTTGTGTGAAGAGGGAAGCACAAGAAGGGCATTTGTTAAAGAGAGGGAGCTAATAAAGTGAGACAAGGTTCAAACCATACTTAAGACTCACAAGCCATTAGGTAGTAATATGACTGATAGAAAATTAAATATTTTTGGCGCTTCTTGATTTCTGTACATAATTTTACTACATAGGACAACATTTACTTTGCACTTATCCATTGAGCACAGCATGGTTCCTTTGTTGGTCTGCACCTGTTTTTTTCTTTTTGCCTTTATGCCTTGTCCTTGTTGGTAAATGAGCCCTCAGTTACATGTTAGTATGGGGTAGTGTTAAAATGTGATTCTGAGTCTTTATGGCCTGGGTATTTTGTAATTCCATGAGCAAGAGAAAGCATGTTTGAAATTGCCCTCCATTCAGTTCCTTTAGGGTGCAGGTAAACTTTCTTGACTTGCAATTATTGCTTAAAAACATTACATTTGTGACCATGGGTAGATTTTAATGAAGGTTTTTGGGTCATCAATAAATTTCTCTACAACAAACAGGATGAAGGTATCATACATAAAGTTAGCACTACATCATCCTGCCCTGTGTTTTGGGGTTTATTATACAGGTATAGGACCCATTATCCAGAATGCTCGGGACCAAGGGTATTCCGGATAAGGGGTCTTTCCGTAATTTGGATCTCCATACCTTAAGTCTACTAAAAAATTAATAAACATTAATTAAACCCATTAGGATTGTTTTGCATCCAATAAGGATTATTTATTTCTTAGTTGGGATCAATTACAAGGTACTGTTTTATTTCTACAGAGAAAAAGGAAATCAGTTTTAAAAATCTGAATTATTTGATTAAAATGGAGTCTATGGGAGATGGGCTTTCTGTAATTCGGAGCTTTCTGGATAATGGGTTTCCGGATAAGGGATCCCATACCTGTACATAAAATTTACACTGTATTAAAAGTACCATATATCCTTGAGGGCATTCTATATTAATTGGGACTGTATTTATTCTGTGTCCCGAGGTATTATATATGAAACTGGCATTACATTTATCCTTCAAGGTATTCTTGGGTATTTTACATAGAACTATTCCTGGCATAGTATGAAATAACCTGTATAGAAAATATATTTGCCAAACAAAAAAAAATCACTCCCACCTTTATTTCTGAGCAATATTCACCTGTGATGAAAGTATACCTGTGTTTTTCTCTTGATTGCCATTTAAGAGAATGGGGGTGATTTTGAGTGTTTTGTCCCGCACCTAAGGCACTACAGACACCTGGGTGAAAGTGATTGGAATCACCACATGAGCCATTTGCCTTAGTTATTTACTGTGGGTGAATATTGTGTAATTTGTATACTTTAGAAATGCACAAGCTTTCCAGTCTTAATTAACATGTTTACGCAATTACGACATAAAGTCTTTGAATGGAACACAAACATCTCTGCTTTGAAATGCATAAATAGGTATAAAAATGCTTTACATAATCCCCGCCATGTAGCAATCCCCCTCATGGAATAAAAGTATTCCTATCTTTTTTCCTGTATTTCCTAAGACGTTCACAATCATTTTTATTTTATTCAGCACGTGGCTTCAGCTGAAGGCAGATTCTAAATTAATACAGTTGTTTTATGATTACAATTCCTCTCTGACAGCCAGAATGCATGAAACAATATTCAGTTCATACTACAATGGCTCTTATGCTAAACTCATTTCTATTTCGCCTGGTAACAATGATTTTATCTTGGGTTGAGCATTCAAGTTATGTTGCAATGCCTCATTAGTTTCATTATTAAATTTTAATGTCTAACCTTTTGAGATTGTAGCAAAAGCTTACATTAAAAACTTATAATCAAGTACCTTCAGTACACCTACCCGATGTAGCTAGTTACTATTTCATCATCTAAATCTTTTGTGTGAATGTGATTACGGTAAATTAGCTCTCTGAATAGGTTACAAACTAAGCATAATTATTATTAAAAGTAGGTAGACAGAAGGGATTTGGAAACAATTTGATCATGTCCTTCATTAAATCATGCAAAATGCAAACAAGGTTTATCAGAGGTCAAAATGTTCAGTTTGATTCTTAACGATCTTTACAGTCATTGTGGCAATGTAACAATTTATTAGGTTAATTAATGGGTTCTTCAAGTTTTTCGAATTCAATTCGAACTGAGCTTGTTAGCACTGATTATTTTACTTCCTCGTATGCTAAAAACACTACAGCAATCTCAATAGAAATATTTGCAATAAACCCTTGAAAAAGCAAGAGGAAACTAGAGGCCTGAGGGTCAACCTGCTGGGATATAAGAAGGTACTCCTGGACAAAACTGTTTACAAGCTCTGCAGGGAAGCCACATAAATCCAAAAACAATGTTTGGTTTGCAATGTTTGCACATATTCACTTTGGCCTGTGTGCTCTTGGCCTCTGATTTTGTCACTCCGTTGCCTGACCCGGCCTTATTTTCATCTCTACTGCATACCTGCAGAGAAAGAGAAAGACTTTTCTGCCTTCCCTCTGCTGTTGATATTTGTTTTGTGTGACTCTGTATATCTGTACAAAGAAAACACATTGAATATGTGACACTTAGTGCTGTCTCTTGGAACTCATTTTCGTATGTCCCAGTTTACAGTGGCATTTATCAATCTTTATTTTGAATGTTGGAAAAAATTTGGTCAGGTCCAAACTTCCATGTCTCTGTAGCACCCCGAGACCTGGCTGGTGGAATTATGAATTTTAAAATGGGTGTTGGACTTGGAGATCTCCCACCTATAAAATGTTAAAGTGGGAATAAATCAGGATAAAAATCAGCATCAGGATAAATAGATAGGATGATATTATGGTGTTTCCTTTTGTAACTTAACAACTTCCTTTTGTGGCTTAGCAACTAAAACCTTTTATTTTTAAAAATGTATGCACTAGAAAAAACAAACTACTAGAAAATAGTGGGCCAGGAAAAGTGAATCGATCAGTCTCCTTTTTGTATATTTTAAGCAATTTGTAGCCACAATTCCATTTTCAGTGCTGATTTGCTGTATATTTTAAGAAGCCTTGAAGTTCTACCACAACCCTATTTGTATTTAAGTAACACTAACAATTGTATATCCCCTTGCCTGTGTTTCTATTCTGTCATTTAATGTTCTTCAGTTGCTGACTGCCCACCTTTAATCTGTTAAAGAACTAAGATACTTAGGGGGAATATAATAAAGACAACAGGACTCATTTACAATGCAGGATGCAATGTGCAAAAAAACCCAAAATCAGATCACCTAGGGGTGCAAGTGCTGTTTAAGTAAGCGCTAAGAGGTGTGTTCCTGTGCCCCTTAGCACTTCTGCACTGTCTATGGTGTAAGTAAATGACACCTACTTAATTTCCCATAGCAACCAATCAACAGGTAGCATAAGATGCAGCAAACATCTTAATGGTTGCCATGGGTTACTGTTACATTACTTACATTGCTGCCTTGAAACTCAGCTTTCATTCTGCTAACCTGTGACTGTAATTCAGTTGGTATTCCTGTTAAGAGTAAAGATACATATTTTATTATTGCTTCCTGTTGTGCTAGTTTCTTGTCTGTTGCCTCACTCAAGTTCCATAATTATCTGAAGGAAAAAGGTTCACTTTTATGAATCATTGTATCCATACTTTACATTGCAAAGCCATATGATTAATTAATCTTTCCTCATTACATTTTCAGACTTCTTCATGGGACTTCCGTTGGTGTAATCCTTGCTTGTGTTTACATTTTCATTCGTTGGCAGCCACCTTTTAAAACTACCTCTTGTTCATAGTAACTTCACTAACTTTTATTCATTTACCTACCTCAACAGATCTCAACATATTCCCCTTTAAAGGAGACTAATATATATTTGACATTGGTTTAAACCAATATGGCCTTGTCTATTTTCATCTGTAGATTACTAAAGGAATATGAGTGTTAACTTATCTCTATTTGTTGATCTTTGTGCCACATCTAACTGTTGATCATAGCCTCATGTCAGTTCCTTTCATATTCCTTTAATGTGTCTTAGATGAGAAAGCTTATGAGGACCTCTTCTACATTTTTTATTTTAGATGAGAAGGCGTATAAAGGTCCCTCAACCCCGTGACCAGATGCATCAACAACATCAACAATCCTTGGGGGATAGGATTTTCTGCAACCTCTGTAAAGTGCCACATCATGCAACAAGGTGAGGATTTGAAGACATCTTCCAAAGCATCCCTTCTACTTGTACAAAGTGTCGTACTGATATGTGCATTGCACTTTAAGGAATGCATTGGTAAAATCATGAGCATGAACTTTACTTCAGAGACTGGAATGTCTATATTGGTCTGTCTCTTGTCGAGATGCATCCAACAATTTGTTGAGAAGGTCCAATGATTCAGCCGCTTTGTAAGAGGAATATGAAGTAGAACTGGCAAACAGGGTGGAACAAATCTAATTAATTTTTAAAACTTGCATTTTAGAGAAAACTGTGAAAAAAAGAAAAATAGAAAGAAATTTAAAAAAATCTATATTTACTATTTAAATCTATATACTATTTAAAATCTTTAGTTTTACACAGTGAATGGCCACTATATTGTTGCAAATGTACTTTGAGTTAAAGAGAAGGAGTCCTGCAATGGGTAAGATTTAGTAGATATGACATGTTTTGAAATTAATGGTGCAGCATTTAAAGAATGTATACACGGAAACAGCACTGACAGAACCCAGCAGGTGTTGGGGAAAAGGAAATGGAAGAGCAGGCAGTGCAGTGACATTGAACTAGACAAGTTACAGTGGTTTTGCTAAATTTATCACACAAGTGTGGCGATAGCAATAGTGAAGAAAGTTAATTGCTTAATTGTTTGTAAAATATCATGAAAAACACAAAAGAATGAATATATTATAAGCAGCAATGTTTGTAGTAAGTGCAGCAAATGCAGGGGAGACTAATGCAGAGACCAGTAGAGCTGCACAAAAAAATATATAACAAAAAATATAAAAAATATAGCAAGCTTCATGTTTTGTTTGTACCCAGATATAATGAAGAGCAGAGTTAGTGTTCTAGAAATCCTTATATTTTCAGTTCACTGTCCTGTTACAGAGGCTTGGCATTACAATGCTCTTTTTGCAGTGATTTTTGAGCAACAGACTCAGGAATAGGTCACATCTATGTACAAACCTGTTAAAATTAGTGATCTGTTCTACTGACAGATGGGGCCTTGTGGCAGGCATGCACACACTAGAGCATTAGTCAGTAAAAAACTGAGCTGGCTGGGCAAAATTGCTTATTCTGTTCCAAGCATTAATTCACATTGTTTCCCGTACTTCTTGCTTGAACGCATAAGCTGTTCTATTTCTCATTATTTGCTTACCTTATCATGGCTATAAATAACAAATCATGTTCCGTGTGCTTCCTTTGAGCAGGGATAGAAAGGGCCATTACAGGTGCCGGGCAGAGCCTATATCAGAAACCTATCTACTTAAGATCTATATAATAGAAGTAGAAAACTCAGGTTGGATACATATAGTATCTACTTACAGATTGTGGGTAGTGATATTGATGGGGTATATTGATGCATATTGAAGTGTTAGCAGTATGGCCATTTTTTTGTAGGGGAGAGGATAGGCTACCCCCTACTCCCTGCTTGCTGTTCTCAGATGCCATTTATTATTCAGCTATGTTCATTTGATTACAAACAACAACAAAGACTTAAAAGGAGAAGTGCTCAGCTCCCCATTTGGGATAGAACTGAAATTCCCTCGTGGGTTTTCAGCTGAGATTGAACTACAAATGAACTTTTTTTTTTTTTGTAAGCACGTTTGAAGGATTTAGCCTATTTTTTATGCTGCAGCTCTTTTATTTAAACTTACACTTCTGTCTACCTCCTAAGAAGAGAACAAGATTAAAATAGTAAACACTTAATTCTAGATTTAGTCTCAGTGGATAAGCAGAAAATGTAACTTACCAGTAGAAAACTATGTTATGCAGTAAAACCCCCATTTTATGTTTTTCAGGTGACCAGAAAAAATGGTGTAAAATCAGGGAAATGCATTAAGCATGGGTTGGAACTGATCATACTTTATTTTAATCACAAAAAATCCATTGTTTTTGTTTTTTCTTGATCTAAGTAGGACAAACGGGGAAACTCCATGTTTGGCCCTTGTGAGGCAGATAATTAGGTTACAACACGAAATCCTCTGCATTCACCTATTATCAATATATATAAGACATTAAGACCTTCTGTATATTAAGCTACCAAGAAATACCCTCCCCTTTAATCAAAAAAGGATATTGTTTGTCCATATATTGCAATATACTTCAAGCAAGTCATCCCTTCTGGCCAGTTCTACACTGACTTATGTGATTCATTAAGAATTCTACTGCTTCAATATACATTTAACAAAGTTTTACCTGTGACTTACTTGCTTCCAATGTTAAAACCACCAAATGATTGCCTTTTTATTGGCTCCACTGGGATCACCTGACTGTAGCTGGAAAGGGTGGGAGCTACAACATGGAGCTGGCCACTGCTCCTGTATAAGCTATAGCAAAAAATGGAAAGTTGTGCTCAACCACTAAATTTTAAAATATTAGGTGAGGGTCTAATGAGGTTGTGACCAGTATGCACTTCTGCCCTTCAAATTTTGTTTTGACTGTTTGCAAGTATGACCTCTCTAGGACCAATAATACTAAAAGTATGTATATATATATTTAGCAGTTCATATTTTTTTTTACATAAGCCCTACTGAAAGTAAAAAAAGAATGTCAATGAAAGAGGTATTTTTCCTTTAATGCCTCCCTTTGCTGCTCCAGTACTGATCATAGACAGCTTATAATATAGTTTCTTAGGTTTTAAATACCTAGACCTGCAGTTATGCCAATGCACGCCATTTCTACAGATTAAAAAGCAGATACTTTAAATAAATCCCACCCCTCTCAATACACCCTTCTTCCAGTTACCATTATATACCCCAGTGTCTGGTTACTATGGTGAGGTATCATTGATGGAAAATAATGCAGCTTCTGTCTCCTTTTTAGAATTTTCCCTGAGCAGTGCTCCATTTTGGAAGATGGCTTGAGCTGTATCCTAGCCCAACAGAATCCAATTAAATACATCACTAATTCAGATAATGCACAGCATTTATCTTTAAGATTTATACCTGATATAAAATTACAATGACAAGTATTACTTGCAAGTGAGAAGAGTCTTAACTCAAGTGATGTAAATGTTACAGGTTAATTACCTTGTTAGATGCAAATTAAACCTTAGCCACGCTGACATATATGTTATAATCAATGCTATAATATATATTGTCAGGAGTGTCCATTCAGACCAATCATTTCACCCACAACTAAAAAACTGGTATTGAGGCCACCCACATATATCCCAGAAGTATTCTCTAGCTCATATTTGGCAGCCACGGTGTTCAGATTAAATCGCACTGCTGCCATTCTCTTGAAATATATCATTTAACATTTATTACCACTTAATTTCTTCTTAGAGGTAATATCTTAAGCAGACAGATTGCTAAGTATTCAAGTAGTGCTGCTGATGGGGCTGAATAATTAGACAGCTTGGAGAGATCTAAATGACCTTATGAGGGAGCTAAGTGCCAGCAATTAAAGTACCTGCTCTAAAGTACAGTTGGTCAAGGATAATTCACTTTAACAGAAATGACTTCACCATCCTGTGAACACAAATTATTCTTTTATAAAGCTTTAGTAATATTGGTTTGTATAATTCACAATCAGAATTACAGTACTCAGTGATAAAAACATTATTTTGAATGTAGAAATTAGGGCTAAAGGTTTGATTTCATGTTGCTAATTCCTATCTACAGTATGTTGTAGGACTGATTGGTGATTGCTTTCATTTCCTCAACACATTTTCAAAAGAAAAAAAAAGTGTGTTTGTTGCTGAACCTCCCTCAGACCTAACAGATGCCCAAAACTGCCGTAGTGACAAAGGGAATTTATTTCTACTACAAAAAAATCACCAGATATAAGAGTTGTAAAGCTGACAAATAAACAAGTGACCAAAAACACTTCAGATATAGAAAAAAGAAAAGAATCAGAAGTTATGTCCTAGTAACACTTACTCTTTGAAAATCAAGCAAGGCAGCAGCTCTATTTCTTCTGCAATTTTGGAGATGAAACTTTTAGCAGTAGAAAATATACTCTCTTCAGTACTGGATATAATGTCCAATTTTTGTTTCTTGGGAATCTCTGCTTGGGGTTACTAATTAGAATCCTCTCTGCTAATACAGTATGAAAGAATCGCCAGCTATTATCAATGCTATGATTAAAAAGTATGGTATTTAGGCATTTTTGTGGGGTAAGGGGTGTGTAGAGGTTCAAATGCTCAACTGGCAAGCCAAACCTATAGTAATTCAAAGCATGTACCATGTGATGTGTTAAAAGAATTACGTTCTTGTAACTGGAAATCAGGTATGGGATCCATTATCCGGAAACCCGTTATCCAGAAAGTTCCAAATTACAGGTAGGCCATCTCCCATAGACTCCATTAGAAGCAAATAATTCTAATTTTTAAAAATGATTGTATTTTTCTCTAGAATAATAAAACAGTACCTTGTACTCAATGCTAAAATATAATTAATCCATATTGAAGGCTAAACACTCTTATTGAGTTTGTTTAATATGTAAATTATTTTTTAATAGACTTACGGCATGGTGATCCAAATTATGGAAGGACCCCTTATCTGGAAAACCCTAGCTCCCAAGGATTCTGCATAACAGATCCCATACCTATATGATGTTCATGTAATGTAATAGTTCATTATAAGGAGAGCTGCTCCATTAAATGTTTGTCCATTTTAGCAGCAGTCCTTCAGCAAACAAATAGTGGGACATGGTAAAGCTCCGGGCGATGAAACAATTGTGTAGCACAAAATATTCTTTCATTCATTAAGTCATTCATTATCTTAAAGTGCAACATATTTTTCAGTATTCTTAAAGCTTAAAATGTGCATTTAAGGGTATGATAAATACAAAAATGCAAAGCATATATGCTTTGTTATGTTATGTTCAAGTAACTCGGCACTATAAATATGTGATGTCCAAATATACCGTAAATAAAAACAAAAAATCCAAATGAGAATAATTGCATAACAGAGTGTAAAACAGGCAGATAACAGACAAGAGGGCACTGCACAACAGGAACCCTTATATTTCAGCTTGTGCATTTGTCAAGATCTTATAGACAGGGCTATTTGTGTCATACTGTGTCTGCCTGTGAAATATATCTTTAAGCAACATCTGTGATTGTGTTGAGTTATTTTAAGCACTGAACTCAAATTAATTAGCTTCATAGTCTTTGTAGATTCCTATTAAACTTCATATCTGCCACTGCAGAATGACATTATTGTGATACTGTACTCTTCAGATGAATGCCTTTAGAGATGCTGCAGGGAACTCACATTCAAACTGCTGGAAATTCAGCTCTTACCAAAAAAAATTTAAGAGATAACACAAAATTAGGGGAATTTGTAATTCAGTGCATGCACTATATGTTACATCCCAATGCTTTCAACAATTATATGATTTGAAATAAGAAAGAAAGACCTGCCCTTTCAAATTTTACAGCTTTCAAATCCTAATGAAGCATGATACCTCCTGTAGTTTCGACTAAGTTGAAATTCCTGCAATAAACTGGTTCATTAGCATTGAGTGGAGGAATACCAGCCAACTTTCAGTTTTACATTCCAGAATGCGCAAGCATAGACTCTTGTGTTTATTTGATAGACTGACTCAACACACAGCAGTAGTCCTGAACTACACTAAAAATGTCTGATTTTAAAAACAAAACCGCATAAGAGAACATCCAAAGACATACTCATATACACTTTGTAATACTGATGAAAGCTAACTGTTTTTATTAAAAGGACATGGCAAAACAGTTATGTTGCTGCAGATAAAAAAGTCACATTATACTTGATGTTTGTTATTCAAATAAGTCTCTGGATCAGCTCATCAGGCTGGGTTCTATTATTTTTTTTTTACCTATTACTTATGTTCTACATACCATTATAATCAAATCATAACAATATTTTTGCTACAGCTAGAGCCTCTCTCCCCTCAAAATGGATGGAATTTGGAATACAAATACTATTTATCAAAAGGCAAAAGGACACAACTGTTCATTCAGACCCAAATTGGATTTACAAGTATCTCATTTATATACCTTCCTTTTATCCCCATCTGTTTGAGCTGTTTGTCCCTATTAAAGTACCTGCTCTTCTCTGATATTTTTTCCAACTTGGTACCCTGACGAGGTACTGCTATCCCACTATGTACTGCATACATTAGTAATGCTTATAAAGGATTGCTGTTTTTAATATCTGGCATGTGTTCTTGGTGCCCTATTTATATACCTTGCTCAGCAATGACAAGAACACAGTGTCAGCATTGTGTAACTCATACAGAGAAAGATCTTTGTGTCCTCATAGCTCCTTCACCTATCTCCATATGGTCCACCACTCCCCCAACACTGACCTTTGTGCCCTCACAGCTACCTTACCAGTATCTATCTCCCACCATTCCTTCACTAATCTCCGTGTCCTCCAGTGGCATCCTAAAGGGCCATAGGGTAATGGCAAAGACTGTGGGTGATGAATATTTGTCTTTGAACTTTAGCATTTACCCTTTTTAAAAGCTTACTACAATAATAAAGTCCCTCTTGATAATAACCATACCAAAAGATGTATTTTGTTTGCATACACAAAAAGATGCACTATCAGTCCCCTAAACTTGTGTGCCTTGAAGTGCAGCATATAAGTAAGTAGTAGTTATAAGTAAGTAGGTTAAACTTTGCAAGCAGTAATGTATTCATTCAGACAGCTGCTAGTCTCTATGCTCTAAATGGGAGCAATAAGACCTGCGGCAAATTCTGGGATAGAGGAAGGCATTATGCAATGTGCAAAAAAGAAGTGGCTGATTGTTGGTGTTTTTTTGCAGTTTGCACATTGCCTTCCCATTAGTAAATGCAGCTTATTTCTTTTTCTTTCTTTCCTCCTTCGTCTACATTGTCAACATTAATTAATTCAGTGAAAGTTTAATTTTCAAAATGCATATGTGCCATATCATCTTCTTTATGTTATGTAAAAAAAGAGATAATAACAGCCTGTACATTGGCTATGGTGCTAAGTATCTATACCATTTTTGTTGCAAGAGAGAACACTATTCAATTTCTGAGATTTATTTTAGACCATTGTCCTTACTAGCCTTAGAGCAAGTTGTGTATGACAAATCTCCAGCTTAGGGTATGCCTTGGGCTAGTATCAGAAGAGTAAATGAAAAGTATGACATCTACTATAGCATTTAGAAAGCATAGAGAAATGGTGTGGAAAAACAAGCTGATATTTCGGTTACAGGGGCAAACATTACGCATTGCATGTATGTTTAACTTTCGAAAGCCAACCCTAGTTCAGTTTATTAGGGTTAATTTAAGCTTTGACAAGTGAGGTAGGAAGTGCCTACTTTTAGATATTATGGGGCCCATTTACTAACCATTGTTTTTCTTTACAAATTTTTAGCACAAAAAGTTACAGAAACGAAACAACAAAACTTTGTGACTTTCCCGAGATTTACCATACATCTAAACAGCTAAACATCCAAATTTGATCATTCGTCAGGTTAAACTTGTTGAGTTCATGTAAAAGTCAATGGATTTCGTCTGAAAACTCAATTTTTTCAAATTGTCGCAGTGACCATTTGTTAAAGTTGGGATTTTTGCGGCGTTGTTTCAAAAAAGTTGATTTTTTTCACAACTTTTCTTGCAGCGGCTTTTCTTTGCAACTCTTTTAAGTAAATATTAGACATTTAGGAAAACGAGTTTAGTCGAATTTGAAAATAAAAAAAAGAGAAATTATGGAGTTTTAGTAAATCTGCCCCTAAATGTAACCAATGTTTATTAAATAGTCTCATCACCTTCCACTCAATATGCACCAAGTGGGTGGAAAAATATAAAGAAAGATGTGTGCAGGCATACAATGAGAGTTATATGACATTGCTCCACTATGGATAAGGATAAGCTTTTATTAAGCCCATGACTATACGGAAAGAGCATACTTTATTTAAGCTTATACCATACTTGGATGTACCTTTTTCATTACTGAAATAAACGGCTTGCTGTGTATGCTATGTGACAGATAAGTAAATTACATAGGAGCCTATTTGTTATGCTGTGTAAAACAAAGTTCTGGCGGAGGAAAAAATGTGTAAAAATATTATGCGAAGTCTGGTTATATGTGGCAAATTCTGCCGCTGTTTTTCACACAGCATAATAAATAGGCTCTTTATTGTGCATCTGTCCAGCCCCTGTTACAGAATAGTGTGCACGTATGTGTACTATCTTTAGGGAACACTGTAGGGTTCATGCAGCTAGTTGCATCAATAAGTGCAGCAGATGTGCACCAAAAAAAGTCACACTCTAATGCAGTTGTACCCAATTTGCAAATATGGGCATGGATATTTCTGTTTGTTTTGAAGTATCAGGCATGGATGAAATTATGCTGGAATTTTGGGGTAAAAGCTGCACTGTGGGTAATGTCAATAAACTTGTCATGTGAGAAAGCCTTTCCCAGCTAACTTCAATATAAGTAATGGTATAACATTAAGTAGTGTTGGATCTGGGTTGGGAAAGTTATTGTTGGGCATAGGCTGACTTTTTCTAGTTTGTCACACTTAAAATGTAATTTACCACATTTGTAGCCATGTACAGGGCAACTGAGGGTGTTTACATAGGTAAAGAGCAGTAGTACAGGACCTTAGGCACAGAGTGGTTTACCTCTTGCCCCTCATGAAGATCTCCAGGTATACTAAGCAGATTATGTGCTATGTGATTCCATACACTAGATGGGGAATGTATGATAGCCCCATGATGTTGAAATGAGTAAATTTTACTGCATAATCCCACCAACACATCTTGGATGTCATAGTAACTTATTTGTTTAATTCTTTGTTGCATTGGTTGTATTTCTTCAGCTGGGTAGAGAATGACATACTGTAAAATATGATATCTATTATGTTATTATTATTGTTCATCACTATACATTATGAGCACAAGGTTAGACCTAGGCTGCAACTGCAATGTCTTTTTTTCCCTAAAGGGCTTAGAAAAAAATAAGAGATTTGTATGGATAGGTAGTTTTAAATGTGCACAAACAATACATATAATTGTATACAAAGTAATTTAAATTGCTAGTGCTACTAAATTAACAAAGTGGACAAAATATTCAAACTTTTATGGAGGTGACACATTCCATTTAGTATCTTTTCTAAACAGATGCAAACGCTCTCAAATACAATGCAGAGATTTCAACAGTATATCTGTAAGCTGTGCCTGGAGCAGGACATATTTGTTATTAGCCTCTGCTGATGCAATATATATCCAGGTAAAGTGGCTGTTATATTTCTCCTGTGCTATGAGCAATTTATATTCCATCCTGCTGGATAATGATGATCACTCTAACATTTTTCTGAGGATTCTTTTGATCCTTGTGTTGGGAACCAGCCACAAACCATAAAATGATGAAAAACCCCTTGAAGCTAAAAAATCCTGCTTTATGACAACAGCCTGTCACTGTGTGGTGGCATGTGTTTCTGTACCTTCTACAGCAGAGTTTATTTAGAAGCATGCTCACGCATAACATTTTCAGAACAGAAGAGTGAAAATCGGGTTGTTTTACAAAGTAACCTTTTCAGTTTTGTCAACAGGGCCACAGCTAACACATTTTATTGTAATGGTTAAAGCTTCCTGGGAGGGCTTTTGCTAAAGTGCATGCTGCATTCATAAAATTGTGGTCTATCTTTTGATATGCGTCATACTTCTAACCCTCTTTCTTAAATGTTAATATTTTACCTTCATTTTTGACACCAACACACACACATATATTACAAGTTTTGATCAACTACCAGTTGAATACACTATAATTGCTACAGAAATATAAGAGGATGGCCAGAAAACTTACGGATTTAACAAACCATCTATGTTTGAACCTACAATGCTGTTCTAAATCACTCCATGCAGCCTACTTCTGGGTTCTTCGATAAAAGGTCACAGGGCCAAATTGATTCTACAGAAAGCTCAGAAACAACTGTTAAATAGGTGAGACAGACCAACCTTTTAATTGAGGTGCTGAATCTAAACTTGAATATGTGAAACAATGACTGGCAGCACAACTACCAACTACGACGAAGAGTGGTTGAATATACCCAGTGCTAGTAATTTAGCTACTGACGCGTGGGTCACTCAGGAGGAAATTCAAAAGAGACTTGAACATGTAAAGGTAAACAAAGGTCCAGGACCGGATGGGATTCATCCCAGGGTATTAAATGAGCTGAGCGCTGTGATTGCCAAGCCTCTTCACATAATTTTTCAGGATTCGTTGAGGTTTGGCATGGTGCCGAGAGACTGGCGAATTGCTAATGTGGTGCCATTATTTAAAAAGGGATCTCGTTCTCAGCCTGAAAACTATAGGCCTGTTAGTCTGACATCAGTAGTAGGAAAGCTTCTGGAAGGGGTAATAAGGGATAGGATAGTTGAATACATTGCAGTTCATAATACTATTAGTTTGTGCCAGCATGGTTTTATGCGTAACAGATCTTGCCAGACTAATTTAGTTGCCTTTTATGAGGAGGTGAGCAGGAACCTTGATGCTGCAATGGCAGTTGATGTCATCTACTTAGATTTTGCTAAAGCGTTTGATACAGTACCTCACAGAAGGTTAATGATCAAATTGAGGAATATTGGCCTAGAACATAATATTTGTAATTGGATAGAGAACTGGCTGAAGGATAGAGTACAAAGAGTGGTGGTAAATGGAACATTTTCTAATTGGGCCAGTGTGGTTAGTGGAGTACCGCAGGGGTCAGTCCTTGGTCCTTTGCTTTTTAACTTGTTTATTAATGACCTGGAGGTGGGCATAGAGAGTAATGTTTCTATTTTTGCTGATGACACTAAATTGTGCAAAACTATAAGTTCCATGCAGGATGCTGCCGCTTTGCAGAGCGATTTGACAAAATTGGAAAACTGGGCAGCAAACTGGAAAATGAGGTTCAATGTTGACAAGTGCAAAGTTATGCACTTTGGTAGAAATAATATAAACGCGAACTATCTACTGAATGGTAGTGTGTTGGGGGCATCCTTAATGGAGAAGGATCTAGGGGTTTTTGTAGATCGCAAGTTGTCTAATTCCAGGCAGTGTCATTCTGTGGCTACTACAGCAAATAAAGTGCTGTCTTGTATAAAAAAGGGCATTGACTCAAGGGATGAGAACATATTTTTGCCTCTTTATAGGTCCCTGGTAAGGTCTCACCTTGAGTATGCAGTGCAGTTTTGGGCTCCAGTCCTTAAGAAGGATATTAATGAGCTGGAGAGAGTGCAGAGACGTGCAACTAAACTGGTAAAGGGGATGGAAGATTTAAGCTATGAGGTTAGACTGTCGAGGTTGGGGTTGTTTTCTCTGGAAAAGAGGCGCTTGTGAGGGGACATGATTACTCTGTACAAGTACATTAGAGGGGATTATAGGCAGTTGGGGGATGTTCTTTTTTCCCATAAAAACAATCAGCGCACCAGAGGTCACCCCTATAGATTAGAGGAACGGAGCTTCCATTTGAAGCAGCGTAGGTGGTTTTTCACGGTGAGGGCAGTGAGGCTGTGGAATGCCCTTCCTAGTGATGGCAGACTCTGTTAATGCCTTTAAGAGGGGCCTGGATGAGTTTTTGAACAAGCAGAATATCCAAGGCTATTGTGATACTAATATCTACAGTTAGTATTACTGGTTGTATATATAGTTTATGTATGTGAGTGTATAGATTGGTTAGTATAGGTTGTGTGCTGGGTTTACTCGGATGGGTTGAACTTGATGGACAATGGTCTTTTTTCAACCCTATGTAACTATGTAACTATCTATGTAACAGAGCAGGCGTAGCTAGCACAACATGCCAAGGGAAAGGAGAGGCAGATAAATTCATCAGTTTATTGTCATGTACCAACAACACCCGTGAAACAGACAAATCAACAGGAAGGAGGGATGATGAGAACAAGACATGTCAGAACATCAAGGATCTGTGGGTATCTCAGACAGGGATCTCACAGAACCAGAGAAGGAAGTCTTAGCCAAGGGACTAAACTCTGTGTTGGCCCCACGTGGTCCCAACGGTAGATTATTTCATCACAGCCACAAAATCTTCCCTCCACAACAATAAGATAACAGTGGATGAGGCTGAAAACATCCGGTTGAAAGTAGCAGCATCCCTAGCTAATGCTAAAGCTCCCCCTTCCAACCTAAGTTTGCAGGAGAAGAGGGCACAAGTTCCTTTAAGGGAACAACACCAAGTCATTGGTTCAGATATGTGGATAACACCTGGGTCAAAATGAAAGCACGTGAGCTTCCAACCTTCACTGAACATAAACTCGGTTGACAAAAACATCAAGTTCACAAGGGAAGATGTTCATTTTGGACTATGCAAACTGATCAATATTTCCTGTTTGATTTCTATCACCCTCTGTAACATAAACTGGGGGTTATAAGGACTACATTATTGGACTGAAACTATGGCAACCAATGCAAAAGTAATGTGGTCTATGCTCCAGTGTAGTGAACAGTGCTCAGGCTTATATACTGGGGAAACAAAACAACTGCTGTGTAAGAGAATGTCCCAACATAGGAGGGCTAACTCCTCAGGACAAGACTCAGCAGTCTATCTATAGCTCAAGTAAAAGGGACAGAAGACAGATGTTTTGAAAGAGGTGTGAAAGAGGCCATTTTTGCCAGACTGGAAAAACAATCCCTGAACTGAGGAGGGGCCTTGCGACACCCCTTGTCGGCAACTTGCAATGCTGCTTTCACATCCTTACCCTTGTGGTTTCACAACATTTCTCACTTCCAGTGATGTACGTTGAAAGATTAACACCTGCCTCACTGAGAATCATGGTACCATTGTGACTGGATCACACTTTCTCACACCTGTGAGTTTCAGGCAGCACCTAACTAAATAAACTCAATGGAACCATTGTGATTGGATATCTGTGACTGTACTATCCTTGAGGATTTAAATGCTGGAGAATTCACTCCCACTCATTTGAACTGAAGAAGCCACTTGGATAAATGGTGAAGCGTTTTCAAGAAAACTCAGACTTAATTCTACTAGATACAGTATACCAGTTAAAAAATTAAAACAAAGATCTTATTGGTTGCTGCTGGCAACTGGACTAATGTAATTTAGCACTTCTCTTAGCGTATCAGCTCTGCAGTCTCCAATAAACGTGAAAAGCATTTATCTAAAGTTAAACAGGAAACACATACAAAACATACTCCTAATAAAGTGGATATAGTGGTTTACCAACAACCTCAAACCAATAGGAAGACAATCAAACATCTAAAAAAATTAAACTTTTTCCAAAACATAAGCAATACTGTAACAGGGATACCTGGATTCTCACAGCCCCAAGCCTAAGGGGCAAATGTATTAACTTGCAAATGTTTGTCCTTTTTGTTTTTTTGTGCTACAACTCACAAACTCAAATTAATTTCCCAAACTTGAAACTCAAATTAAACCTGGGGTTATACTTAAGGTCTACTAAAAATAATTTAAACATGAAATGAACCCAATAGGATTGTTCTGCCGCTAATAAGGATTAATCATAACTTATTAATAATATCTATATCAATTATATCTATAGCTTATCAAGTACAACATAGTATTTTATTATTTTACAGAAAAGCGAAATAATTTCTTAAAATGTGAATAATTTGATGGAGTCTATGGAAGATGGCCTTCCTGTAATATGGAACTTTCTGGCTAATGGGTTTCCAGATAACCGATTCCATACCTGTATTAATTAAAATAATGAATATATCTGTAGGCCAAATCTTTAGTTGTAAAGCAGAATCTATGTTTCTTCCAAAGAAGCTTAGAAATCTCAGCATTAACTGCCAAAGGATGTGCTCTTATATCAAATACTCTTATAGTTATTTATTTTTTTTTATTATTTATTAGATCCAAGTATGAGGATTTGTCACAGCATTGTTATTCTTTGTATCCTTTCACTTACTTTGGATTTGGAAGAGCTGGATCAAGATCTCTTGGATATGTGGACTGCTTCAGTAATTCTCTTTATGTCAACATAATTCTTCTTACAATATGTGATCGTTCTGGGATAACTAGATAAACTATTTCCAGCTGCTTCAACTTGTTTCCAAATGCTGCTTTTTTCTTCCCTTTTATTTCTATGTGGAAGTCTTAGTAGAAAATCCGCCAAATAATATGTCATCGCCGTTTCCACACAATTTGGCTTACAAGGACATACAGTTCTCTATCTCACAGCTTTACAGTATGTTCTGCCTGATATTTATGTATTTACTTCAGAAGCAGCAATAAATTAAAAGCCACTTATTTCTGTACCATTAGGAAGAATCATTTCTTCATTTGTTTAACAGAGGAGCAAAAGGATTTACAGCATCACAAGGCCTACTTAGAGTTCATCTCTTGGTGATTTTTTGTGTATTTTTGCTTGAATGCCTAAAAATGTGTGCACTGCAACAATTAAATACCCAATTCATATATTCTGATAGTTCAGATGTCTCTAGTATTTATAATGTAATTATTAATAAAAGGAATGGACAGAAGGGGACTAGTATATCTATAAATATACTGCATGTTCTTCTCTTTGTTATCCATTCATTATTCAACATTTTATGGCTTGCATATTATAAAGTATGCTTTTTTAGATTACACTTTGAATCATTTCTAAAATGCTTGGAGTTATGGCAATGTTCTCTGGAAATTGGGAAGGCTTTGTATGAAATAAAAACTACACAGGGAAAAAAAACACTAGCTTCTTCTTCACGAGAAACTAAAAGCCAGCTGACCAAATTATCCCTTTGCCTGGAGCACATTATAAATGTGTTTTACAGCACTAAAATAATTGTGTGCGTCCCTGCAGCATCCTTGTTTAAAGAATCGTCTGGCCAGAGTTGAATAAAGTGCTGGGTTTCCTCTCTCTCTTTCTCTTCCTTCCTTTCTTTAGAATGATGAAGATCTTACTTGGGCTAGCCAGTTGGAAAGTGCATCAATTTTATAAAGCGCATGTGTGTACGGTGGTGGTGTGGGTAATGACTGTAACAAAGGTACTAGTTAACCACACTAGCAAAGAGAACAACAGATTTAAATTTAACAGAACAGTACATCAGGGCATAAAGCCATGTGTTTACTCCAGGGCAAGAACTAGGGGTAGGCAGAAGAGGCACCTGCCTAGAGCGCAAAGATGGGGGGGGGGAGGGCAGGCAGGTACCTCTTCTTTCACCTACCTCTAGTTCCAGACACTTCCCCCCTCACTGCAGTCCCACCACCAATGACCCACAACCCCGCCGCCTTGTGTGCAAGCATCTTGTGCTTGTTTGTGCATGTGCGTGAGCTGAGCACACACTGGGAGGGGGGGTCGGGGTAGGCGGGCCAAGCCGACCAGGTTGCCTAGCACTGGTTCACTCTCTCTGGCTGCTTTCTTTTATGTAAAAAAGTTTTGCTTCGCTGTCCTTAGAATATCCAAAGAAGTTTAAAAGCTTACAAACTGCTTCAGACATCTTATGCAACAACAAGGAGGGTAGAAGTGGTATATCAATCCCAGCAAAAACAGTATTTATCACTTATGCATTGCTACCAACCAGTACAGAAGGGAATGTATGTCTTTTGTGAGATAAGCCATTACAGACTCTGATTTCAAACTTGAGAGCAGCATGTTATAAGAGTACATACTGTATTAAAAGCCATGTGGCTTATGTGATGACTAGTAAGGAGCACCATTTTTTGGCAGGCATGGATTAGCTGCAAAATTCTGTGATTCTCCATCAAAAATGTTTGCCACAAAAAACATGGTTCCTTTTGATGTCAATAAAAAAAAAGGCCATCAATCTATTTTACGTGAAAAAAAGTTGCTGAAAAAAAAAGCACTAGTTGACTTGCCTTTTGTACAGAAAAAAGGAGCAAAGAAACACCCATTGATTTCAATACGTTTGTCAAAATTTCCTGTAGTTTTAGGAATTTTTCATTGAAAATCAAATGAAATTCAATGGGATTTGTTCATTGCTAGTGCCAGTGGTACTGGTGTCACAAAGGGAAAGTGCTAGTCCTTTATTTCATCACTAACACATACATTCACAGTGTATATAAAAAAGAATTGAATACACCCTCAAGTCTATTTTACAGTAAGTTTAAACTGATGGCATTCAGCGCTCATAGTACTATACACAGAATGCCATCCAGCTGATCTGCCCATAGGATAGTTAATGACTTTGTAAAAGCTTCATGTAGTTAAAATACTGTCATTGCGAAATAAATAAATAATGCTTTAAATTCTAAATAAATAAAGCAAACAAATAATGCAAATGATGCTGGTTTACTGTATTTGAGATCTGATATTTACAATGGCATTCAAACTTTGTTTTTTTTTCCAAGCAGCCAGTGCAGACACACAGTAGCTTTGGTAGATAAATAGTGTGATAAAGATCTATTTGCCTTTACAGGGTGATATTTGCACAGATTGTTCTGATGTGCTGTGCCCTTCCAAGAGTGAAATGATTTATATCTGTTAGCTGTAACTCAACATTGTTATTGATTTCACAGGTAACTGTATCTTTTCATGCAAGTCACAGTTGTTTTCTGGTGCCCCACTGTGGGTTGTGATCCTGATTTACAATTCACAATAGAGAATTCAGTTAGGCTGTAAATCCCCTTTTACCCTTCATGCAAAATTAAAGAGCTAATTTCTAATGATATTTATCTGATAAAGTATGATCAAAGCTAATACCATGGAATTAATATAAGTGTTTCAGATTACCATTTAGATTGGTAACTTACCCCTGCTTTATCCTCTTTAGTATTTAGTGGGCTTTTCAGCCAAAACACATAATTTCCCCTTACAGATAACCAGGAATTTAATATACTGTTTTTCTCTGTTAGTGTATTAGCCTGACGTATCTGAGAATAGATGATAAATGTACTACACCTTGTTGTGAGAAGCTTCTGCCAATTAAATCATTCAGCAGACACACAGCTCCCTGTGATATAATGAATAAATAATACCTCTTCTCCTATTTAATACTTAAAGGAATACTGCCATGGGAAACCATGTTTATTTTCAAAACACATCAGTTAATAGAGCTTCTCCAGCAGAATCCTGCATTGAAATCCATTTTTCAAAAACACATTTTTTTTTATATTTAATTATGAATTTTCACAAGGGGCTAGCCATATTCTTCATTTCCCAGGGTGCCACAGCCATGTGACCTGTGATCTGATAAACTTCAGTCACACTTTACTTCAGTTCTGAAACTTGGAGTGATATCACCCTCCTCCCTTTCCCTGCAGAACAATGGGAAGGTAGCAAGATAACAGCTCCCAGTAGATATCAGAATAGCACTCAATAGTAAGAAATCCAAGTCTGGCTTGGGACTCCTCCAGTTAAATGGGAGTAGCAGAAACAATAGGTTACCTGAAAGCAGTTCAAATGTGTAGCTCTGGCTCTTTCTGAAAGCTCAGACTCAGGCACAATGTTGTTGGTTCAGAAATAAAAGTAAATTATTTGCTATGTCAACAGTATAATTTAGAAATAAAAAGTATACCATAAAAATCATGACAGTATCCCTTTAGCAAATAAATCAGTTAATAAATACAAAGTAAATGATGCACCATCCGAGTGAGAAAGAACAATAGGAAACAAGAGGTGGCCCTATACTTTAGCAATGTCCAAATACCACTAGGGAACTAGAAGAAGAAAGCCACCCCCCCAGCAGAAACCAGTTTTGCACCTCACATTACTCCTAAAAGAATAATATTATAAGGATCAAATAAATTGAAAGTTTATTAAAAGTCCTTTACAAAATTTCAAAATCCACGTAGGTACAATACAGTAGCAATTTACCATCAAGCGACCTCCCCAGAGCATAATGGCTAGGGCATTAAATAATCCATTATTACTGGTGAGTATATACAACCAAAACACATGGCTGTCCCAAACTAAAAGCGCCTTTTGTTACAAGCATGTATTTTTGCTGGTAACAAATAAGCTTTATTAAATGCAAAACACAGTATAAATCACCACTTCCCCTCCAACCCTTTCATCTACACTCCCACAGATGGCCTTTCTCCCTCAGATCTGATTATAAATGTTAGAGCAGGGCAACGAGACAAGTGGTCACCATGTCTGCCTTCTGATGTTTGGCTCATCCGCACTGGTCAACAATAGGAGCATGTGTCTAAAAGCCAGCCGTGTGTTGGCTCCCAGTATTCCTGCAGCCAGAGGGTGCTTTTTTTTGCTAAGGTACTTGGAGCAAAGCTGTCTTTAGAAGTGTATAAGGGGTAGTTGGGTTTGGGATGTGGTCTAAGTAGTAACCAATTTGTCCTATAGAATGGGCACCTATTGACATTTAGTCCTTGGATAGTCCCCCTCACACTCTGCTGAGACCTGCATGCAATATTCTGTATGCAAATATTTAAGTAATATACAGTTAACTGTCCAAGGGTTCAGAGAATGGATTAAATAATTTTAAATTACTCTTTCAAAGGAAAATCAAATCATCCAGAAAGATGCCACATTGATGTATTTGGTATATTGTGCCATATTGTCAGTAAACAAAATGTGTGTCCTATCATCTGATAAAGATTTACATTTTATTTATTTGTTCCTCGTAATGTTTTCCTTTTATTAATGGGAGAGATGTGGCGTCTGGGGGGGGGTGGTGTTTTATTATTTAGTCCCTTTTGTATTTGCAAAGTATGCATGAATCAACCAACCAGTTTTTGGAGCTGATTTGCTTCCAATTTACAAATTAAATTAATTGTGTTTCCCAAAATGTGGTTGATCCTTCATATATGTGCAGCCAATGTATGTTATCAATATAGATTATCATATCATACGAAGGATCTATGTAAATGGCAGGGGAGGAGGGCGAAAATGTTGTCTTGGGTAGTGAGTGGATTTTTTGCACCAGGCATGGTTTTGCAGCAAATTTCCGCATTTCACCATTGGTGAATTGCTTTGCAAAACTTCATCAAAAATTTGGCACAAAAAAAATTCATTTTGCATAAAAAAAAATGTCACGGCCGCATCAAATTAGGCGCAATTGTGTCAAATTGAGCATCAAAATAGTCGTGTGACAACCGTGTTTTGCAAATATTTCGCTGTTTAGCTAATTTTTTGTTTCGCTAATTTTTTGGCAAAGCAAAACGGGACAGATTCGTTCATCACTAGTACGTACCAATCAATGGATTTTGATGGCAGAGCTCATGTGCAGTATACTTATATGTGGAAGGAAGCCTCCATAATCTTTATGTTGAAGACCTTAAAATACAATATTTAGGATCATATCAACTAACATTCAAATAAGAGGTATGATTGGCTATTTGGTAGCCCTTATGTGGACTGGCACATGCTTTGAGGCCACTGGGAGCAACAGCCAAAAGATTGGTGGGCAGCATGTTGTTTAGGAGACACTGGTTAGGGATCACTGCTACTGTACATGACCAAAACTTGTTTTTAGCATGGTAGTAAAATCTTGATTTGAAACGTTGCAGAAATGCCTTTTTCACTGTATTTTTTCACAAATATTTTTTTTACCATGTGCATTTGTATCAATTGAAAGAGAACAATTTTCACTCCTGAAAAAAATGCAGCAAATGAAAGTAAATTGCAGTCAATTGTTTTCTTTCCTAGAAGAAAAGGAAAAGAAGTTGTGAGTATGTTAGTAAATGTGCACGTTATTGTCAGTCACCAAGCAGCAAACTTATATTTCAATCTGTGAATAAAAGCAACTTTCTGAAAGTAAGTCTAGCTATTCCATGCTTTATATAACAAAACACACACTAAGGGGATTTGTTTTTAATTCTGCATGATTTCTGCAATGTACACTGTATTTAATTTACAGTAATTTTAGTTTCTTTCATCTTTTTTTTACCTAAATATGATATACAAAATGTCAAATCTTGTCAGCTTTCATTTAATTCAGTTTAATTGTATTGCATTGTTTCCATTGTCAGAGATTCCGCTGTGTTTATTATTTGCCAGCATTTGCGAAAATCAGTAGGAGACGGACACGATAAAACAAAAAATCTCTCATCAGAGATGAATTTACCTAGGAAGAAAATGTTTTCCTTTGTTTTTGGAGATGCCCTATAGAACTGAGTACAGTCTTGGGTACCCTATAAAAATATATTATTCAACTGAAAAGAGTTCAGGAAAGGGTAAGATAATTAAACAAGTAAATGAAGCATTTTAATAAGGAGTATAATGGGAGCAAATTGGGGTTGTTTAATGTACATCAGTAAAAAGATACCCGTAAGGGGACATGAATCCAATAAACAACTATATTAGGTTCAATGCACAGTTTCACCCAAGGGAACCTTTCATCCTAATATCTGAACACATTTTAATATGATTCATCTCTTGAGCATAGAAGAAAACTTAATATGTTACCATAGTATAAACTATTATCATGATATACATTCAGAACTGTTTGTACATTTATCTGTAGCATTACACATAATATTTTGATTACATTTTCTCTGTCCTCCTTATTATCTTTTATTTTTATCAAGAGTCATAGTGATCTTAAAGAGACCTTGGTATTATGAACGTCTACCTGATTTTACTAATGGATAGTACTAAAATAATAAATGTGTTTTAGTGTTCAGTGTAATAGGGATTCACCAAAAAAAGATTGTTTCTTTATAGTTATATGAGGGGTTATGCAATAATGGCACTAAGTTCGCCCAGGAGCAATAACTCATAGCAAAGTGATGAGCAAATTTTTTCACCAGGCATGGATTCACAGCGAATTTCTGTATTTTGCCATTGATGAATTGTTTCACGAAACTTCTGCGAAAATTTGCCATGGAAAAATTCACAGCGCATCAAAAAAAGTCAAATGGGTGCGTTTGCGACAAAATGGGTGCGGTCGCGGCAAAATAGGTGCAGTTGTGGCAAAAAAAAGTGTGCATGAGAAAAAAAGGTGCGCGCGACAAAAAAAATAACGCACAACAAAAAATTCGAATTTTGTGGATTTTTGCCCGTTTTGCAAATTTATCAGCAAAGCTAAATGGGACAGATTCACTCATCACTAATAGCAACCAATCAGCGGGTAGAATTTTCTGGTCACCTGTATAAAAGCAAACATTTTATTGGTTGCCATGGGTTACTGCTCCTGTGGAAACTTAGTGCCTTTTACTACATATAGGTATAGTGTATATAGGATAGTGTGTTATTTGCACTGGCCAAAATGTTTGATCCACAAGCAGGTAACAAAAATGATTTGTAATACCTAAGAGTCTTTTGCACCAAACTACTTAAGTCACACCAAAAGTCCCATATTGTAATGGGCATCAAGCATGAGAAATTGGCCTACTACTACATTTTTTAGTGCTCCTGTCTCAATTGCCCTGCCACTACAGTACATACAGTACGCCTGTACTAGTAAACAAATGTGCTTACGATTTACCAAATATTATGTCAGTTCTCATTAAACCTCCATATTTTGTTGTTTTTTTTGCTTCTGTGAATTGTCAGGACAAGGCATCCATAGCACAAGACTTTAGACCTTTTATTAAATTACTCCACCGATTTATAATTATTGGCAAGGTGCAAACAACAGACACAAAAGGGCAATTCACTTACCTTGATGTAGTGTGCAAAGTGCAATTTCCAGCACAATCACCATTTTTTTCCCCACAATGCAATATTTTCACCAAGAATTCTAGCACCATCATGGATGCAAAGGGGTGATTATCTCTGCACATATTGCAGCTGGGTTTGATTCACCAAAATGGACACAGTTGCATGTGTTCTTATTGGGCTCAGTTGCGCCAATGCCTGGCATCATGGTCAGGCACTTCCATGCTAACTTGGTGGACGTGTCTCTTTTTTTTTAACCTAACTTAAAAAAAGTGTGACATACGCTGCCTATTCTTTGACACAGGGAGCTGAGGGAATCGTCAATAGGCACAGTAGTACCCGATTTGGAACAAAAGGCATGAAGAAATGGCACCAAACACATTTATATGGAAGTGCAAGGAGTGCATTTTGACACAAATACCTTTACTGAAAGTGGTTTTATGTGCAACTGGCAGTGCTTGCAGACATAAAACTGCCCTAAAGCATGCCTGTTTTTTTTTACTTTGCCCCTATTTACTTCCTATGTTGCATCCAGAAGTTTTCAAACCAAATTCCGTGCAATGAGTTCTGGAGCCTTGATGTATGTAGCGCCAGCAGTGCATGTATATGGGTGGGAGGTAGGCAAAATGTAGGTGCCCCCTGTCTCAGACTCCTTGCTTACTTGTCCTTTAGATGTGCAATCTAAGGAGCACCAGCATTTGGAAGGCACCCGAGAGCCCTGTAAATAATTTTGTTAATGCTTTAACACTTTTGTGGTCTGTGCCCTCTGCTGTTCCTTAACTTGTGTTTCTAAATGATGGGCAAGTGGGATGTCTAGGTGCCCCTCATTATTACAGTACTAGTTAATTGCCAAAACTCAAAGTGCAAAGTGCAAAAAATGGCTTTCTTTGCACACCATTCTTTTTTTGTAAACTACCCCTATTGTCATAGGTTAGTACAGTAGATTGATTGCTTACTTACTATACACTGTGAATGCCAAATCCCTAGTACATTTTTTTTTTACATTCCGATTTGTTTCAGATATTCAGTTATAAACCACCCATTTAATCCTGCTGCAAGCTTAATATATAAGTAGTATGGTCCAGTAGCTCAGTGATTTTTTTCATCAGTGATCATGAGTAAAATATAGTATTTGTAGAGTGTAACAATGTATACTGACAAATGTCTCTAGGGGACTATCAGATATATCCATAATTATATTTGTTTATATCACCATATCCTAGTGAAATGCTGTAAACAATGGACATACCAGCTAAAATATGTAACATCAACAGAACTAAATGGATTATTTTGTACAATTAAAAAAAGAACACAATGAAATAATCATTGCATGTCATTCTATACAACCTTGTTAGTTTATCTTATTGATCTCAATTTTTCTTGCATATAGGAAATGTTGCAGAGCTATTCTCAATTGTTTGTTGTCATGTTTATATTATTTCTCACATAAAAAAATCAGTTTCAAAACATCATCACCTCCAGGCTGAGACTGAATATAGGCCCTAGTATTTTAAGTACACAGAGGCTCAATAAGCCCTCCACAGGCCCACAAAATAGTGACTGTCTATGGCATTTTACAGCAGGCCCTCTGGCATTTATTTAAACAATTATGATGAGTCCATTAGTACACTAGACAGTTAGCTTCATAATGGGAGTATTATATTCAACAATAAGGCAGTGAGTTATTCCTTAGGTCATTGGGAGTCTGATATCTTCCACTGAGCACTTTATAAGGCTGTGCAATTGTGCTCAATGCATTAAAATGGACATAATGCATGTTTCAGTCAAAATGGTCAGAGTGGGGATCATGTTATTTCTGGTACAAGATATTAAAATGGCATTAGTGTGTGATTCTTTTGCCTTAAGACTATTATTCAGGTCTGCTTGTATTGACACAGTCTTCTATACAAACAATAGAATTTGCCATGTCAAGGGTGGAGATAGCTCCACAATTCCCTAGTATCAAGAGGTGCACTTGTGTGTAAATCATCAGAGCAGAACTGATGCAGTGGCGCTTAGCACAACTATATGGAACTTTTCTTTTAAAATGGTGTCTATGAGATACAGTTCTTCCTTTAAAAGGTATTTTTTGAATGCAACGGCCCAGACCTAAAATTTTCAGTAGAAAGTCTTGGTGATTCCATATAAAGCTCCTTTAATATTCAAGAGCATGTATTGTTATATATATCTAGAATACTAGATTATATCTAGATTTTTTTTTAGATAAGGGATCTTTTCATACTTTCATTCAGCTTAGTTCCCATCAAGTACAATCTACTGTTTTATTATTACAGAGAAAAAGGAAATAATGGAGAATGCCTTCCCATAGTTAAGAACTTTATAGATAACGGACCCAATATAATACATGTATGTATATATTTAAATACTCAGAATGGGGCCAAAAGCAAGGTCCTCAAATGACACCTTCTAGGAGAAACGTAAACAATCATTTTATTTGCTGTCTGTACTTGTAATAGATCTAATAAACAGCTAGCTCATTACATGTGATTATATCTGCAAGACGTCTTATGTCACCTCCATTTTTGCTGCTTCCTTCCAAGTGCGAAAATGCTAAGCAATTTTCTTATATTTAGCAGATAAAATATAGGTTTGCTCGTCATCAAGCTTATAAAGAAAATCCAGATTAAGGAACACAGTTTATATTTTTCTTTACAGGTTTTAATTCTTATCACATCAGATTAAATGCATAGCAGTTAACTACCTACTGTCTGAACTTGTAAGCCTATCAGGTCCCTGTGATAATGGAATTCTCAGTACTGAATAGTGTTTAAGAAAATAAATCACTATTAAATGCCTATAAATATACTATTTGCTCTTTATAGTTGCAGATTTCTTGGTAAACCTGTACCACCCCTCCGCATGCACACACATCGGAACATAAAAAAAGCGGAACACATAAGAAGCACCGGGCCCCACTTTTTTTGACTCTCAATAGAGGTCTAGGGCCCCTATCAAACCTTAAAGGAGATCATCATATCATATAATACACACAGGACCACTTTAATAAAAGGGCAAATGCCAATGCTATCTGCCAATGGCCCACTGGTTTTGAGGGGCCTACTGTGCCACTGTGTATTTTTAAACTTTTTTTTTCCATCCCCCTGGCTAGTGTCTCTCCAGGATCTCAGTATTCTCCCACAGAACCACCCACAACAAATTTCTCCACATCAAGCAGGAGAAGTTGTTTGACAATGAGCGCCGGTCTGGCCTGGGGTAGCTCTCTGGAGATATATAAGATGCGCCTGTGCAGTGATGGTACTGGGGGACAAATTGTCTGTGCAGGATGTGGGGGACCCAACAATTTGATCTTTGCCCAGGGCCCACCAAGGCCTTAAAACGGCCCTGAATACACAGTTATTGTAAAGGCTGCTATACATGGATTGATGCTGTTTTTTTATTCTGTCTTATTTGCCCCACAGAGAACCAAAATTGTTTTTCTCTATTGCTATTTGCTTAGGCTTATTCAGTTACTGAATGAGCTACAAAATCTGGTCAGTTGGGACCAGATTGGTTAATGGATGGCTAGTTCACTACACAGCCTCAATGTGGGATCTGATATTTGGCAGAGGCTTAACTACTTGGGCTAGTTAAGGTTAATGTAGGCTAACTAGCCCCAATCATAAAGGTGGCTAAACTGACCAAAGATCTGATCATTTAATAATCTGATCGGACAAATAATCAGATCTTAACATGTATGTCCACATTAACTGTTACTTATTAAACACAGTTTAGCCACTGTATCTGTGAATGGATCAGGACCGTCTTTATCCCTACAGTAACTGGCAGCCATGGGGTAGCTCTTTATTAACTTGTAAATCAATATCCAATCAATTAACCAGTGCACAATGGCAATCTAATTATCTACCTTACAAGGACCAAACATGGAGTAGCTTCAATTACCCTGTTTAGCTCAAGAGATAACAAAATTAATGTTTTATTTATAGAAAATAGATTTGTCTTGATTAAAGTAACAGGAAAAATGTGCATTTATCACCAACCCTATTTATTGAACTCATGTTGTATAAGGGGTATACTGACCCTTTAAAACAGAAAACTGAATAAATAACTGAATCTAATTAATAAATACTAAAGTACCTTCTGTATAGAATGATGTCTACAAAATTGACACAGAAATGGATTTTACCAGAATTTTATTTTCCGCTGAGTAGACCCATTTCCAAATATATCCACTTTTTCTTGACTATTTTAGCTAGTTTCACAAATTCAGTACAAAATCAAGTGCAAAACAATACAGATTCCATGAAGATCAGATGATAAAATGGATTGTCACATTCTCATTTGCACAACATTTTAAAGAATTTTGAATAATACTTTTGAAGAGAAAGAGCTCTGAAATCACAAAACACGTGAGAATTGTGCTATAATTAGGGATCTGCAAAAATATATGGAATAGGTGTAATTTGCCAAGAAGTTCAGCCATAGACACAACTGCGTCTTCTATTGGACTACATGAACTGCCAACAAAAGAATGTTACATTAGAGAATCTGCAGGGGGTTAAAGAACACTTGGTTTAAGGTATGGAGGTTCGGATTAGCACACAGAGAAGTCTTTCATACTTAGATGGTTACATGATGTGATCTCCTAAAAATATGTTCTGTACATTTGGAACTTTTTTTTTTGTAATAGACTTATCCCTTAAGCTAGGAAACCCCTTCTGAATAAAAAAAAATAATAAAACTTTATGAAGGCACACCCATGCGAAACATACAAGTATAAATCCAAACTGCTTCATGCAGTTTATTTTATAATACTGTTCCTTGATACCCAAAAATTAAACTTGCAGTAGATCTAGCTAAATGTAACAGGAATAATCTTTTGAAGGCAATAATTTTGTAATAAAAATGGAAAAATGTCTGATACACATGAGTTCAAAATCTTATTTCGAAAGGCAACAGAACACGTGCCTCGGAGCTTTAAAGCATATTCTGATTTTTTTTTCCCTCTGCAATATTTGTATTTTGTAAACAGCAGCCTGCACCTAGAGTCTCAGACCCATCAATGAACACTTTTGGACAGTTGTCGATTACAAACATGAAATCACAACTAATATCCTCTAAAAGTAATTTCAGAGCTTTCACATTTTAAAAAAAGGACAATGTGTACTGCTTCACAACGTAATGCAGCTAATCAAAAAAGGAGGAGAATTAAGGTATTTACATAATGAGCAATTCTACAGAAGCCGATCATCCCCATGTAAGCGCTGTTGATTATATCCCATACTGCTTCAAACAAACTCTACCAGATTGCATCCTCTCATCAGCACTTTCAAAGAAATCTTTAAAGCCATTTTATGGTTCTGTATGTTTATTGTATAATGGCGTTCTTCAGGTAGATTATGCTGGTGAAAGAGGACAGTGTCAAGACAAGGTACCAGCAGGAGAATAGAATTTCAGCTCTTCCGGTGATTCCATACTGGGCTGTACTTGGTGCTGAAAAGACAAGAAAAGAAAGGAAAATCAATGTCTCTAATTTCGGAGATAACTTACTTTATATAGGAGGAGAGGTAACTGCAAGTGTAAACGTCTGCTGCCATTTTGTCTTTAACTGGCTTTTAAATTATCAATTCTTACATAAGACAGGATAGATCCATGAACAAAGCTAATTTTTGCAATAGCTTGACAGTAGTGATGAGAAAATTTGTCCTGTCTCTGTTTGCTGAAAAATTAGTAAAGCTTTGAAAAGATTCGCAAATTGCATAAAATGGCGTCAAAATTAATTTTTTTTTTCCTCTGAAAATTTTTGTGCTCATTTCACAAAACAATCTGCCAATGACGAAACACAGAAATTTGCTGCGAATCCATGCCTGGTAAAAATTTCGCTCATCAGTACATGACAGCTCACAAGAAAAGGAAAGCTGGAAAAAGAGTTCTGTAGCATACATCAAAGCAATTCTGACTATGGGCTTGACGTTCTTTACAAATTAATGTTGCAGTTATCAGGGCTTATTTACAAATGCAAGAGCAACGCAAAGTGCAAAATTGCAAACAAAGTTGCACACTTTGGGCCATGGCACACAGGACATTTTGGCACTTGAGATAAATTTACCCTACTGTGCCATCACCTAATCACAAAGGTACTTTACCCAGGATGAAACCCTATTGACGCCACCAAGATAAACACAAATTGCATGTTACTTAGAAGCTTGGATACACATAGGTGAACTGCATGTAAGCTGTGGCAAACAATACCCTTTTAGAGGAGAAGTTGGCCTATAAGTTAAGTGATCAGCCTTTGCTGTGGGATGTCATGCTAGAAACCCTGGTTTAATACCCTATGGCAACTCTTTGTGACCCTTGACAAATGACTTAATCCCCTGGTGTCCCAAAATGCCTAGTGTATCTTAATGGCTTCCTTGCCTGCTATAAAGTGCCCCACAGGAGAAAGTGTCCGCACTATATAAAAACAATTCCCTTCCCCTTTTCCACTATTATGCTCAGGCTGAAAATGCCAGTTTGTTGTGTTTTGTGCATTGCATTTTAAATGAGCCCTATTAAGTACTATTTTACAGTACTGGCAGCACAACATCTCTCTTTTGCCTATGCAACTTTGGTATCATTGCCTTGGAGATATCAGAATTTTATATGTTGTGTGGGTGGATCCATTCAACACTGTTCTTAGGTGTTACTGCAAGTGCATTACAGCTTAGGATATGATGCATAAAAACGATAACAACCACCCAATCTTAACTCCAGCTTCACCTTCATTTAAGCCAGGGAAGAAGCCAATAAAGCCAGGTGCATATAAATCCTTAATAGTGCTCAAAACTATAACATCACCAAAACACGGGGAAAAAGGCTGCACTTCTTCTTAAAATCAGTCCTTTATTTAGTAGTTAAACACATGCTTAGTTGGTGTCATGTTTGGGGAGGGGGGGGGGCGCTTGGGGTCCTACAGCAACTACTCATGTTTTTAACTACCAAATAAAGGACTGATTTTAAGAAGAAGTGCAGTCTTTTCCCATGGTTTTTTTTTTTGCCGACTAACGCCACTGCTAAACAGCTAATTTTAAATAAGTCATTCTTCAGTTATGTTTGAACCCCCAGAATGAGCACATAACCAACCATAAATATTTTCCTTTTACATTTTTTCTCTTGATCCAGAATTTAGTGATGGGCTGTGTGCTCTCTCAGAGATCACATGACCAGAAATCATACAGCTTTACCTGTAACAGGAAGTAGTGTGGGAGTAAAAGAGCTTTGTCCAGTCAGCTGATGTGGCCTAGCATGTATGTGTGCTTTGGTTTGTTTGTGTGCACCGTGAATTGT
The DNA here is from genome assembly GCF_000004195.4 of Xenopus tropicalis. Taxonomy (NCBI): domain Eukaryota; kingdom Metazoa; phylum Chordata; class Amphibia; order Anura; family Pipidae; genus Xenopus; species Xenopus tropicalis. The sequence continues at coordinate 82,152,174 of NC_030680.2, read as the reverse complement.
ATGATCCCAGGAGGTGGACCTTAATTCTTAAAATGGCAATTTTCTATCTAGGATTACCCAATGGTACTTACTACTAAAAAAGTATTTTTTAAGGAAATAGTATATTTAGATGACGCAGGGATTCACATATGAGCTGTTGTATGCAATATGTTTTTATAGAGACCTAGATTTTTAGGGTAGTATAGTTTTCCTTTAATATATATATTCTAAATCCTGTTGTGTGATGACCTGTTAACAGCAAAGGCTATAGCAAAGCAAATGAATTAAGCAGAATATAGAACATTGCTCAAAACTGCTTACTACAGAGACAACATTATGTATATCAAATGACTAGAACGGAGTCTCACAAGTTGTGTGCCTCCTCATTATCAAATGAGATTTTAAAAATAGACGAATTTAGCAATAGCTTACACTGGTGTTCTGCTTTGCATCCTTCTGCAATTAACTGCTCTTAATTTTGTAAGATTCAGCTTTCATATTTGAGCATTCCAAAAATAGAATGGAGTCTATTTGTAAGCGATGCTGATTTTTAACATTAGCTTCTCTGTAAATGATGCCTGTAATACAATGACACAACTCTCTAAAGGCTTTTTAAAGGGAATATTTCCTTTTATCCTTTTAATCGCAGTTGCAGCCTACAATCAAGAACAGATGTACATTACATTTCTGACACATTACGGAAGATCTGTGCTGGCTTCACAATGTTTCTGTTTCCTGCTCTTTATTCTTTGAATTTCAGACATCACACAAGTGCTTTCAGTCAACACAAGTACTGCCTATGTAAAGCATTTTTGAATTCATTAAAATGCAAAAAGGTATTACGTTTTGCCAAAAACTTTTATATCTAAAGTCCACACTTTAGTCATTCAAGCTTTCTTTCAAATGCCAAAAATAGTCTCTGATCACTTTGATAGGTACCTATAATCTTCTGTTACTTTACAGTTACAAGTGCATTTGGGTAAATATACATTGCTAATATAATTTGGTTTCAGTAAAGAATACGAAACATTAATATATGATGTTGTATTGTACACAAGAAAGCAAAATGAATTCAGAGTAGGGAGTTGAAGATGTCAAACTAAACCTGAGAAATAGATTTACCAGAGAGCCTAGAAATTATATCAATAATTCAATTAACCCATAGCTAATCAACCTATTTATTTATAACTACTCTTTATCATTATGTATCAATCGGAATCCATCAATAAAAGGCAATCAACAGTAAATCTACCCCTAAATATGCATTGGCCAAGCACTAACCTCAAGCTCTTCCTGTTACTGAATTATTGACAGTGGCGTAATAATCTGTTGATGGCCCCCTGCAAAGAAAATCTTTGGAGGAGCCCCGCAAACACAGCCTGCTTTCTGTCTGCTTGCACTTGTGTGCACGTGATTAGATGGGGGTGGAGCCTATTTTTCCCCCATTTTCTATGTAAAAAAAACTGGCCAGGAAGTGTGAATGTTTGTGAAGCAGACTCAGTGGTCCAGGTCCCCTTTTCCCCCAGGTCTTCTGCGAGCACGGGGTCTCATTCGTCTATAGTTATGTACCTGATTATTGATTTTTTTTATGGGCACAATAGAAAATCTTGACTTTAGAGAGTATAGATATATAATATATATTATTTTTTTTTATACATTTTATGAAAGTATTTTCTGTTGCTTGAACTGTAACGCCTGTAACACCTGGGCATATAAATATACTGTATACTGTATATGTCAGAAAACCAAAATGTTGGTGAGTACTGAGAAGTAAAGATTAAGTTTTGAGAATAAGATAAATAAACTAGGAAGGTCAAATTGTACTTTGCTATCATCCTGCATTTTACAAGTAACTGTCAATTAGTAAATTCATGGAGCATAATGTAAGTTATTTATATTATAACCATGAGCTATTTTATAAGAGTTAATATTATATGTAATAATTTTCAAGAGGTTCGGAAAGAGAATAGGTTGAATTATCGCAATGAGTGAGTAGGAATCACTTAACCATAAATAACTGCTCCTGAAAATCTACAGCTATAATTCAGCTGGCTGAAGATTTCTTATATTGTCATAAACAATATCCCAATTCGTCTAAGCTTTGAAAAGGTGAGTTATGTGTAAAAGGTGTAAGAGGGAATAATCATCATGAAGTACTGCTTTATGAGGAGGAACGAAGAATGTCTGTCAAGTGCAAATAAGATATAAAATTATTATTGCTAATGTGGTACATCCAGAGGTAGATGTTAGAATTAAAACATCAATCTGGTCTTTTGCAAATAAGTTATGTATAGGAAAGCACAGTATATGGAAAGTGGAAATATTTATCAATATAGAATATAAAAAAACAGATTTTTAACTCATGTGCTATATATTTGTGTATCTAAAACTTTCTAACAATTGCTATGAAGTAAATGGCAGTGGCATTGTAACCTTGCACCACTGAATTCAGTTTCAAACCGGGCAATATCTGCAAGAACTTTTTATGTTTTCCCCTTAGAGACATGTTGTCTCCCGATGAAATTTACCCTGTGTATTGTGTGCTACAGACATTAGGTTGTAAGCTCTGCTGGTGCAGGGACTAGTTTAAATAATGAATACGTTTAATAAAGTACTCAATAACTAGTGATGAGCGAAATTTTTTGGCAGGCATGGATCCGTGGCAAATTTCTACATTTTGCCAGTGATTTTTTTTGCGAAACTAAAAAAACTAAAAACTAAAAAAAATCCTGGTGGGAAAATTTGCCATTCCACGAAAAATTCTATGGCTTGTGCTTTGCTTTTGCAGCAACCTCCCTTCTGCTCTTTATGCTTTGCACTGGGGGTGGTGATATCTTACTGCTTACCTACCCTAAAGTAAGATTAATGTTCTTTTTGCTGCTTCATCTACCAAGCAACCTTTATGCACAGCCTCTTAAATTTCATTTGTGAATATTTAAAGACAGTGCTTTATTTAAATCCGGTTCTACCCTTGGCACTGGACCTAAATGCGAACATGGGATACAGAAATGACGTGCATGTGACGTCACTGCTGGCAGCTTGTGATGCCACCACTTGCAGTAGGTGATGTCAGTTCCACTGCCAGTGCTTAGGATGCCCTTCCTATCCACTGGAGGCAAGGGAGGTTTTTAATTTTTTTTAAGTTACAAAAGGCAAGTTTTCGGCTGCAGCTAGGGAGGTTTTTAATTTACAAAATCTATTATGTAGGCACCTGAAGGCCTAGGTGCAGGTCCTCGGGTGCCTATATATATATAAATATGGCCCTGTGTATTGATACATTATATGAGCTATACAAGAGCTATAATAATAATGTGACAAACATCAGCAACATTGGGGATGCCAAATAGGGGGTATGATTAGCTATTTGGTAGCCCCATGCAAACTGTTAGTCTGCAGGAGGCCCTGCTTGGAGTAAAAGCATATCATAATGGTTCAGAAAATTGCCACCTACGTTGAGGTCACTGAAAGCAACATCAAAGATGGTGATGAGCAACATGTTGCTTATAAGCCACTGGTTGGGAATCACTGGCCTAATAAATGTAGGAGGAGAAGTAGTTTGAGGTAATGGTGGGCATGGGCACAGAGATCTTTGGAAAGGTACACGATCTTTCCCTTAAGAACATAATATTTCTTTGTATTATAAGCAATTCAACAAATAAATGCTAAGGACTTTAAATTATGTGATACACATCAGCAATATAGAAGGGATGTAGACATAAATTAGACTTCTGATATGTACATAAACCATCCAGAAAATCTATTCATTTATTCATGAAAGAATCTAAAATTTATGAATGATAATAATGTGTGGTTCTTTACAAAACATACATACCTAACGAAATCCACAATACTAAAACTGCACACATGGTCAATACCTTTCCCCATACAAATGAGTGCTGCATCTGTATTTTGCAACGCTGACATAAACAGATTTATAACTTCATGCTTCTACAGACTCTACATTTATATTTATATCTTCTGCTTTCTTGTAATGTCCCATCCAGTAATGCATTAATATGTGAAAACTGTAATGAAATGTAACTTGCAAGAATGATATGGATGTACTGTTTATAGAGAATACCAGCCCCTTATTTTTAGGCATCCCATGGTCATATGTAGCTACAAAGCTGCAGACCAAGGGGGATATGTTATAAAAAGGCACTAAGTTTGCCCAGGAGCAGTAACCCATAGCAACCAATCAGCATGTAGCATAGTCACCTGTTTAAAAGTAAGCATCTTATTGGTTGCTATGGGTTACTGCTCCTGGCCAAACATATTGGAGTGAGTACTTTTCCACAGGCGCATGCAACTCAGATGTTAATTCCAACATTCTCATATTTTAAAGCAATCGCTACATAATTCTTTAGAAACACAAGTTTAAATGAACCATGTTATACAGGGAACAGAAGTAAGCATGTACATGTGCATGTGATGGCATCATTAAGCACCTTTTTTTAGGGATATTTTTTAAAGATTTTTTTTTTATTTTCTTATATTTTAATGTTTTGTGCATCAATTTATTACTTTTGTCAGATTTAAAAAAAAAGAATTCTAAAGCATACAGAATAAGTTAATAAATGGCAAATAAATAAATCTAATTTCAAGTGCCACAGGTTCAAAAAAGTCCCTGCCTTGAAGAGATTACCATATAAAATGGGCAGGTGATCCAGCTTGGTTCCCTTAAGAAAACCGAGTTTCTGTTATTAGTCAGACATAACAATGTAATGACAATACGGCAATATGTGACATTGCTTTTGGCATGATGAATTACAGCTGTAGCATCAGCGAGTTGCCATAATTTTGTTTCCCTGTAGCTAAATATGTCAATTGTCTTAGCTGTCTGTTACACTCGCTGCCATAATAAAAACAAATGCAAATTATAATGTTTACAAAACATGGCCCTGTTTAATAATGTCAGTAGCAGCTGAATTCTTTAACCAGATTATTTATTTATGACATGAAGAACACAACATGCATGCAGATATATGTAAGAACTCAACTTAGGGGCATCATGTAGACGTGGAAAATGTAAGATAAAATACTGAGAGTGGGCAAGTTTACAGATATTTGCTTTACAGGCATGTGAAATCTATCCAGACCCAGCTTACTTTTGTGCATAATAATAATCATTTTAGAATTGTTTGCACTGCAAGGGCTGGATGGCAGTGTAATGCTGCATTTTCAATTGTTCTGAAGAAAAAAAAAAGAATTATTGAATTTCTTTTAAGTATTATAAATTAGAATGATTCTGGGAATCATAAGAAGATGAGCCAAAAATTACATTTCTATGTAAATGCATGTCATAGACATTTTTGTACACTTTTTCTTCCCCTAAAAGCAAACCTTTTCATCTCCATTGATTTTCTCTGTCCTTAAGCATGCCTACAGATTAACTTGAGAACCATCAGTTGATCATAACTAATTTTATATCCCATTACTGTTGATAGAAAAAATGTAAGGGGGGAGAATGTTGTTCTCGACTGTGTTCAGTAAAAGGCTCTGAAATAAATGGGAAACAATATCATAGCTATGTAAGAAGCAGGGTTTCAGTGTGTGTTTATTGTTAAAATTGACTAGCAAATATGGCTACTCCAAAAAAAGTAGATTTCCCTTTTTTAAAATCCGGCGTACACCCATTCTTACATCTGCTGTGGGGGTGCAATTTTTTTTGGAACAATTAACTGTGCCAGGAGAGGCACAAGGTATAGAATTTGTGACTCCTGGGGTTATATGGTCAGTAATTAAAATGAAATGAAAAGAAGGTATGAGACAAAGATAACATACATTAGGGCAGGGGTGTCAAACTCAATCAGAGAAGGGGCCAAAATCTAAAATCCAGCCTAAATCGCGGGCCGAATGGTTTACTGAACACAGTACCCCCCCATAGACAGTAGACCCCACACACAGTGCCCCCATAGAAAGTACCCCCAATTGCCCCCATAAACAGTGCCCCCAATTGCCCCCATAAACAGTACCCTCCATAGACAGTAGCCCCCACACACAGTGCCCCCAATTGCCTCATATACAGTACCCCCCATAGACAGTAGCCCCCACACACAGTGCCCCCATACGAAGTACCCCCAATTGCCCCCATAAACAGTACCCCCAATTGCCTCATACACAGTACCCCCCATAGACAGTAGCCCCCATAAACAGTACCCCCAATTGCCTCATACACAGTACCCCCCTTAGACAGTAGCCCCCACACACAATGCCCCCATACGAAGTACCCCCCATAGACAGTAGCCAGCCCGCACAGTGCCCCCAATTGCCCCCACAGAAAGTACCCCCAACAGACCAGTGATGTCGGCGCCTCCTTCTCTCTTATGCCGCGGCAACAGGCACTACTATAAGGCAGCGCCTCGTCGCTGACGTGTGACGTCATACGCACGGGCGCAACCTTATAAAAAGGCCTGTTGCCGCCGGCATAAGAGAGAAGGAGCCACCCGCTCAACCACATCGGATCGCGTGACTTGTTATCTATGGCATAGCCGGCCGTACTTGCTATCTATTACGCATGCGCATAGATTCTATGCGCATGCGTAATAGATAGCAAGTACGGCCGGCGAGATCACAAGCCTCCTATGTCACCGCGCGTCATTGTGATGGAACGCAGCGGCATGCAGTGATGACATCGCGGTGCGGGCCACATTGCAAGGCCTGGTGGGCCGGATTTGGCCCACGGGCCTTGTGTTTGACATGTGTGCATTAGGGAAATGGTTCCTCCCCATCGCCATAAATAAATGTTTAATATATTTCACACCTCTTTCTATTTCACACTGAGTATTACAGCATATTGCTATGCAGAATTAGCCTATATCAGGGGTTCTATTCTTTGTTATAAAGTTTCCCCTTAGAAATCTTATCTTTTCCTTTGCAATTTTATCTGAATTCTTGTAAACATCCTGTATTTTCCAGAATAATCTTGGTTTTTGACATATGACTATGAGCCAAAATTACCTCTGTTTTGGGGGAAGGAGAAATAATTAAATCTGTATGTCATTCATTTTCAGAAACTGATCTTCCTCATTGCACTCGGATCTGCTGAATGACAATTTACAGGATATTTTGTTATATATATATATATATAATTAAAGGCACAAATTATCGTTAACTGGAACAATGTTTTGCTTTATCATAAAAATGTCAAGACATCATAAAATAAGGTGTCATTGGAAGGATTTTCATTTTTCTCTAGAGTGTTAGAGATAAACTTCCAAATATTGTGTTACGCTGGTGTTCACTGAAGATTTATAACTTTTCAAATTGCATGTTGACAGCCTATAAAAAGAATTAGAGTGATGAGCTGAGATGGAATAGATAATCGGCTTGAAGTTTATCATATCTGACATTGACTGTTTTGACCATGAGAAAGTTTATCAAGAATAAAAATTGAAAGCGGCTTTTGAATCTGTAAGAAAGATTATAATAACCTTCCTCCACCAAACAGATTTGGGCCGACCACAAAATAATTTGTTTATCTGGTGCAAAGATGAAAATTTTGTAAACCCTGTGACCCAACAAACAAAATCCAGTGACAATTATTTTGTGTGAAAAAAAGTTTGAAACAGAAGAAAATAACTATACCAACAATTCTAATGTGTATGTGAGGTATATTTCTGCACTTTATGGTTCTTGCAATTAAAAACAATAGCAAAAGTCCATTTAAGATTAAAATCCTTCAAAAGAGAAGGAAAGGCACCCTTCTATATGCTTTTGTTTCTGACAAATATAAAATTTTTGTTTTTCGAGTTTCTAAACTCAAAAAATACGAGATATTTAAGTTTTTTTGTTTTTCTTTTGAATGAGTTTTACTTAATAAATAAGTGAACTTTCAATATGTGAGTTTATTTGATTTAGAAAAACAAACTCGAATTAACAAGCTCAAAAACTGATAAATAATCCCATAAATATTGCATGTTATATGTTACATAGATCAATTCTTAGCTTAATACAGTGAGCAGTGAGTGCAGGCAAATTAATAAAGTTTGGTTTAGAAAATAATTTATAGTTATATACATCTTTCATATAAATCAAGAAAATATTCTCTTTTGTTTTCGGCCTTCTTGGACTCTTCTTGGGGCCAAAAGCATGGCCTTAGTGACTTTTGTCTGCTAAGGGTTCAGACATATAAGGTCTCAACTTCTAAGCCTCTGGGCACAAGTACATACATCCATCAAGTTCAACCATAGTGCCTATATATAACCTGCTAGTTGATCTAGAGGAAGGCAAAAAAACAAAACAAAAAAACCCATCTGAAGCCTCTCTAATTTCCGCAGACGGGAAAAAATTCCTTCCTGACTCCAAGATAGCAATCAGCAAGAGCACTAAGCAGCATAAGACTGCCAAGAGTTGTGGTAAGACAAGAGCCAACAGATGAAATCAAGTAGAAAGGAATGAAGGACTCCAGCAGTTGAATCAGTCACTGCAGTTATGCAGAATTTATTGGAGGTAATGGTACCAGTCAAGTCGATACCCTTTACCAAGAGTCAACAGACCTATGAATGCAATCAGTCCAAAGTAGAAAAGAAGTGCAAGTAGTGAAAAACCTTATACCTTATTTTTAGTGCATCAGAGTCCAAGAAAAGGACCAAAACTCATGTTAAAATGCAAAGTGAAAAATCACTGTGAAAATTAAAAAATTAAATAAAGCCACATGTTGAGGGTCCAGTTTCACAATGAGACCAAATACTGGCAGCACTTTATTTATGGAGCTTCATGCAGTTTGCTTCTGTTTATTTGTACTTTGCACTCTGTCCTGTACTTCATAAATGACACCTCTGGAAGGTCAGAAACTGCATCTTTAGGAGAGAGGAAATAATTCTTCATTTTTAGCTCAAATGCATTTGAATTTAAGATCGGATTCTATTTTGGCGTTACTACCCTGTTATTATTGCACTTATTTTATAACTTCACAAAAACATGATAACAAATGTTTTGTCACACAGTTATTTTGTCATGGATTTATCACTCATTTTAAAAAATTATGACACATTTTCCCTATTTAAATTGATATTTAAAAAAAAAAAAAAAGATTTATTAATAATATAGGAATTGCTCTTGGTAAGGCTAAATGTACTTGTTTAATAGGTATATTCAATACCAAACATTTGGAGAAAATGGGCAAGATTTTATGCCCTCGTCTAATTCTCATCTCTGCTGCCGTTTGACTTTGAAATGCCTAATTTCATCTTCCTGCACTGACTTTATTTGATGTGCCTGATGAGGATTCTCCGACTCGTAATTGTCAGCAGCTGTTTGTCCAACCCCTTATCAGCAAGGCAGATTTCATGCGGCCATCTGGAGCACAGACCCTTTTGGCCACTTATCCAGAACTGGATACGTAGGCACTCTGATGCTTGGTCATAAAATTTTACCATCTTGAAGTAATTATGTCACTTGTAACATGGATAGAAACCAGGGACATCTACAATATTTACAGGATTCAGCTGCTGGCCTCTTTTAATTCACACATTTCTGTTTTCCTAATTATATAAGACATTTACATTGACATATTAGACAAAGCAAGGGAATGCCTTAAAGCAATCCATACGGTTATGTTAAGGTGTCTCATTGAGGTTTACAGAGATGAATACCTAAAGAGCAAACAGGTCTAAACTGCATTTAAACTCATTTATCAGCAGGTTTAAAAATTATTTATTTGCTTAAAAAGGACTCTATAAGAAATGGCTTTTCCTAATATGGAACTTTCTGGATAAGGAGTTTTCTGTGTTTCTACCATATTACTTGTAACGTGGCCACTGGGGACATTTATTTGAATCTACTATGTGGCAGTAAGGCTAGGAAAGACAGAATTCTTTCCTAAAAATGTAACAGAAAGTGTACATTTGATGTATGTGATTTGGAGTGCAGGGGGTTTCCTTGTGCAGACAGGGTTAATAATCTCAGTCAGCTAATTAAGAGGCAGCTGAGAGAGGAGCTGCCTGGAGAAGTAAAAAGGTGTGTGCTCCCACACCTGGGGGCCGCTCAGTGTGAAGGAGTCACTGAAAGTGAGGGGTCACTCAGAAAGGTGTCCACTCTCAGAGCAGGGCACAGGGAAGGTTGCCTAACTGTGTGAACTCCCAGAGGGGCTGGGGGTGCCACCTGCCACTGCAAGGAGCAGAGGGAGTCGTGACCAAGCATATGAGAGCTGAGAAGAGTCAGTAAGGCTTAGTGAGAAGCCAAAGTGTGCAAGAGGCTTGTGAGCTCATATCCCAGGAGGGAAGAGACAGCAGGGCTGAGTGCATAGCCCAGAGTGTTCATGAGTGTAAGAGTCACCATGGGTGTGTGTGACAAGTCATTGGGGATAGTGAGAAGCCCCAGGAAATGGTTCCAGTGTGTGAGAGTTACCCTGGAAGGTGACAAATCATAACCATGAACTGTTGGTAAACATGTTTACTTATGACCTGTAAACTGTTATGTTTATGTTGGGAGGAGTTTGCCCCAAATAAACTTGTGTTTTTTAAAAGAAAAATGTGATGTCACATGTGGGGTCCCTGTCTCCAGATCCTCTGCATGCCTGCCTACCATTGCTAATTCCCCCCAAAATTATGTGTACAGGCAGTCAGCATATCACAACAAATACTAATATACACTGCACTTCGCATATGTAAAAAAATGAATGCCATTTAGCTATATTTCAACTTGAATGGCTGCCCACACATATAAACTAAACGGTATAAACTATAGTTGTCTTTTCAAAGCAAACACACAGTTTTGAACAGTGCAGGACAACAGTACAACACTTACATTTCATATTATGGTGTTAATGTTCCCTTAAAAAATTGCAGAATAATATATTATTCTGGCAGGGGTTAAAATACCCTGTGTACTAAACGAAACTATACTATATGCTTAGTTGACTGACTCTCAAAGTCCTTTTTCCTGCTGCTTTCATCTTTCTTAAGAATTAAGATAATGTTATGTCACTAAGGGCTCTGGCACATGGGGAGATTAGTCGCCCGCGACAAATCTCCCTTTTTGTGGGCGACTAATCTCCCCGAATTGCCATCCCACCAGCGAAAATGTAAATCACCGGTGGGATTTCAGCGAAAATCGCGGAAGTTGCCTTGAGAGGAAATATCTCCATTTCCCCAACAAGTCACAGGGCGATCTAAATCTTGTTTTGGTAAATCATCATCATGTTTGTTCAAAGATATTAAATTTGGTAATTTTTAAAAATCACAGCATTCCATACAATCTCAAGCCATGCCAGGATTTAGGAGATATTTCAGTTTTCAAGGCAAAAGTAATTACATTTGGCCAAACCTGGAAATTAAGAATATTAACGCACTATTGATTTATATAGTATCTCAATAGATAAAAGCTGAAGATATTAAACATCTAACCATTGTGATTTTATAATATTATAAATATGAATCTCAATGCATTGATCTGCAAAGCTTCTATAAATGAAAACATAAATACCTATAACTTGCATTAATCTACATCAGGGCAATCCACCTGGCCCTCCAAAAGGTTTTTATGGCCACGGTCTGCTCAGATGCTCCATAGACTTCACTATATGACATCATCTAAATAGGGAAAAGGTCAGGCAAAACTAAATTAAATCTATTTTTTTTTCTTAATATTGCTACCTAGAGGACATAGCAATATAATATAATATAGCAATCAGTTCCCCACCTCTTACACCTGTCCTTATTGGGCTCCTGTTCCACATTAGAACACACTAGTGAGTGATCTGAAATACATTCCTTCCCCCACATCTTTCTTATTTATAGTACCTGCTCGTTTTTCCTCCTAAATCCCCCAGTAAAATATCAAGGTCTCTGAACATGTACTGTATCTGTTTGTCTTTATTTTATTTACATCTCTTAATAGTCTTAAAATATGTGCAATTTTTAGTTTGAAAACCTAACACAGGTATGGGACCTGTTTTCCAGAATGCTCGGGACTTGGGCTTTTCCAGATAATGGCCTTTCTGTAATTTAGATCTCCATACCATAAATGATTGAAATGTTAAACTCAGTAGGCCTCCAATAAGGATTATTTATATCTTAGTTGGGATCAAGTACAAGGTACTGTTTTATTATTACAGGGAAAAAGGAAATTATTTTTAAAATCTAGATTATTTGACTAAAGTGGAGTCTATGGGAGATGACCTTCCCATAATTCTGAACTTTCTGAATAATGGGTGTCCAGATAATGGATTCCATACCTGTATACATATACATTCAACAGTGAACAACAAGGAACATTCTTTTCAACCTGTACATGCAGAGGCATATCTCTAAAGCTAATTCACTGTCATGGTAAAAAAATTAAGTTTTCATTAAGAAAAACTCATTTTGCACTCTATTAACAAGACTCTGAGCAATAACAGAAATGGCAAGGTTCACATTGCCCATCCCTACAGCATACATGCACAAATCACATAGTCAATGCTGTATTTATGAGATACACAGATTTGTCAAACAGCATGATGTAGAGTAGATCTTAAAACATATCAAGTACAGATTAACACGTTCTGCAAACATGTCATTATATGGTAATGCTTTATCCTCGCGAGGACAAATGCCTTTTATCAAAGTCTGACACATCTAAATAAACACATTTAGAAGGGTTTAGCTTTACTCTAGTTAATCTGAAACAGGTTTGAAGCAAATTCCTTGTGGACGTGGTCTAATTACATTCTACCTGCTTGCAATAAGCATTTTACAAGAATGACAACATTTGACACCTAAAAGGATCATAATAATACCATCTAGTAAATATAGTAAAGATAGGCTTGGGTTAATGAATGCATAAGTGCTTGCATTTGAGTAGGTGATATTTTCAAGACTATACTCTCCATTAAGTATGAACCAGACTATAGGGGCCATTTACTTATGGATCTGCAGTGTGTAAAGTTCAATTTCTGATGCAAGCACCATGTTTGCTGTACAGAGAGAGAATGATGTGCCGCCGTGAAATTGTGGTTGATGCTTTAAAAAGAAGTTTTCTAAGTCTAGTTGCCATAATTTCCAACATTCATCATGAAAAAGACACTATGGAAACCCTGGAGCTACCACAATTTTTAAGGGTAGTTATAGCGTTAGGTTCCTCTGCTTCAACAGGCGCACTTATGCACAATTTTAGAAACAGACAGGCACTTAGCGTAACTACGCAGAAGTGATTTTAGCACTTGCGTCACCAAAATGAACACAAATACGTGTGTGCTTCATTGCAAAATGGGCCCATTTGCAATGAATATTTTTGAAGTCTATCTAGCATATTCTTTTGGTGCAAGTGTGCTGCACCTATTCATGCAGGGTGCTAAGGGGATATTCCTGCTACTACCTGGTCTGAAGGTGTCAGTAGCTCCAGGGATCATCCAATTCAGTACCAAAAGCTGGAAGGACTGAGCAGCACCAAGTGAAGCAAAGAGCACATTTTGACTCAAGTACCTTAATGAAAGTGGTTTTAGGTACAATTCACTGCAGCAAAAGCGCAAGCTGCCCACTGCACTTGCAGACGTAAATGAGCACTTTCATGTGCCACACTCTTCCAGTCTTGCCTTACCTTATTTACAGTAGTTTTGGCCACACATATTCAGCTCTACTAAGGCAGTGTTTATTTGTGACCTACTCACTTTGACTGTCATTTATGTACAGGCGTAGTACATCTTTCAGTTAGCAAATCAATTTCTTTTGAAGAATAGGGAACAAAGAAAGCTAAAGATCACAATGAGGGTATATTTCTGAATATACAGTATTTATTGAAAACATGAATGAGGCTAAATCCCCTTTAATAAATATGCAATATCATGTACTACTGTATCCTAAGCCAATTGAGAAATTCATATAATGCATTATATTTCTTACTGTTTCTAATAACATTTAATAGACAAGAACAAAATATAGAAAGTTCCTCTGTTAAGGAACAGCTGACATTACTAGCAAACCCCTATAGCTTTGCAATATGTAAACAATAAACTGATTTCAACAGCTTCTTTAACTGACATTTGTCTTGTTATCTAAAACAAAATAACTATTGCAATATTAAGCTACCTGACAAAGATGAACATGATTTTTAATAGTGCTTGCTGGCTTTCATTACATGAATAAGCATTCCAAGATCTTCAGAGTTTTGTATTAATTCATTTATGGAGATTGTCAATCAGTTTTTGTCTGCTGATTTTCATTAGGAAAATTATAGTTATTATAAATTTATTATTCACATATTGGTATATACTTGCTCTTTATTGGCTCTAGGTTCATCAAAACATGGTTTGGTTGTCTAATACCAGAGATGTATAGCTACTGGGAAATGCTTAAAAATAGAAAACTGCCATAGGAAGTAATGTACAAAACTTAGGCCACCTGTATAAACTGGGATTGGGATGGGAGTAATTGAAAGAAGAACCAATGTGAAGAGAAAACAGGATCAGGGAGAGGAGATAAAAGACCCAAGCAACACAGCCAGAAATTAGAGAACTGTTGAAACCTACCAATAAGGAGCAAAGAGATAAGAACCAAAAGGCCTCATGTACATCTGCAAGTGCAGTGAGCAAAGTGCTATTTTGAGCATAATTGTCATATTTTTTTCCATAATTCTGGCATCATTGTGGATGCAAAAGGGTGATTCTCTTGACACAATTGCAGCAGTTGTATCTGATGCACACAATTGCAGTTATGCCAAATAAGTTCTAGGTCTGCCAGTGTTTGCTATTGTCATTACAACAATTACGGTGTTTGCAATGTGAGTCATATGTGTGTCCCATTTTTTCAGTGCAAGCACATTGCACCTATTGATGAAGGGTGCTAAGGGAACTGCTGACACTAGTGTATTATAACAAATAATGTACCCTTTGTAGTAAAATATGAGGAAATAAGAAGGCACCACCTGTATAAAAGCTTTATAAGGTCATGGAAATGTGTGAGGCAAGGGAAGGTAGCACTGAGGGAACATAGAAACTTCCTACAGTGCCCAGGGCCAATTAAAAAGTTGCTAAGGTCATCCATAACATACCAAAAGTTAATTTAAAGGCCAGTTTGCCCTTTAAAAAACAACTACACCATAAAACAAATACTTAACCAACAGATAATTTATGTCATAATAAGTCACCTAGAAAAGAATAGTATCAAAATAGCATATACATAGCAATAAATATTGCCTATTTTAATTGCCATTTTATACCCACTATTTTGTGTAGGTAGGTAGTAAGACTTTTTGTAGAAATTATTCATTTCTTTTCAATTCATTCACAGAATGGATCTCAGCTGAGAAATGCCCAAGTGAGCCTTACTGCTTGATGGGGATGGAGGACAGCAGTCTTAACTGCACCTGTTTTCTGCATGATGGCATTTTATTGGTGAAAAAGTGACATCCGTTTTAGATCTCTTCATGCTCCTGTCAAATAGTCTACTCCCTCAATCTGTCCTACTGTGCGAGATCACAGTAGGTTTTTGCAATGGGACAAAGAATGGGACAAAGAATGGGACCAGGAAACACTTAATGGTTCTTCCCAGACAATGCAGAATATACAAACTGTAGGAGAACATCCAAAAAAAAATGGACATTATGCTTTCTTCTCTTAATATTTCCAACAGACAAAATCAAAGGGAAAACAAAAATACTGTATAAAATATTATGAATACTAAATATTTTTGCATCAGAAATATGTTCACACGAAATCTGACAGTTAGAACTAAAGGAATAATGACTTCCTAGAATAAGTGAACTTTTTTTAAGGCCATTTTTTGTTTTTGAATGTAGAAAATTCAAAGTTACTACAAGATACATTGCCTATAGTAATTAAAGCTTTAGTCAACTGCCATCAAAAACACAACAATGTTAAATGTGCTATATCAGTAACAGTACTGTATCTGTAAGCTTTGGATTTGGCTAGAGGGTCTTTCCTCACTACTGTAGATAAGGTCATTGATCTGTATGAAAATCCTGGAGAGATCTAGTCAACCTGCTGCTATAAACACCACATCAAATTTAATTGCTGTCAATAACTTGTGGAAGCATTCCTGACTTCTCTGTAAAGAGCAATGTCAGTGTTAGGAACCTGCATTCAGGATACTAGATCAGATGTGCCCATAGGCTTAGTTCTACATAGGCTGACAGAAAGAATTTACTCAAAAGCTTTTCCTTCCTACAATGGACATCATATCTAATGATGTTCACTTCTCTCCCAGCCACATTAACTTTTCCAGGAAGCTGGCCTTTGCACTTCAATGTTTTTACAAAAGGATCTTTTTTTTCTCCAGTGTTTTCCCTGCTGTAAATATGGGTAGTGAAATTAAATAGGAAATTTCTCATTTCAATATTACTACAAAAACTCCACAGTACTGATAAATAGAAACAATTAATTTATACTGACATGACAATGTTTGCTATTTTATTTCTCTATTTTATTATGAAGAAGTCCTGTTATTTTAAATTTTCAATGTATTGCCACATTATCTACTTGCTCTGATTTCTGAAGACATTTTATATATGTTTCCAAAGCAAAACAGCAACTGCTTTACTTAATGCATATTGATCAAAAACACCAAAAGAAAGGGAAGGGAATACTTTTCAACAACTATATTGTTCTTTGTAAAGATAATGCAATAAAAGTGAAGACTATAGGGCTGATTTAGCAAAATAGCAATTTAGCTTAACATAGTATATTTCCCCTTCTCTTTAATCATTCCTTTGGGATTTTCTAAAGTGTATATTTCAATGGCTGAAGTCTAACTTGCATCCAATGGTAAATACACCTTTTAAAATCCTATAGGAATGAATACGGAGAGGGGGGATTATACTGTGGTGAGCTCTAAATTCACACTTTGATAAATCTGTATAATATTCACTGAAAACACCCCTTCTTATGATTCTTCCATTAATCAGTTGCATTTTATTTCCAAAAGGACCTTTAGGTGAATTAAAATGATTATAGTATTGCAGCCATGGGGTTTGTTTGCGTAATGAGTTGCTTAATGTAACTTGGTGAATAATAATTTCGTCTTATTAGGCTAAAAACTGGTCAATCAAAGTCTCATTATATGCTGAATTATTGATGAACCTGTGAAGCTAAACTGCTCTTTTGCACTTTAATGCATTTTATTTTTTATTTTATTAGAGCTAAAATGCAAGAGCATGCCATCTATTATCCACCGCCAACTTTGCAAACTCACCAAATTTTTCAGCTTTATATACATTGCAACCATTCGCTAAATACTGGAGAATAGGGTGGAGAAATGCCTAAACCTATAATAAAATAATTTGCTTAGAAGAATAGGATGTCCATATTTTCAATCTGATGATATCTAACATATCACAAAAATATACTGCATATGCTTTAATGGTGTTATGCAAAACAAAATAATTGAAAAATAACAATATGTGAACATTAGTCCATATGTATTTGTGGAAATTGTTGCCTTGGGAGACTTCCTTTTCATCTTTTGTGATTTTTTTATTGTTCCCTTGGTCATATTGAGCTAATTATGCAATTACTAAAATTCAGTTGCCATTTACTGTTAGCATCCTGTTAAATGCATTATAGTTACTTACATTTAGGAGCCATTTTTCATTAGGTGTTACGAGTGTTTGTCTACTCTTTGTGATGTAGAAGAGAAAAGTTGGTAATGGTAGATCGTAGAACAGGATCATAAAGGAGTATGATGTGATTTAGAGAGCAGGTAGTGTCATGGCCATTTATAGTAATCTGCTTATTTAGGAGAATGCTTTTAGTTTAATATTGCTAATAATACTACATTGCTTAAGCCCCTTTATCTTTGCAGGTTGATGCTGTTAATAGTGCTGTGATTATTAGCGTTGTACCATATTTAATAGCTGAGCAGAACTTAGTGAATATTGCTTTATAAATATATTCAACATAAAAACAAAGTCATATTTCTACATTATGAAAGGTGATTGTTAAAATCTTGAAGTAGCATTCCTTTCACGAAGCTGCGCATTGAGAACATGCTCTTGCATTAAGTAGGGCATATTTCCCACTATACTTTTAAAGTCCTCATTTATCAAGCGTGTTTTAGGAGCATTCACGGGTACAAATGGTTTTATATATCACACTTGATTTAAGTATCCTCAGTGCAGAATTTTGTCATTTATATGTTCAAAACAGGTTGAGTCAATGTTTTTATATACATAAAAAGGAAAAACATAGAAGTTCACCATTTGCTAGACCTAATGAAGAAAGGATCAGTCAATTAGTTGAAGCTGCTTGTGACAAGCTTTTCTTTTTTTAACATGTCTGACAAATAACAAAACTCTTCCAACTAGATAAACATTTCTCACTTTAGATAGAAGAGCCCTGATAAAAAATATTCTTTTATTTAAGCACAAGAGAATGGGGAATTAACATGCTTATTTACTAATGTCAGCTTAATGACAAGATTTTCAAAAGAACCACCATGCTTTTTTTTAGTATTCTGTTTTTTTCTCAGCCTACCTAGTATATTTGCATGCCTGTGCTGGACCTAATGCTATGATTTCTGCATGACAGCTGAATCTGCCTGGTACATGAGGAGAGCACTATATGTATGGAATGCTTCTTGTCTTGTGCATGAGGATAGTGCAATGTGCATAAAAGCACAAATAGCACTAGGCCAGAATACATTTTGTGCAAGGGTCTAAGGCAGGGGTCCCCAACCTTTCTTACTCGTGAGCCACAGTCAAATGTAAAAAGACTTGGAGAGCAATACAAGCATCATTAAAGTTCATGGAAGTGCAGACGGCTAACCACATCAGTGACGGAGAATCCGGCCACAGGAAGGCAAAAGGGTGACGTGATCCAGAACTGCGACAAAGCTCACGCCACAGGAAATGCAGACCAAAACCACTCTACGGACCCAGACCGGCCGCGACCATACTACAGACCCCACCCAGCCACCCAGGTGTCGCAAAGGCAAGGTACAGCAGAGCGACCAGGGCAGCCAGCAAGCCACTCATAATAAGAGCTTGGTAACGGGAGGGTAAGTCGAGTCGGAACAGCAAAGGGGCCCACGTTATAAAAAGGGCAGGCCAACACTTCCTACACGTTTCCACGCCTGATTAACAAAGCCCTAAAGCGCGAACTTGAGCTGCAGCCACACCAGAATAGTGACTCTAATGCAACATTAAACTCCTACATATATAACCGAACCACTGACCATATCTAGCCAAGAGAAATAAAGTGCAAGAACTGTACTTTAAATACCTAGCACAAACCAACTTCAACAACAAGCCTACTTAATTACATCAGCATTATATCACTATAAACGGTGTCACAAACAGAAGCAGAAGCCCAAACCTGCTAACCCCGCAACAAACTACAACTTACAGGTGCTGGTACACCATCCAAAATACAAAACACAAGAAAAGCTTACCTTCAAAAATGAAAAGCTTACTTCCATTGTAAATATGTAAAATATAAACAATTTCCTATTGCCTAACTAGAGGGGCATACCTACCCAACCAGACCATTTACAGCAAAAGGCAACAGCCAAAATATATAAGAAACTACACCAGACATTTTAAGAGACTACCTAACTTTCTACAACCAAAACAAACAAACAAAAATATTTAGGCTCAACAACCAACATGCCACAGAGACAGCCTAAACAAAAAAAGAACAAAAAGTTCATGGAAGTGCCAAATAAGGGCTATTAGGGGCCTCTATGCACACTATCAGCTTACAGGAGGATTTATTTGGTAGGAAATCTTGTCAGAAAATAAAAAAAAAACGACCTGGTTTGGGGGCACTGAGAGCAACATCCAATGGGTTGGTGAGTAACATGTTGCTCCTGAGCCACTGGTTGGGGATCACTGGTCTAAGGATTTACTTGGTTAGTATGCAATGCTCTATTGAGCATGACCTCCTAGGAAGTAGCTGATGATGCATTTTCACTAAACTTTAGTTTAGTGACCCTAGAAACAGTTGTGCTTTTCTGTCTATATATGAATTGAAATGTATAGGTTAACACAATAGTGTAGTGGTTAGTATGGCTGCCTTGCAGAGCTGGAATCCTGGGTTTGGTTCACTGTCAGTCTTATGTACACTCTACAAGCAGAAAGGGTACCAAGAAGAGAACCACTTTCAGGAAAGGCTAAATCAAGTTTTAGCACTGCATAAGGTACATATGTGTTATATATGGTTTAACTATGTCTGTGTTTCCTCTGGATAGATCACATGATATAAAGACTCAGATTACTGCACAGAGACTGATGTAACTGATGCATATTGTAAAGTGATTTGTAATGTGTTAACAGTATAAATAAAAAAAAGGTATGGGACCTGTAATTCAGAGTGTTCAGGACCTGGATTATTCAAGATAACAGATAACAGACTGTATACCTGTTACTAATAATAACAACACTCCACAAACATAGCCCCAGTATGTTTGCAACTGCAAATAAAACATGTTGTTTAACCAAAAATGATTATCAAGTCAAAACATTTTGATTTTATGCATTGTATATAATTCTGCAAGTCTTGCAATCCTAATAAAAGGTCATTGCCCCATTCTGTGTCATAAAACACTGGCAATAATTCCCTTTGACTGATATTCTGCTTCGTGCTTTGCATACAAAAGTTAAAGCGTAAGCAGAAGGTACTTGTATTATTATTATTATTATTATTATTAACATTTATTTATAAAGCGCCATACAAGCTCTGAAAACTCAAGGTTGAGCACCTTTCTACCTGTTTAGGGTGATGACACATTGGTAGATTTGACACTGCACTACAATGGGTGCAATGATCTCCTGAACAGACCTTTGTACCATAGTCAACTGGAATCGCAAGCAGTGAAACTTGTATTAAATTGCCAAAAGAGGCAATTTTTTATGAGATTTGTCACCCACAGGCAGCACAGATTTCCCATGGACAACAAATCTCCTGCTATCCTTTTTACTATCAGGTTATTTGAGATGTTAAATAGATCCTTAATTGTGATGAGCGAATCTGTCCCATTTCACTTCGCCGGAAAATTTGCAAATCTTTGAAAAGATTTGCGAAATGGGGAAAATGGTGCGCCTCAAAATAAAATTGTAGCATGTAGTTTTTTTTGACTCGTGCAACATTTTTTTGTCGTGAGCGCCAAAAAAATTGACGCACACAAGTTTTTTGATGCATGTCTTTTTTTTAAGCGTGCAACTTTATGACGCTCTGCAAATTTTTCCGTGGTGAATTTTTTTGCCTGTTTCGCAATAAAATCCACCAATTTGGAAATTTGCCACAAATCCATGCCTGGTGAATTGTTTCGTCCATCACTAAATCCTTAACAGTTTTAAAGAAATCATGCCCTTATATATAGTTACAAAGTTAGTTTGGGTTAAAAGTTCAGCTTTCAGTTGTATCACCACCAGCATCACTAACCCACATAATATATATGTACTCTTAAACTCAGCCGTCACCTTGTATATTGTATTCCGCAATTCTGTACAGCAAGCTGCATTTTTACAAAATGTTGTTTTTCTACATCAAATACTGTATTTGTTTATACTTTTATGGAGTACACCCATAATCCTTCAGTGTATCCCTGAAAACAAAAATGCCTGTAATGCACCCCAATATCATTTTTCACTGTCTTGCATTCAATTATACATTTTTATATTAACTGTATGTGTGATTAATCAAGTTTTAATGCAGCCAAGTGTTTTCACTCATTACTAGCTTTTGCTAACATGTGAAGGAATCCGATAAGCTGCATGCATAAAATAGATATATTGTGCACTCAACAGAACTGTGTGTAATATATGTTTCTATGAAGCTGTGAAGACATTATTTGCCTAGAAGCATAAATAATAAAGTATGTCAGTCTAGTAATTCCACATTTATTATATTAGTTAGTAAATGCAAAGGCCATCCTTATTCTCCTGCCATAAAAACTACCCAGCCTTTTCATAAAAGATGATTGCAATTTCCAGTGTCCTGTAGTTGCAATAAAAAAAAACTATAACTCAACAGAACTTGAGCTATTTGCTCTTAAGATACCATAGCATTTTCCCTCAAATGTTATACAGTACGTCATATTAAGTATTCATTGAATTTGGACGTAGTTCAGATATGGGCTAAGTATAATTGTTCCTATGTTTTAAGTTGATTAATGTCTTGTCTGAGCTAGACATACTGTACTGCGTTCTCCACACCTGCAACAGTGCATTTAGGAAAGACTCAAGAGATATGTGGAAATGGTTAGGTTACAAGCTATATTCATTCTTCAACTTAGAATTTCTTGGATAAATTATGTAAAAAGTGGTATTTTGCCTTTAATTGGTACTCTTACAGGAAAAGGATATCATTCATAATGGCAACTTTCTTGAACAGTTAAATAATTTGAGATTTAAAAAAAAATATACACATTAATGAAAAATGAAACAGACAATTTACGTGTTGCTTAAATCACCATTAATATGTGAGGAGGGGGATAGTAACCATTTGATAAATACGCAGACACAACCCTCAGCATAATAAAGGTGCTTACAGCACTTAGTAGTGATGAGTGAACTCGTCCCGCACAAGATGTGCGGCATTTTTTTTTTTTAGGAGCGCAACAATTTGACGCGGCTGACAAGACATTTGTGCTGTTTCTCACATTTTTTGCCAAGGCCAAACGTCTTGGTTTTGAGAAGAAAATACCTCTGTGAATCACATATATAAGCAAGCAACTCCTTGGCATCGAATTACAGTTTACCTTAACCCTAAGGAAAGGTAACATTATTGCAGCATGACTAGGAAGTTAATATGATACTGGCTCTCTGGGACTGATATATTATTGTGTGAATATGCCCCATAGCATTAATATAGTGTTACTTTCATTAAAAATGTGTTCTTTCTTCTAAAACTGTTGGCCCCTGCAGCATTCTCTTTATATTGCAGAGATCAGCATCATGTGCACCTTCTCACCAGCACTGACTAGTGTGGGCCTGTGCTTAATGCTGATGTCTACAGCCTACAGACATTGCTGGAGAAGTCAGGGGACTCGGAATAGAAATGTTAAATAAATGTAATAGGAGAAGGGATGATTTATTTCAGATATTGAAGTAGAAGAAATGCACTCGATGTAGTATTCTAACAAAATAACATTAATAAGGTCAAGTAGCTGAATCAGTTCTCTGGATTTGATCTATAGCTGCCTAAAGGAGAATTTTAGGAAATGATGATGAATGTCATGCAGTTAGCAGTTATTGACTTGATAAGAACTGAGCAGGCCACATGGCAGAAAAAAAAGAACTGACTCAGAGGCCCTCCTCTTTAACAAATTAACATAACAGTTAAACTGCTGCTTTACTCTATATAAGGGACAGCCCATCATTTTGTGACATCACCTAAAACCATGTATTGTATATATAGATGGAGCAAACTTTGTTTTGACATCATGCACATTGTAAGGTGCTCACAGTGCACCACAGCACTACATAGCATATCATTTACTGCAAAAAAAAAAGCTGTGGTCTATTGGAGAGACATAGTCAGAGCCAAATGTCTACATAAATAATGTTCCATCTACTCATATATGGTAAATACTTGGAAAATGCAAGAAATTCTGTTTTTGCTATCTGTGTTTTTTTTTTGTGCAGAGCATATAATCAGCAATGAATTTTCATGCTGGTGCAAACAATTAAAAGGACTGCAGAGTGAGAATGCAATAATCAAGAAATCTTCCTATTTAAATCTCTAACAAGAAAGAGACTGGCACATTTTGTCTCAAAACGCTATTTGGATTATATTATTAAAACGGCTTAGTCGGTACATTGTTGAGGCAGGGAAGCAGTAGTTTTGCTCTGACTTCTTAAAATTAGAACAGGGAACACCAAAGCCTCTCTAAACATCTAATGGCTAAATCAAAGTCCAGGGACAGTCTGATACATTGCTTTTAGCAAGCTATTACAGAAACAGCTAAACTAATATATTCCCAAGAAAGATCTCATAGAGTTGTACATTCCTGGGAGGTGTGAGGTGAGCAAACAACCAGATTGTGGAATCACACATGAAATGAGTTCATTCTCCTAACAAAGAAATCTCTGAAGGATTGCAACTTGGGTGTGTTACTATGGTAACAAATAACGCAGTGGCTAGTGATTCATACGAAGATTAATGACAAAGCCTCCTTCCATAAAAAATAATGAAATGCAGGACGGTCATCATTTAGCCACATGGGTAAACAGAGACCAAGTGCATATAGAAACAGACAGGCAGAAAACGGCAAACAACAGTTGAACACACAGACAGGAATGAAGCAATTGAAATTATAGTACATTGAAAAACATTATTTATTCTCCATTATTTTAGGGTAAAGAACAAATTAAGCTTTCAACACAGAGACGCAACACTTTCAATTAAATTTGCATTTCAGGAATTCATTTTTAAAACAGAAGTGGGAATTGGGTTGGGACAATGCAAGGCAATTGTTGGTAGAGGGCCCACGTGGATGCACATTGAAGGGTAAAGCTGCACATTTCATAGAAAAAAAATGTTGGTGAGATTGAAAAATTGATTAGTTCTGTTAGTTCTATTAGTTCTAGAATAATTTTCCAGTTCGCCCTGAAGTCGTTCAATGGGCAGTGGAATTAAAAACTGCACATACTTCATATGGGTAACTGCTTCAATGATTCTGCTGGCAACTAAACTTAATGTAAGAAAGCTAGCTGAACTGTATCCCCTTCCATGTAGTAGGACAATGCTACTGTAATAGCAACAATCTTCACTTATTCTATTTGGGGACTGATCAGACTAGTGGATCAGCAAAAAGAATAAGGCAATAATATATCAAATTCAGGCTAAGGGGGAGATTTATCAAGCCACGAACGGCCCAATCATTCGTTCTATCGGACCGTTCATGTTTTCTGTGACTTTTTCGTTCCTTGCGTATTTTCGGCGATTTTTTCGTTATTTATTGCGACTTTTTCGTACTGTGCATAAAAAAAAAAGACGAAATCGTATTGTTGCAACGAGTACGAAAGTTTCGGATTCATTCAAGCTTCGGTATCGTGACTTTCCTTGGGCCATGTTGGAGCTGCAGAGTGCCATTGATTCCTATGGGAGGCTTCCAAAATCGTGACTAATATGATTTTTTCGTAAGCATATTCGTGATATTTGCGATCATCAGAAATTATCGTATCCAATCCGAATTTTTCCCATTCGGGATTTGAACTCGCGTTTTGATAAATCTGCTCCTAAGAAGTCAGGGCAGGTGGCAGAGAAGTCAAAACTAGAACAAATCTCTGGAACAGGTTTGAAGGTGGAACTGGAAATGTATTTAGCTATTTCATAGTGTCAGCCATAGTGTAGTGTACAAAATTGTTACTGGCCTGTTCAAAAGTTCTTAGAGTATGTCAGTTCCAGGAGTAGCCATGGTAGAGTACTGGCAGATGCACTCGGGATGCAAAAGAAGAGCAGTGGTGATAATGATTTCACTAATTAATGTAAAAGTTTCTTTTAATGTAGCATTTTAAATGCGTATCAGCAACAACATTAAATTTATTGTTAAAGATATGTTTTGCCTTATGTTTGCTTTAGATATATACAGTATATATATTTAATATTTATTGGCTTATTTAAGCAAAAATTTCCCGGACTTGCAAGTACATAAAATTTTGGAAAAGCAATGAAGTATAAATATATGCATTTTTTATGCATTTATATGTAAACTCTCTTTTTTGTTGAGTTCCATCCATCCCACTTTGTATAAGGGCTTGCATAAGTCAGAACTTTGACTTCAAACAAACAAAACACCAAAACAAACAAAAAAAAGATACAAATTATTTAGAAATGTAATATCTCTTTTCCTCTAGGGTGGGTGAACATCAAAGACCCACTGCTTTGCACTAAGGACAATGCTATGTAGCTGATTATTAAAAATCATTATGGATTGATCAATTCTAGTTGATCCATAATCCATTAGAGTTCTTTACTGATTTTTTTTCAGTTGATTTAATATTTAATTATAGCAAATCAAAATCAGTTGTGTAAACCTTTACCTATGAACTCAAAATACTTAGGGACAGTTTTATTAAAGTGTAAAATTAGAGCTCACACAGTAAAATTGGACAACTCTCTTTTCATTTCTATAAGATTTTTAGAGGAGTATACCTTGTTGTCATGATAAATATAATTGGCAGCGTATTTAGCCACCCAATTAATCCTATGGTTTTTGTTACATACTGTAAATACACTTGACTCGTTACTGTGTTAAGAACCATAGCGCTGTGTGAAATTTAAAAAAATAACTGTTTTCTTACATAGACATGTAGCTACTCTGCCCTGTTAAGTTCCTCCTTATTATCCTTTCATTTATCTGTGCATTTCACTGTGACATGCAGGGGCTAACTTGTGTGGTGGATTAGGGTCTGAGTGACACTAACATTCTGTTTCAGTAACCAGGTGGGTGATTGATTGTAGAGGGGGAAGTTGAATTGCATTTTCAGGTCATGGTGGGTGAAGAGAGGCTTTTGAAGAGAGCAATACAATTCTTTTTCACGGCCACATGGATACTGAAATTGACTACACTGAGAGAAAGAAGCAGGCAAGTCTCAATGCATCTAATATATGCAGCAGGTTAGGGGAAGCTCAGTACAATCTTGTTTTGACTGTCATTTATCAGTTAAACTTATTTTTGTCCAAAGTATGAAAACCTAATTGTCAGTTTTGATTAGGAGGTATAAAGCTTATTTTTAGTTGCTGAATTCAGAGTGTAAAGTTTTGAATGTATTTCTTTATTTGCAATCCTCTTTTCCAAATAAAAAAAAAAACGTAGCAAATGGATCTTTCAGTACTTGTTTCCATTTGGTGCAACCTTATTTAATGTTTCAGCCACTCTATTGATTTCCAAGGGGAATAGTGTGCAACCAATTGTATAAATAACCCCTATCTATCTATCTATCTATCTATCTATCTATCTATCATCTATCATCTATCTATCGATCATCTATCTATCTATCTATCTATCTATCTATCTATCCAATACATTTCTTTTCAGTAATTTCATAAATATATATTGCATTAAATAAAAGACAACTGAATGTGGCACATAGATCCTTTGTGACAAGCAATGCTGGGAGCATTCAGGAAAATCTATATTCTTCTTGTCTTGCTCATCAAAGTTTCCATGCTGGGCAAATTTAATTTTGTCTGTCTGATATGGCAAAATCCCAGCAAAGATACTAAAATGTAATACAATTATACCAACCCAAACTTATTAAACTGCTCGGGCTCTCACATACTGCTGAGGGTGAGGCACAGTAATCAAACGTTTGTTGCAATGAAATAACAGGAGGTGGCATTGGATCTAATTTGCTTACTAGTTTGTTTTAGAATTCTACAAAAGGAGAAGACAATGCTGGATTGATTATACAAAATATTTAGAGAAAAGCAGGTTTTGATAATATTCACTGACATGGTTTTCCTCACAAGAGCATCCATTGTATCACATGAGGGAAAGCGGGTAGGGATAGTCCTTGACATATCAAGCTATAAACATGAAAAAGGTTCTAGAGCAGGGTTACTATATGTGATTATATACTAAGGTAATGTACTAATTTACATTGACCAGTATATATTATCTTGTTTGCCATCAAAAAAATGGTCAGAGTTTAGTGGAAATGCTAAAATCTGTTAAAAAAATTAGATAAATATATATATATATATTAATGAGTGGGTAAACAGGCAAAACTGCCTATACTGCCTCCCAATAATTTAGGGTGATTTCAGACATTTCTCTGCCAGCTAAAATACACTGTAGAAAAACTGCCCATTAGCCTCAATTGTACAGCAAAGGGTATTTAGATTTATACGCACAGTATGCACTTGTAAATAAATAATGGTACTGTCAACAATAACCTAAATACATAACATAGTGAGGGGCAGAGGTAATGGCGCCTAAAATACATTACATACATTGAGAGACAGAGGGTAGTAGCATCCAAAATACATTAAATACAGTGAGACGTAGTCATGAGCAAATCTGCCCTGTTTCGCTTCACTGAAAAAGTCACAAAACTTCGCAAAGATTCATGAAACGGTGGAAAATTTGTGAAACACAAAAAATGTCATGTGCCAAAAAAATATTGTTGCGTGTGTCAAAAAAATGACGAGTGGAATTTTTTGCTGCAGTGAATTTTTGCACTCATTTCATTAAATGATCCAGCAAGGGCGAAATGTGGAAATTTCCCGCAAATCCATGCCTGGCAAAAAATTTCACTCATCACTAGTGAGAAGCAGTGGAAAAAATAAAAAGCAGGTTTTCTGAAGGGTGGAGAAGAATTTAGCATTGTAGAGATCAAAAAGTATTTAGAAACAGTGTGATTTACAAATACGTACACCATTAAAGTCATGACAGAATCCCTTAAAGAATAAGTAAACCTTTTTTTCCATCAGTAAAATTACTCTAAACAGCCTCCAGAATTACCTACCTTTGTCCCAGCATTCTGTCTGACCTGGTTCTTCAGTTAGATGTTAATCCTTTCCTTTGCTTCCTTGTGCAGAGTGAATTCCCGCCCCCACAAAAAAAAAAAAACACTGCTTATGCACAGACTGGCTCCTGCTGCCTCCAGGCATGCACAGAAGGCTCTCCACTCCGACAACAGGTTGTCCAATTGAAGAGAGAACTGAACAGGAAGTTCTAACTGAGGAACCAGGTCAGAGAGAATGCTGGGACAAAGGTAGGTAATTCTAGTGGCTGTTTAGAGTAATTTTACTGATAGAAAAAAAAAGGTTTATATATTCTTTAAACAACAATGCTAAACGCCTACTAGATTAGCCTGTAATTCATTAGGGATTATTGTTTTACTTTAACATTTGCACAGGATTGCTGTCTAATATGACCAACT
The DNA here is from genome assembly GCF_000004195.4 of Xenopus tropicalis. Lineage (NCBI taxonomy): Eukaryota > Metazoa > Chordata > Amphibia > Anura > Pipidae > Xenopus > Xenopus tropicalis. The sequence goes on along the minus strand of NC_030680.2, from coordinate 82,123,428 downwards.
ACAATGAAACACAAGAATTTACAGAGCTCCATTTAGTTGTGTTGGGTTTCTCCTTTTCAGCACCCAATGAATAGTAAAGTTGGCAGAGGGATGGGTTAACCGTAGGCACATATACCTCCTGAGTATTAAAGTAACTTATGGGTTACCAGCAATGCAGAGCTCCCTAAACCCCACAAGGGCAAGGCAAAGGTAAAATTTGCTGCCATCAAAACAACCTTACCCACATACGCTAATGCTGTATTTATAAGAGGCAGCTGCAGGGTGCCTGTAGGCGGTGCATGTGGTACATTTCTCCTCCCACCAACTACAATTTGCATATCATTCAGACGTGGGAGGTTAGGAAGCAACACTTAGGGGCTGATTTACTAATCCACGAATCCGAATCCCGAATGGGAAAAAAACGGATTGGAAACAAACATGTTGCGACTTTTCCGTATTTTTTGCGATTTTTTCGTCGCCGTCACAACTTTTTCGTAAATTGTCGCGACTTTTTCGTAGCCATTACGACTTTTTCGTAAATTGTCGCGACTTTTTCATATTGAGCACTCGTAAACAGCGGGCAAACTTTTCGGCTTTGCATGATTTTGGAAGCCTCCCATAGGACTTGAATGAATCCGAAAATTTCGTACTTGGTGCGAGGGCTACGTAAAAGTCGCGACAATTTACGAGCAAGTCGTAATGGCTACGAAAAAGTCACAACAATTTACGAGCAAGTCGTAATGGCTACAAAAAAGTCGCGACAATTTACGAGCAAGTCGTAATGGCTACGAAAAAGTCAACAACAATTTATGAAAAAAATCGAAAAATACCGATCATTACGAAAAAAACGCATTCGGACGCTTTTCGGACATTCGTGGATTAGTAAATGTGCCCCTTACTCTATGTATAATAGATTGAGTTTAAAAAACAGCCTGAAACATTTCTGTTTATGGATAGACACATGCTCTTTGAAAAAATCATGAAAACAGCTAGCCAAATAGTAAACATTAGGGTATGTTGGTTTTAAATTAAAAAATCTACCTATGGCACACTTCTGGGGTCTATAAAGATACAAGGGTGACATAATACATGATTATTTTGCTTTAATATGCCAAATGTGACAAAAAGAACTAAACAATAACTGCATCTAAAACAGTGAAGGACAAACAAACAAAAAACACACACTGCCTAAAATAAAACAAAGAGACAAAGCCTTAAGGGAGCTGAAAAAAAAAACCCCTGAAAACAGAAAATAAGGAAACACATTTGGAAATGAACATATGGCATATGGGAACACATCAAATAGTATAAATGTCTTAAAATCTGAAGTTTATACTGAGTAGCAATTAAGAAGCTGATGAATAAATCACACACTGCACAGTGGCTGCTCGAAAACTTCTTATTTCAGTTTACACGAAGATGAAATTAATCTCTATTATATTGTGGGTTTATTTAACTGGTAGTTTTAATATGCAGATTTTTAGATACGCAACCTGATCACTTAACATGGAGGTTGTAAATGAATTTCAAAAAAGTAGGTCATGTGCAATGCATTCTCAGCTACAAGAAAAGCTAGATTTGACTTGTAATGATATATTGTATTACCATAAAATGCTAATTTGGTTATTTGAACCACATCCAGCTCTCAGAATATTAAATGTCTTTTAAAATTGATTGTATTTTGGTATTAAGATTGCTTATTTAATCTTGAGAGTAATTTGTTCCTGTCTATCTTAAATATCTGGATTTGCCCATCAACCCCTGGGAAGCGGACCTCCTAGAGAGATGTTCTCCTCGTCTTTAATGCAGCAGTTAACTTCCCATATATATGCAATATTGTGTATACAAAATATATTTGTTTCATGCTGTGTGAACATTATCATAGATGGTACATTAAGTGGGCAAAGGAAATTTTACTCTTTATTTGCCATATTTATTTGTAAGTATACAAACATACAGTAGTATTTTCATATGTGCAAGATGATGGATTGTCTCAATGCTCATGAATAATGGGTTACTCATACTGGTAACTTTTGATAACACAAGCTTTAACTAAAAATAGCTGTGACCAGGTCATTATTTTCAACCAAGACATTATCAATGCAAATTAAATTAATGGGTGAGTGGGGGGCATGTTAAATTCCTGCCAAAAGACTAATGTATATGCAAGCTTGGGCAGCACGCTGGTACAATTGTTAGCACTGCTGCCTCGAAGCTCTTAGGTCCCGTGTTCTATTCCAGCCAGGGTAGATGCAGATCATTTGGCTCCTGATAAAAATGGGCCTAGTGAATGTTATAGGGAATTTATATTGTAAGCTCCAGAGCAATGACTGATGCAAATTATGTTTAATTTGTGCAACAGATTATGCTGGTACTATATAATTAAAGGATAATATAATACTCATAACACTTTATTTGGCTACAATTTTTTTTAACTGTTTCTTGGAAGTTGACTAATGTGTCAGTTTGCAGCTTTACCATTGCCTAGGGTTTGGCTTATATCTCTCCATAGCAGGAACAACTCACCAAAACACAAAACAAAATTATAGCCTTATTGGTATTCCACAGCACATATTTACAATTCTACAGAGACATTATTTTACAGCTACCTTACCCCAAGCAGTTCTAAAGACCATAGAACCTGAACCACAGATTCCATGTTTTTGTTTGTTTATATGGCAATGTGAGAAATAGATCAATGAATTGACTGTTCTTTTACCAAGTATTTGGCTAAAACAACAATCTCTCCAACAAATATCCGTTCATAGATTGAAGTCTAATTCCATTTCTGTAGCAAAGTACAAGGCTCTAGTGCCTACTTGGCACTGAACATACAAGGGCACTAAACACCTATTGATGAGGTAGAGCTGCCACTGTCCCTCACTGTTACAGAGAGCTGTGATATAAGCTACCCTTGCTGTAGCTAAACCAAACCTTCTACACCCAATATACCTGCCTGCCATGATATGACTTAGGGCCACGGTAGGCCCAAAAAAAAACATTTTTCTTTTTTAGAGACAAAAATAGCACCAGCTACATACTGCACAGTTTTCAGAGTGATGCAGTTTTATCTTTTGATCTGTGCATTGACTGCATTTAGTGTCTCAGACTCCTGGCTTGTTTTTTTAGTTGGTACCCTTCTAGCCCAATACGTTGTCAGCTGTACTCAAATTTCTTTTATATCTCACTGGTTTCTCTCCTTTTACTAGAATTTTATTGGGGACTTTCCTGTTCTTAGTTCCTTCTAGTGACCACTACCTGTATTAAATCTTTATGCTTATGCATATTACAGTATTTTTATTCTCTACTGATGATTAAATAGGGTTACTAAAGAACACACTATTGTTCAGTTACAACTGCAACCGCAGTTGCACAAAAATGGCACATTATTTGAATTTACTCCATTCATTAAAGGTACTTGAATCAGAAGCTGATTCTTGTACTTCTGTATAGTTGTGCTTAGTGCTGGTGCATTTGTACTGCTTCATATTGTAAATTGTTTGCAAATGTGCCTGTTGACTCTGGGGAATCCATCTCAATTGCACCTAAACTTGCATAGATGTCACTTTGCAATAGAGCACCAAAAATGATAAAATTCCAACTCCAATTTTTGTTTAGCACAATATGGCCTATTCGCCAACATTTTTATACACAGTTGTGAGAATTTTGATGTATTTAACGCAACTGTTCTAAACCCCCCTTTCCATCTTAAATTACAATGGGACTTCCCCCTTTATACTGTAAATATTAAGGTGCTACAGTGCACTTTTTCCTTGCCCTGTCTTGTTTTTCTAGTGTTAATCTTGCAACTACCATCTCCTGTCCAGGTCCTGCTAAGCAACTATAAAGGGATTATTTATAGGCCAAAGTGTGTGCCAAAACCAGGTTTCCTTACCCCACCCCCAAGTTTAGGGCTATGTGTGTCATAACCCGATGTGTGTCATGAGTTACTAATGCTTCAGTTTCCTCCCTCTTTAAAGATGGTCACAGTTGAATAAGCAGAAACAAACAGATTACTATAACTGTTCACATGAACTACACTTAGAAGAAAATATTTGCCAAACATACTGTACATTAACAAGTGATACAACAATGACACACTTGAAATATGTAAGATATAAGATACATTACTGATATACTCAGCAAACTTTATCTTTTTCAGAATGGATATAGAGCAATATAAGACCAATATATTTACCAAAAGAATTATTGTATATTGAAAATGATTAATTATTGAGTGGAGGATACCCACAAACTATCATAGGTGACATACAGTTTACTGAAATCTTGCTAAACTTATCTGTAGTGTTTGTTTGGTATCCAAAAGGCAACATAAGTAATCACTAAGATGCTTAGGATAATCAGTACCCAATTACCAACCACAAACTGCATAATTGCTTTTACTCTATGAGTATGTAGATTAATTCATAGCAATTTAGTACATTTGCTTCTTGATTCCCTTGGGGCAGGTACCTGCATTATAGAGATAGGAAAAACTTCAAGCAGAGATTACCTTAAATGAAATTTATCATCCTCTCCCTTCAAAACACAACAAACAAAAACACTTTTAAAGGTATAAAACCTTTATACTACTTAAAAAAGATATAAAGACATATTTACCAAGTGGAGGACAGAGTGAAAAGTGCAAAACGCGGGTGCAATGCACACGGTTTTGTGTTGTTTCAAAACAAGGGATCTACAGCCACTTCCCTGAATACACCTCTGTCTGCATGAGGCAGATTTGGCAGAACTACAGTTATGAGAGACAGTGGCTTTGTGACCCCCCCCCCCCCCCCATAGTCACCTATTGTAGTTGGATAGAAATTATTTAATTCTGCATAGTTCTAGTCTAGATTCTAGCATACCATACAACAGGGTATACACTATTGAATAGTCATGTATAGATTTCTTTTAGTCAGATGATGGAATTTTAAAAAAAAAACAATGTTCTGTTGGTTTGCATCTTTTTTTGCTTATTTTCAAATTTTCCATTTTCACTTTGTAGGCAAATCATTAGGTTGCTGGATGCTGATATAAGAGAACAAGGGACCACTGACTCAATCACATCAACCTAAAAATATTAAAATAGCTCATGTGTACAAGGAAATATGCAAGCACAAACGTGGCTATAATTATAATTATTATTTGGGGAAGGGTAAGGGCCTTTGACAAATTTGGCATGGATGCCAAATACCTAGCCCTAGCACTGCTATCCTTCTATTTTGAAATCATATACAGCAGGGCTACAAACACATTTTCTTCCTGCTGATTTTTTAAATAACAATTTTTATGTTTTTTTGCTGTAAGAGGACTGTGAGGGACTAAGGGTGCCTGCTCCGTTCATTTGTCAGTAACTTGAAAGGTGGGGAAGATTAAAGAGAACAAATAATAAATAAATATAAAAGAAGCACTCCTGTGTAGACAACAGTATTATTATTAAATTATGAGGAAAAATAACTGGGAGCTAGACAGTCTATCCATCAGAGCCGAGAAACAACCAAAATACTGTAATGTAGTTCCAAAAAACAATATACTGCTGAAATAAATAAATCCTGCTCTACAAGTATTAAAGAGCCTGTTGCAATACTTTTGTTTAATGACATTCTCTCTCAAATGGCAAATATTAGCACCTGTGCTACATAACAGAAATACATGGTCTTAGCTGTTTCCTGGTCATACATGAAATGCAAATAATGCAGATATAAGATCTACTATTCCAAATGCTTGGGACTTACAGATATAGGTTTATATTTGTAATTTAAAGCACCGTGCCTACAATTAATTGAGTCGATTTTTGAAAAATGTATTTCAAATTACTCACTGCCTGCAGCTATCTCCAGCAAATGATAACACCAATTCATATGGCTGTAGGTAAACAGTAGCTGAATGGGAACAATTACAGCATTTGAACAAAGCAGCTTGTTTGTACATGGGCTATAGGTGACAATGGCTAGTAGACGGAACACAATATAAATACAGGTATATGATCTATTATCTGGATGCTTGGGACCTTGAGTTTTCTAGATAAAATATAGATTGGTTCACATACCTTAAGGGCTCTGGCACACGGGGAGATTAGTCGCCCGCGACAAAACTCCCTGTTCGCGGGCGAATAATCTCCCCGAGTTGCCTTCACCTGCCATCCCACCAGCGAAAATGTAAGTCGCCGGTGGGATGGCACACGCGGCGGTGCAATTTCGTGCAAATCGCAGAAAAAGCCTCGCGAGGCAACTTCGCCGATTTGTGCGAAATTGCGCCGCCGCATGTGCCATCCCACCGGCGACTTACATTTTTGCCGGTGGGATGGCAGTTGAAGGCAACTCGAGGAGATTAGTCGCCCGCGAACAGAGAGTTTTGTCGCGGGCGACTAATCTCCCCGTGTGCCAGAGCCCTAAGTCTTCTAAAAAAAATTTAACATTAAATTCCCAGTAGGATTGTTTTGCCACTAATTTTGATTCATGCAACTAGCTAGGATCAAGTGCAAGGTACTGATTTATTATTACAGATTGGAATTGTTAATTATTTATTTTAATTATAATTATTTGTTTAAAATGAACTTTATGTTCAATCCTGATGCAGGGTTATAACCTATTAAAACTTCTTTTCTGCACTATTTATTGGATATAACCCATGTTACCACACAATATCAAAACTGGTTGCTGGTCTTCACTGCCAAATCATTATTCACTTGCCCCTGACTCTCTTTCACTCTGTACTTCATTACCTCCACCAACAACATGAGGAATGAAAGATCATTTTTATACAGGAAAGGTGCAAACCTCAGCCCCTGTCACAGGTGACTAATCTCTCCGAACTACCATCCCACCGGTGAATATGTAAGTCGCCGGTGGGATGGTACACGCTGCGCAGGCGATTTCGGCAAATCGCCGAAGTTGCCTCGCGAGGCATTTTCAGCGATTTGCCGAAATCGCGCCGCTGCATGTGCCATCCCACCGGCGACTTACATTTTCGCCGGTGGGATGGCAACTGATGGCAACTCGGGGAGATTAGTCGCCCGCGAACAGGGAGATTTGTCGCGGGCGACTAATCTCCCCGTGTGCCCGAGCCTTTATGGCTTGCATAATCCTTTTAAACAGTTATAATGAAAATCTCAATTCAAACCTCAGAGTTAGGGCAAACAACTTAATTTGTTTATTCAGCATGTCTAAGAAATACTTCAAGACTATGACATAAACAGGTACTGTAGATCAAGAAATTTGCTCTTTTATAACATGAGAAACATCATTCAGTCTTAAATTTAACATTCTTAAAAGGTCCCAAATTCCTATTCCTCAGAAAACAAAATGTTTGCTGGAAACTGTTTTGTAGAATTTAATGATTGCTTTATGAATTATAACTTGGTTTAAACTTTATTTATCTTTATACATTTTTTGAATTCTATCAAAAGTGCACAGATGTAGAGAGATTATTTGCAAGTATTGCCATGGGCTACTAAGAACCAATCTTAAAGCCAATTATCTTAATGAACCATAATTAATTGTGGGTTTTTTCACAGCACCTTTAATGTGATATCCACCTACAAATAATATATTTGTTTACTATTGGTCTAAATTCAATGTTATTTCAAAATTATGTATAAAGTATAAACTGACATTTTGAGATGTGTGACAGACGTTATGAAGAAGTGTAATAGTTTACAGATGATGATTTGTAGTGATGAGTGCATCTTTCCCGTTTCGCCATAAAATTTGCGAAACAGCAAGAAAATTCACGAAACGGCGAAAAATTAGTGAAACGCATTTGTCGCACGATTTTTTTAGGGCACCCGCAGTTTTTTGATGTGACCACGCCTTTTTTATTATTTTATTAGCCTTAACAAATCCCGTGTACTCTATAGTAGGTACATTAAATAAAATCTCTTGGTTCTTTATTCTTAACATGCACTCAAGCAGAAGAATCAGTTAGTTGCTACCAGTTGCTAACATAGAAATTTCAGGTCAGGAAAACTTGGGTAGTCAAGCAAATTAAAAAAACTTAGGTTTATCAGAATTAGTCATTTAACTGATGCCCAATAAAATCAACTGAATTGAAAATACATTGTATACAATTGTATTTATCTTACGATAATATAAGGTTGTTATAATATATAACAACCTGCTTGACTGACCCAGGTCCAGTGCATTGTAAGCTGTTAATACTGGTAATTTTAGCAAAACATAAATTGTAAAGTAACTTTACACATTATACTGTTTCAGCCTACATGCCCTTTTTTTTACTCCAGAGACCCGATATCCAGAAAGCTCTGAATTACGGAAAGCCTGTCTCTCATAGACTCCATTTTAATCAGATAATTCAGATTTTTAAAATTGATTTCCTTTTTCTCTGTAAAAATAAAACAGTGCTTTGTATTTGATCCCAATATATAATTAATCCTTACTGGATGCAAAATAATCCTATTGGGTTTAATTAATGTTTGTTTGATTTTTTAGTAGACTTAAGGTATGAAGATCCAAATTACGGAAAGACACCTTATCCGGAATACCCTTGATCCCAAGCATTCTGGATAACGGGTCCTATACCTGTACGTTTTCCCAAGCCCATCTGAGATCAGTAAGATCTTGGTTGGGCTCCATGTGAACCATGTATTATAAGCAGGAGGTAATGTTAAGGTAATGCTGATAGCCTTGTTATCGAGGAGAAGTAGGATTTACACCTTTTTATCCTCTCCCCCAAATTCTGTGTATTCTACGATAAGGATAATAAAATAATTTCACTTGGATGTCTATTCCTATTGTGTGCTGTTATGCTCTCATTCAGCGTTTCAACCTGAGGTCATATTAAATATGATAGATTCTGATCCCATATTCCAAGTTACTCCTATTGTTAAGTGCAAAACCACACACAATAGTGATTGGGACACAATTTATATTTTTTTGATTACCCCTACCAAATTTTGTGTATTAAGTAGTAGAGGCAATAAAATAATATCTCTTTGGTAATTTATTCCTAAAATGTGGTCTCAACCAGCAGGATCAGTTTATATATTGTAGATACTGACCTGAAAACCCAAACACTTTCTTTTTTTTTAAATAGGGGTTGCACTGAACATATTTTTCCATTTATTTTAAAAAAGTTTCTGTATCTTTTATTCCTACATATAATAAAGCATGACAATGGAACCACTTTTATTAAGCACTTTTTGTTTTGCGTTTAGGTTTTACTGAATCACTGTTTGCATAGAAAAATCTACTTAAAGAAAGTATTTGTCCACAGATAAGCCCCCTGTATAATGAGCTGCTTCTTAGGGTTTGTTTATACGGAACTTATTTTCTTCCTTTAATCAAATTATTATGTTTATGGAGGAGGGAAGGAGATTTATTACAGCTTTAAATGGCAAATATTTTTTGTAAAAAAAAATAAAAAAATAGGCAGAATACATTTTCAACCCAAGTCCTATTTTGTGCTCATGTTTAGCAATTAGAAACATATATCTATTCCATAAATGTTTCAATTTGATAATACAGCAATATAAAAATTAGCCTTCAGGCATATATATTAAAAAGGTCAAGAAAATAGAGTTTATTAAAAAAAAAAAGAAAATAAACTGCATTGTGAAAAATAATTGTATATTTAAGATAACAAGAATTGCAAGAAACAATAAGGGCAAGAAGTAGCAAGGTCAGAAAGAGAGAAGATATGTAAAAATAGGGTTGATGGAATTAAAAAAAATAAAGGGGAGAAACAACATGTAATGTACTGTTTTATGTTTGCTTGATAGAATTTGCTCAGTATGGGGGCATTAAAATCAACAGAGACTTGTCACTTTTTCATATCACCTATTGAGAGCCTAGCTGCTACATTAATATCCATCAAGTAAATAGTTGTTGCAGGGAAATAAAGAACCATAAACACAGATGATTCTGCCATGAGGAATTAAAAATACATCTTAAAGATGTGACTGATAATGACATTTCATTATAGCATCGTACCATTTAATTGTTATTTGTTTTTAAATGAAGTTGCAAAAAGAGGTCACTTTATACCTGCATAGTGTGGTTTATCAGATGAAGATCTTGCATAATGTTTCACGGAATATTTGGCTAGAAGAAAGGATGGTAAGCATGAGGAATAAAGGCACTTGCTTTAAATGAACGTATTATCTAATGTTGAAATAGCTCACAATACTTTATGGTCATACAAATTAGATGCATTTTTTATAGTTGTCTTGTGTTACCTAATTTGTTTAGCACAACTTTCATAGGGTGGCCTTTTGAAGAACCTCATCAGCAATGCACATTCATGTGTCAGAGGAACAATGCATGGCAATGAATAATGGCTTTGAATTCATTTTGTTGGCTTGCTTTCAAGCAGCACCATAGCAAAGTAACTCTAATGGTTACACAGACAAACTTCTACCGTTAATGCTCTCACAACTGCAAACACATTTTACGGAGCACGGGAATAAAAAGCTAACAAAATCAAAATTACAAACTAACACAATTGTTTATAAGCAGCTGACAAGACGAACCAGGGTAGCACTTCATTTGCTACAAGAGTAAAAGCTCACAAATAACAAATGTATCAGTAGTTTCACTTCAAAACATACAAGAACCAGTACATGTTCTGCCATTGACATATACATATGTAGGTAGCCTAGGTAGCTGTATTATTTAACCATTTATAGACTTTGTTTTTTAAGTCTGTCCTGAAGACAATGTAAATGAACACAAAAGTGGTTTATATAAAAAGGATATATATATATATATATATTTTTTTTTTTTTTTGTAAAGGAAAACTATACCTTCAGAATGAATACATAACCACTATATATCATATTAAGAGGTCTATTAAAGAATCTTACCAAACTGGAATGTATGTATCAGTAAATATTGCCCACTTACATCTTTTCCCTTTCAGGCACCATTTAGTGAGCTCCCTCAGAGATCACCAGACAGGAAATAATGCAGCTCTAACTGTAACAGGAAGGCGTGTAGGAGCAAAAGACAGAACTGTGTCCATTAATTGGCTGCTGTGACCTATTTAAAATGGCAATTTTCTATTTAGGCTTACCCAAAGGTACATAAACCATTTTATGAAAATGGTTTATTTGGATAAAGCAGGGTTTATGCAATATAGTTTAATAAAAAAAAAAACCTACAGTGTTCAGGGGGGTATAGTTTTCCTTTAATGTAGAAGATTCATTTTTCAGAATGTCATATAAATCTATAAACATAACTCAAAAGTTATATCTACAAAATCCTAAAGCTTTTCTTGATACTTAGGGGGAGATTTACCAAGACCCAAACGGTCGGAGTGTTCATGCGAACGCTCCGATCGTATTCTCGCCGATTTTTTCGCGCTCGCGTGACTTTTACAAGCGCCCGCGCAAAAATTCGGAAAAGCTCTGCCGCTGTTTGCAATGGTTCGGTACAAAAATTCCACGAATTTCGGATCGCCAATACTATATTATCGTGACTAATACGATTTTTTCGTAAGCATTTTCGTGATTTTTCCCATTCGGGATTCGAACTTGTGTTTTGATAAATCTGCCCCTTAGTTTGGATGGATTTTAATTTTCTTTTAACCCTCTTTTTTGCTTTCCTTTTCTCTTCATTTTATAGTGTAAACTAGATTTTAGATGAATGTCAATTTGTTTCTATGATTCAAAAATTAAACAGTGTAACAAAGGAGCAGGTATACAAACATAACCAAGCTGCAATGACTCGCATGAATATTAAGGGGCAGATCCTGTATTATAAGCTTCATTTTTAAACAGCTTTTGCTGAAACTAACATGGGCTTACTAATGTTCAAACACTTTGGTGGTTCAAATGGAGGCATCAGCATGTCGGAAGCTGAAAGAAATGCACGGCCTTAGGTGAAGTGAAATAAAAATGTGCATGTGGTTGACATGCATGGGCGGCCAGAGCATTAAAATTAGCTAATAGTACATATTTCATTACACCGGCTATTTTTTTTTTTTTTTTCATTATTTAAAACTTCCCTACAAATCTTTTTCACAGTACACCATGCGAAGAAGCTCCTACACTCACACACACACACATATATATTTATATATATATAAACATATATATATATATATATATATATATATATATATATACAATATATATATATTTAAAGGTACAAGCACAACAACATACGGAAAGCTGAATAAAATGTTTATATAGTATTGTGCCTGCATTTCATACTTGTCCCCATGCCTCACAATTTAATTAGAGCAAAAGATGACATGCACTCTTGTTATATTTGTATTATAGAAAGAAGCGACATATATAAGTTTTAGAAAAGCCTGACATACAATATGTACAAAAAGCAGCACATTACACAGAGCACAGGGAAAAAAGGCAGCTGTTTGGTATGCATGTGATGAAGGCATGACAGTAGAGTACCCAAACATACTTTGTGAGTGTATGTGGATACTGACCTGAACTTGTGACAGGACTAGTGGTGGAAGGTTCAATTATTTCTACAAAAGGGGAAAGGAAAGAAAAACAAAAAAAGAACAGTTTGGGTATTAATGACATACTTTATGGAAGACAGACATAAAATGAGACAATCAGCATGCACACAATTTACAGTGATTAGTGCAGAATAATGAAACTGAACAATAAGTTCTTCCTGCAATACACCTGTGGCTTCTCTGAATAGTTGAATTAATTGCTTCAAATAAATTAGAGATTGGAGTGAACTGCAATGGAGTGGCCTAAATCTTGGTTTTATATAGTGTCGCTACAGTGCTACCTGGCATGGTACATTGTTGGGAAGGCTTCAGACAAATACTTTTGCAAAACTACTGCATGTTCACCCATGAGTATTTAACCATTAAACCAGGGAACAAATCTAATTATCTGAATTACTTGTTTAACTTTAGTGTCAAGCTAAAATGCTATTGACTTTCAAGGGAGGATGGAAATAACATCAGCTGGATAGAAAATATGACCAAAAATATTTGAATAAATCTTAATCTGACCTGAATAATAATAATTACTGCAAGAAAAAACTTGAGGATGTCTAATATAAATATATTGGACATCCTCAAGTTTTTTCTTGCAGTAATTTGTATCTTGATTCAACCCAAATCCATCAGAACTATACAGTAATAATCTGAGGAGATGAATATTAGAGGCAATTTGCTTATTTCCACTGGGAGCCACAGGTTGGCTAAGGTGATTTTAGGGGTTTCTGATTTAAATCACTGATATGTTTCATATCAATGGTTTTTAATTCACTGTTTTCATATGAAATGATAATTTTGGTGACAATACACATGTAAACTGAAGTTTAGATTAGGAACATTTTTGAAATCATGAGACAGACAGGTTAACATGAAGACAGGGTTAGGATCAAAAGAAAGTTACATGAAAACAAGTCAACATAGAGGCAGGTGGGTATTGTGGGATGAGCCCAAGGAATGCAAGGAATATGGTATGGAATACATGCTCAGATGATACTGTACAATAGGGGGCTGATTTATCAATGTTTGAATTCAGTTTGCAGTTTGCTGCATACAATTTTGATGCATTTGAGATTTTTTTTATGGTTTTATCTGATCTAATTTTTGAATCAATAAGAAAACACTCAAGTTTGGTAAAATTTCAAGTTTATTTTAATTGAGAAAAGAAACTCTAAAATTCACAAATCTGAATTTTGATAAATACGCCTCCCCATGTGTCAAACAGTTGCTAAATTAGAAATTTCACGTCAGAAAAGCTTGGGTAGTAAATAGTGATGAGTGAATCTGTCCAGTTTCGCTTCACTGAAAAATTCATGAAACGTAATGCGTAATGGCAAAAAAATTGTGGAACACAAAAATGGTGTACGTTTTTTTCCACATTTGGCTAAATGTGGAAATTTGCTGCGAATCCATGCCTGGCAAATATTTTGCTCATCACTAGTAGTCAAGTAAATTGGACTGCAGAGATCCAATTAATTGACAATACAAACACAATCTTACAGTAATTTATATCTCAGTCTTCTTCTAAAACGATCCATATCAGGGCATTTTAAACTATTTATACTAGCAATTTTGAGAATTTTACACTTAATATGCTGTCTCAGCATTCATGCCCTTCTTTACTAACTTAAGCTTGAAGTAAAAATATTGTAATGCATGTTTAACCAAGTCCTTTTTTCTTTTAAACTAAAAACACAATTTTAATAACATTAATAAATATGTGTAATAATAGTCTGGGTTCAAAATGATATTTGTCTGTTCATTGATCTTGGGAGGTTACTAGTAAAAGAAATGGGAATGTTTCAACCAAACTCTATCAATAAGATCTTGATGGAGCTCCCTATCTTATCAACACTACTCCTTCTGTAGTGACCCTTCAGTGAATCTGCTGTTTCCTAAATTCATGGTGCTAACCTTTCCCTTCCACTCCTTCTAAGCATGGCTGTTGAATGCAGACCTTTACTCAGTATCTTGCCCTCACAAAACAACACTTCTACCTGGTTATGTTTTGTGTTATAATTGGTAAGAAGGCATTGGGGCTTGAAACAGCCTTGTGTATAATTCTATTCACTTTCTTCTTTCAGAACTTATCACCTTACTTTTCTTTAAAGCTTGTGATTTATTTCAGATTATTTTGAGCTTGTCTTTAATCAATATATAGATGGTAGGGGGAAACAGTTTTGTTAAACAAATAATATAGACTATTTTAACTAAAAATAATTGACTTCAGGAGACAGTTGTCTACATTTGTTAAGAGAATCATTCATTTTAAATAAATACATTCATTATTGCTGTTTTATTGCACAGAAACTACATGCAAATACATGCTCATGTACATATGAAAGATAAAAATACATAAGTGCTATTTACAGTATTTTAATAGCATTTATGTGTTATTATTATTAGTAATAGTAATGAGATTTGACTTCATATATACATGTGGCACTGGGCCTGTGTTTTCTTGCAGTGTTGGAACATTGATAGATGATAGTCAATTGTTTTGTGTGTGTGCAGTGAATTATACAAGCTAATTTGCATATGTAATGTGCATCTAGTTCATATGAATATGCATTTGTTGCTACAGGGCAACTAGAGAATACATATCTATGGTGAAATTATGTTTCTCCTCCAACAGTTCCATCATATTATATTGTCCTTGAAGATTGCTAAATTGCCATGCTAAATGGGATGTCATATTTTCCTTCTTCTTAAGAGCTTCCAAGACTGACAAGACATAAGGGCCACTGTGTGCCACAGAGTCCATACAAACACGAGTACCACCTTCCCTAAGCAAAAAAGTAAAAATTCAATACCATCAAATTTCAAAGCAAAGTATTGGCATGCTTTGCCTACAAAATACATTTATGACAATGTATCTTTAAAAATTACAATGGTGAATTTTACTTGCAGAGTATCACACAAAGCACAGTTTAGTAGCAGATCACAAGATCACCTCATTCACCAATGATTTTTTAGTTACAGGGGAATTGTATCGCGGTGGCAACTACCTTTTTCCTCTCTCTCTGGAGCAAATGAGACCTGTGCTATAAATCAAGCTCCAGCATAAGCAGTGAGTGTCCCCAAATTAAAAAAAAAGCCTTGTGGAGGACCATAATAAACTTGTACTTGTGAGGAAGAAGTTTCCAAACTCATAAGGATTCATTTATTGAAATTGATGTAAAATAGTATCTTCTACTCTGCATCTCCTTAAAATGTATAGGGCAAGGATCTAAATACTGCATCCAATCAAACAGTTCTTTATACCTAGTTACTGCTGTTATAGTTTACCTAAGCAGCCACTGGAATGGATTTGCAACTTAATTCTCTCTGTGCCAACTTGTATAGGTTGCATGTAGCACATGGATTGTAACTACTAAATGTTCTAAAGAATCCTTCTAGAGCATGGCAAAATTAAATATGTTGCACCCAGCATGGTTTTGTATTTATTGACTGTGAGGCTCCATTATCACAAGGGGCTTGATGAACCAGTACAGGACTTCATCGGGAATGCCCAGAGCCCAGGCATACATAGACATCCTAATTGTAATCGAGACAAATAAACATGCTTAGTTTATCTCTTTTATTTTTAGAAGATAAACCTGAACACTGCAATGAGAAAAACAAAAAAGCAGGATGAGAAGAGTAGAGTCAATGTGACAGCAAATGCAGTGCCATGCTTAGTTTGTGTTTCTGCAGGAACGTGAAAAAATATATGTAGTTGTGGAGCAGCCTCTGAAATGGGTATCTCATTAGTGGCAAGTGTGCTGCATTTCCCAGCAAACCTGTCATAAGAAATGCTTTCCTCTTGGTTTAAGGGTATGGAAGAGGGTTAAGTTGCAAAAGATAAATGAAAAGGAACCACTGTGTTTTTGAACATTTCAGGATCTGCTGAAATACAGTGTGTGCATAAGAACCAAATCCCTCATAGCAGCACAGTTTTACTTCATTATTATACATTCAGAAAAACACATTTCCATGTCTGTTTGAAGTGGCAAGGAAGTGTTTGTTTTTGCACTTCAGACTTGGCAGTGTGTTTACCAAAGCTCCAAACACTTTGAACTACTGTATAACTGAAAGCAGTTTTATTTCTATTTATTTCTTACCAGTACATGAAAATATGAGGTTTACGATTTAATCCAATTTTTATTTTTGCATTTATTTCATCTTTACAAATCAGATGCTAACATTACGTAAGTAATCACTTAATCCTGAGTGATTAAGGGGATGCTGCAGCCTTATTATTAACCTTTGAATAACTGTAGTGGCAGGTATTTAAAGATTTCAAAAGAGGCTGTTCACTGATTTAAGCTTTGTGTAAGGGGTTTACATATCCTTTAATCATTAAGCAGTAAGCAAATATTTTTTTCACGTCAAAAATGACATCAAAATGACGTCTACATGTGATTCATTAGGCACAAGCAGCACCCTGTGGGAGCCTTGGCATCACTCCCACCTTTAAGGTGCACTGATTTTTTCTGTTTCTCCTAAAGGCTTATTGTTTACTCTGTTTTGGTGTTTTGGCACCTAGGTTTGTGTGAAGAATAATCACATTGATAATGATAACTTTGGGGCTGTTACCTATTAAAATTTTGAAAGAGTTAATGTAGGCAGCAACCTTTATTACTGTCAACAAAATAATTAGTCTAGGGAATAATATCACTGTTATTTGTTATATGTATAACTATTTCATAAAAGAATGAAACCATATATGGTTGAGTATCCAGTAAGCTATGTATGGTATTGCACATATTCCCTACTGTTAGTAACTGCATTAATAATGTATGCACCTGTGCTTTAGCTAACACAATTTAGCAATTTGATTAAAGTCTGGCCTTGTATACAAGCCTCATTGTTCAGCAATTTAACTTTAAAAAGAATAAGAAAACACATACAGAGATCCAAAATCAAAGTGATCAAATTTAATTTAACAGTTTGAAAAGTAACCCTGTAGTGAAGAACAAGATCATCATTCTGCGCAGCTAAATTCTCTGGAGGAACTTGACTTGTTCAATGCTTGTTGGAAGCCGGTTGTAGAATTACAGTAATTAGTAGCTTAAACTATTAATAAGCCATTCTGCCAAGATGTAGCAGAAGAAAATTTGCATTTTCAAAAGCAAATCAGATTCACCAAGGAATAGTATATACACAACAGTATATGCCTTCATCTTACTAGGATAGTTTTTTAAGACACCCATTGGTCACCATTAGATCACTGCAATTTTGAAGCTGAAGATATATATATGTTTATACACATGTTGGCCTGTTGGAGGAGAATAGTAAAATTAGATAAACACTCACCCCCACAGGAATGCAATGGGGAGTACAGCTTAATTTTCATTTTATTTGTTTAATTTTAATAACCTTCTGTGAATATGAACTGGACCAAAAATATAATGCCTATAACTTCTTATGGGAACACAGTAGAGATATTGTATTATATTCTTTAGTCATGGCCTTTCTTACTGGTTCCATACACACCAAACATCACTGCTGTGTGACCTGCCCCTGCCCGGATATTTTCCCCTCTGATAAACCAATTACCAAAGCTAATCATGTTTGGACTAGTTTGATAGTTAATATTGGATTAAACCTATAACCATTTCTTTGTACCGTTGGTATTGCAGGTATGGATTCTGGGATGATCTGAGTTTATATTACATATTGTTTGAAATTATTTGCATAATTTGCTGGAGCTGTATAAATAAATAAATGAAAATAATTATAATATTGATGAATACAAAGTACTATGCAGATATAGTTACATGGCAAAAGTACAGATGAAACTATCAACAAAAATAAATTACATTTATGAGCATAGGAATCCCAAAAACATTAATACAAACATAAGTATTTTCCTTAATAAATATCTTCTGCATAAACCTAAAGACCCATACATATATTCAGAATCAACAGAACAGATACTAAAATAAGAATCATGAAATTCTTTAGGATTCCTACAAAATGGAATTTTAGCATCGTTACTAAACCAACCATGAGTTTTTATTGAACTGTTTTGGTTATAATAATCAAAGCAAAGCTCTGGTTGCCACTGGTGGTAATTTTTCAGGGATTTCCTCATAAACTGTCACTGCTTTCTTTAAATGTTTATCATTTGTGTCTCTTCTTATTAAGCCATACTTTTTATTTAAGAAACAAAAAAATAATGCCATCTGTGTTTTCACAGTCTGAGTATTAATTTATAATTAGTAATTAATTATATTCATTGTCTGCTCTTGAATCAATCTAGCAGTACAGCAATCTGATTATGTTGAATAATTTGGCATTCTTTCCTACTTCTGTGATGACTCTTAAATACACTATTTCTTTTTTTTTTTATAGCAACATTTTATTCTGTTTTAGAGTTAATGATGTGCCAATCAAACCCTAAATGCAACCAAAATATGGAACCAAACATTGTAAACATATTACTTCTGTACAGTGTTTTAATTAGCACCTTTAGTGGTACAGAGGGATGCAATTAATTCCTAAAGCAATGAACAACAATGTATTTATTCAAAGACATCTGGCCTGAGAATAATGTAAGATATTCTGGTATTTGGAATTAAGTCCTGTTGTCTGCTGCCAAGATACAGTGAAAGCCAAGGTGCTCTTACTGAAGGATGACAAAAACAGTTGTTTTGTCAAGTGGCAACTGATGTTTCTACCATGCTGTTATATTCAAGTTCTAATGCTTAAACTTATATATGCTAAGCACATACACAGGCACAATTTCTGTCTGATGCATCTTATAATGGATGGTGATTGGTCATGAAAAGCTTATGCAAATAAACCAGGACATAAACAGGCCTGCACTTACAGTTTTTTGAATCAACAGCAAATGCTAATATTGGCTAGCTAGTATTTTATTCATAATGCAGCTTACTGAAAACCTGTAGTTGACTGTCAACATTTTAAGGAGACATGCAAGAGACAGCAAGCAAGACTTGTCAGACTTAATAACATATTTATACAAACAATGTATCCACTATGTGAGAGTGTTAGATTTTGCTCTGGTCTAGCAATCAATAGCAGTTAATCATTAATTACCTTTTACCTTTTCCAGGGAATATACCTGTAAAACTATAATTAATTCATTAATGCTAGAATGTGTTTTTGTCTTATAGGGGAACTCCACCCATTATTTCTTGGCGCGCGATATTAATGCACGCTATTACGCACATAACCGTTACTTTCTGAAAACTACCGTTCTTAAAATTACCATTTCCCTTAAAACTGGAGGATGCATCACTGAAAACATACTTGATTGTCTTCTTCATATTCCAGAAAAAATCCCACTGCAAACTCCATCTTGTCACCACAGACAATCACCACCTGCAATGTTGTTTAGTAATGCCTACTCCTGGGAGGCTTAAAGGAGAAGGAAAGGCTAAGTCACTTGGGGGTGCCAAAATGTTAGGCACCCCCAAGTGACTTACATGACCTACCTTGTACCCCGGGCTGGTGCCCCCGTTAGGAGAAAACAGCACCAGCCCGGGGCACCTGTAGACACCGCTTCCTCCTTCCTTTGCGCGCTGCTGGCGAAATCCGTGGGCCGGCGCATGCGCAGTAGAGTGAAAAGCCGACTTTAATGTTTAAGTTCGGCTTTTCACTCTACTGCGCATGCGTGCGCAAGCGAGGAGGAAGCAGGTAGCGCCGGCAGCTGCCCCGGGCTGGTGCTGTTCTCTCCGTACGGGGGCACCAGCCCGGGGTACAAGGTAGGCGTTCTAAGTCACTTGGGGGTGCCTAACATTTTGGCACCCCCAAGTGACTTAACCTTTCCTTCTCCTTTAAAGTTTCACAGTAATTATCAGCACATTTTAAGCTTTTAACGCTTCAAATATGTCTGTGAATTATGCATTAGTATTATTTCTATTAGATAATTATCCCACCCCTGCTAGGATTTCAAATGGTGCAGAAAGCAAGGAACTGATTTGCAGCTGGATTTCACCACATTAAAATGGTATTTATTTATATTTTTGAAGGAACAGATAACAGTGATAGGTATATTAGGGGTTTCTGTGTTGTGAGGGGTTCTTTAACAAATTTTGTTTCAGAAGCCAGAGTTCCCCTTTAAAACTTTTTTTTTTTCTTGTTTATCTGGAGTACTCCATACTCATAGCCACAGTTATTCTGTTCCTTCTCTGGTTCCCTAAACTAATCATATATGTAACACACTTTTACTGCAGGTCCTACTGAGAAGAAAATGTGCTGGTTTGGGATGCCTAAGAATAGTAAGAAGAACAAAACAAGATATTACACTGGATAAACGTTGAAAGCCACAGGCATTCTATCAGCCGAAGAGGCATTTTCAGCACCAGTAGTTCTGAACTGTAGGATATATTGCTTCCTATATACTGTATTTCAACCCACTGTTCAAGCTTTATGTAATCTAGCAAAAAAACATGAAAGCAAATTTAGCAATTAATATTTTCTTAATGAAAAGTCTTATGGTACATTACCTGAGAGTTGTTTGGGTTTAAGAATCCTATAGATTTGATTCATTTTTAAATCAATTTTTAAATATGCCCCCTTGTTTAACACTTTCAGGTAAACTCCAAATTCAAATATTTTTAATGTGTAGTTTTGGACTCCAGTCCTTAAGAAGGATATTAATGAGCTGGAGATGACATGCAACTAAACTGGTAAAGGGGATGGAAGATTTAAACTATGAGGTTAGACTGTCAAGGTTGGGATTGTTTTCTCTTGAAAAAAGGCGCTTGCGAGGGGACATGATTTCTCTGTACAAGTACATTAGAGGGGATTATAGGCAGATAGGGGATGTTCTTTTTTCCCATAAAAACGATCAATGCACCAGAGGCCACCTTTTTAGATTAGAGGAACGGTTTACGCAGAGTGAGTACTGGCTTTGAGCAAGTTGCAAAGTATCTGATTATCTCATAACCAGGGCCAACTGGGCTGACAGAACACCAGAAAAAACCTGGTGGGCCCTGATGACCCAGACCTGATCCAAAGAATTGGCGTCTCCCTGCTGACCTCCCCCCCCCAATTGCAGCAAAGTTAACTAAGATATGTGCACTTGGCAGGGCTGAGCACTCAGTTGCGCTAAATAGATATAGAACAATAAATATTGAACATTCATTATGAAAGTTTGCGAGTTTTAGTGCAAAAAAAACTCCAATCGCAGCAGAAACTTGAATTTGAATGTTGATAAGTCTGCCCCATAGTGATGGATTATTGGTGGTATTTTTATTGATAAATAACTACCCATGCAAATGGTAAAACATAGTAATATAGGGGGAATGTGATAAAAGTTGTTAATGGAAAAAATATTTGCAATCCAAAAAATTATGACTTTGTGCCAACAAGTTAAATCTGCCAGACGCAATTTGTGCCTGATGGGGCATTTAAACATGGAGTCTGTGTGTGTGTCAGCCCTCAGAATGGGTGATTTTTAATAAATACAAGTTAAGAATCTCCCTAAAATTTTTGAAGGAGTAAAGACTACGAAAAAGGTGTAATAGTTTTTTCAGGTAAACTTAGCTGAAGTTCAAGAAAAACTTAGATTAAGTCTACTACTGTTCAAGCTAGTAGAAATGTTATTAAAAGGGAGACAATCACAACTAATGAGTTTAGAAAGGATTATTGATGATAAAGTATAGTTGGAATTTACAGCAGAGCATGTGGCAATATTATGCAGAAAGAAATAGCACAATTTAGCCACAGACCTTAAATGGAATGACAAGACTGAGGTAAAATGTGACTATCACTAAAGTAAAATCCCATTTCATGAGCTGTATATTAAAATCTGGATTTGGGTTATATTTAGATGAAAATAAAAAGTTCCATACTGGAAATAAATGAGTGAAAGTGTGAGAACCTACAGTAGTTGATGGGGGAAGTTCTAGACACAAAATGTAATGTTGTTCAAATTGCTGAGGCAGAATTTAAAAGATGAAAGTAACAGATCACTGATAAAACAGAAAGTCAGCTTAAATAGAACATTTAGAAACAGTGGTAAAAATGTGGAAAGAAAGGAATATTCCATATATTACGAAATCTTGTATATATTTAATGTGATTCGGTTTTGAACCCACAAAAGTAATTCAAATGATGACAGAAAAAAAAGAGTATTTCAAATTGGAGCAGAAATTAAAAGCTAAATAATAGTAGATTGCTATAGTAGAGGTGGCATACTTTGAAGTGAATTAGTGCACTGCTGTATGAAAAAATGTTGTACTTTGCAGTTATTTCATTGGTGAAAATGACAAACCTTTGAGACTGAATATGGAGAATAAAAGAAAAAAGCAGAGTAAAAGACAGAGCCTTGACAGTGAGCCTGAATAGTTGGTGTGAAAGTGACATTAGTTGACATTAATAGATGTTTCAGTTAAAAGCAGTATTGGCATGGAATACTATGAACTCATTTTGAAATGTTTAGAAAAATAGACGTTGACAGCCAATAAGAAATAATTGGTGCCTCTAGTCTGCACATTCGGCTATCTTTTTAAAGAGTTCAAACCGATATCTTTGCTTGTCTCTCCAGGTATACCTACATTGTATTGCTGTATTGACTCTATTTAGTTGCTATCCACTTCCCCCTCTTCTTCATTCAGTGAAGTTATTTTCTACTTAATGCTGAAAGTGTTGAAATTCTTTTACCATGTGTAAGGAATTTAAGATACTGTGATGCATTCTCAGATAAGTCTATAAGTAACAGACCATTTACCAGTAGCTGTCATGAAGGAAATGGAAAATACTACTTGGGAGCTTGGAATGAGGTTTGGCAAGTCCTGTAAAGTAAGTAGCAAAAGTCTGCAGCTCTTTTAAATTTTTTTACCACAAGTAATACTGATCTCTTTTACATGATGGAAACTGCTCATGCTCACAGTTTAACCAAAATGAGGGGCTTTGGGTATCCATAGAGATGAGAGCTATATCGGGCAGGCATAGTACGCATCTATATTTAGACATTTTTGACAGGGTTTCACCACAATGACTGTACATGTTTTCCAGTTGGTAGCCTAGTAGAGTCCAATAAATGAAAGGGCACATTCCCCCATATATAATACAAGGTGCTAAGTTTGCCCAGGAGCAGTAACCTATAGTAACCAATAAGATGTTTGCTTTTAAAGTAAATTCTACCTGATGATTGGCTGCTATGAGTTTCTTATCCGGGGCTAACTAAGTGCCTTTTATTACATAACCCCGATGGTCTGGTAAACATCACTAAGGGTAGTGCTGTATTTGACTGTGTGGTCTTATTTCATTTTCATAGCACTAAGACTGTGATCTTTTGGAATGTAAAATGTCCAACTCTGTCACCAGTTTTTAAGAAGCATTTATTAGGAAGACAGTTCTGTTCAATGTTAAGCTTCACTTAATTCTATTTCCCTTTGAAGGAGAAGTATTCCATGTATTTGAACTTTTTTTATTAGAAACTGCAGTTAAACTAATTTTGTTGACTCCAGTGTACTCTCTTCTGTGTGAGTCTTGGGGCAACCTGAAAGCCATATTCATGATTG
Organism: Xenopus tropicalis; assembly: GCF_000004195.4. Lineage (NCBI taxonomy): Eukaryota > Metazoa > Chordata > Amphibia > Anura > Pipidae > Xenopus > Xenopus tropicalis. The sequence goes on along the minus strand of NC_030680.2, from coordinate 82,099,528 downwards.
TTATGCTTTAGTCTATGCATCTTGCTTTTAGTCTTCCTTTTTTCCCTTTAAATTTTCTGAGCATCTCATAATAAGACCAAAAAAAAAGAACTTTAGTCTTTTGTCAGTCATTTGTACTTTGTGTGGAATATCAGGCTTGATATGGTCAATAATCCATTTGCTTGTTTTCTTTAAAATCTCAACAGTCTTCACCAACACCAAAGTTCAAAGGCTTCAATTATTTTTCTTTTCTGCTTTTTCATTGTCCAGTTTTCACATCCATTTAGAGTTACAATCACACATCAGTACATTTGAAGATATTTTCAAGGTCTCTCATTCTCATTCTAACAAGTGCAAGTCTGTATTTTATAAAAGGAAGCAAAAACTATCTTTGCTTCTATATCTACACTATTAACGCTAAAATTGTCTGTCCTTTCTTTTTTCATATTTTCAACTTAGAAAAGAAGGAAGAGAGCTCCAAGCAGTAGTTAATTGCAGTAATCTTTAATAGGGTAGTGGTAAACTTTCCCTCTTTTTTAAGTTTCTTTTTGTCATGTTATTGGTTTTGAGTATTTTAAGATGTTTTTTTTTTTTTTACATAACCATGCCCTTTGCCTAGACGCCTTTTGTTGAAGGTTTGCCAGTGGTGGAATGCAGTATTTCACTACAAATGCCTGACGAAAAAAAATGGCTCCTCAGGTCTTCCTTACTTTTCTATTTTCTGTCATATGATTTCTTGTCCAGTGTAGAGAACAGTGGTTGATTCTGATTACTTTCAACAATGGTTGATGTTGATTACATGTTGATTATTCTCATCTATTTATTGGCTTTTTGATTATCTAAAATTAATCAAGTATAAAATAATTGTTCCTAGTTGAATAACCACAGAACAAGAAAGGCAAGATAACCAATGAACAGAGGTGAAAGTTTACTTGCCAAGAAATTAGCACTCCATCAACCTTTTTAGGAATCATTGAAAGATATGTAAAGAGGGGAATAAAACCAGGAGAGGACAATGACACAGAGAGAGAAAGCATGATTAACAGGTTCAAAACTGTGTATAGAGATCTAAGTATTAGTATAAATAAATGTTTTTTTCTCCAGGGAACAGGTCTCTGGTGAGCAGGTTAAAGTATGTTAAGTCCAAATTGTAAGGGGCCCATTCATTAAACCACAATTTTCTTGTGGTTAAAATCACGATTGCAAAAAATTCGGAGTAACCACGATAATTTCTGATGTTTGAAAATGTCATGAAAATTCTTTTATTGGTCGTACAAAAATATTGTGGCTGCGTTTCAAAAGTCACAAATTTTTTGGATCCGAATGTTAGTAAATGGAGCAAAAACCTTTCTGGCTTTGAAACCTTCAATGTATGATTTTGGAAGCATTCCATAGGACTCAATGGCACTCTACAAATCCAACCTGGCCAAAAGATAGTCAAGATACCAAAGCTTGAATGAATTCTGAAATGGTTGTAGTCTTTGCGAAAAATACGACTTTTTCGTCGAAGTTAACGAAAACCACAGAAAAGTTCTATAAGTTAGAAAAAATATGTTTTTTTCTAAAAAAAAAAAAAAAAAAACGTGGTTTAATGAATGGGTCCCTAAGTGTTGCTGTGTGCATATAGACATGAAAGGAAAATACCAATTAATTATTTTTAAAAAAAGTTAAAAATGATGCGTAAAGTCTCAGATTCACTGACTTTAAGGAGCAACTCTTTCTCTCAAGAGTTTCAGATACATATTTTGTAGGCCTGTTTAACCTTTATTATTGCACATTAATTTGAAACAATCAATATGATACTGACAGGAACAAAACACAGCAATTATAGAACTTAAAACAATGAATTTGAGTTTCCTGTCATTAGGTCTCCTCTCTCCACTGCATAATAAGAAATATCAGCTACAAACGTTACCATTCAACATTAACATAACAGCTGTGTATATTTATGACTACATTTGTACTACAAAGATCCATAATTAACAGGTTGTGTTTTTTTATATATGCCTTCATGAAACTGGAGCCTACAGATGGAGCAGACTTCATGGATACATCTTGGGTATATCGCACATCATTTGTTCCAGGGGTTTAAAATGTAGGCCATATGTATATGTTATACATGGTATATTATGACCAATCTTTACATATGTTTTACAGCTGATTTCATAGTACAAACTTTACAAATTAAATTTGTAAAATTTGAGAAAAACTGAGAAAGAGAGGATCAGGTGCAGCACCCTGAACCTTCAGCTAGGGGAGTGGATATCAATGTTTTTTGAAGAGCAGACGCTCAATTAGCAAATCTTCAAGCAGAATTTGTCATTAAAAGAGTACCATGAGTAATCATCACGTTTCATGTTTAGAGACACTTAATCATAGGCAGTGATTAGTGATGAGCAAATTTTTTCACCAGGCATGGATTCACAGCGAATTTATGCATTTTACCATTGACAAATTGTTTTGTGATACTTCAGTGAAAATTTGCAGTGGAAAATTTTGGCATGCAGAATTTTTCTGTCGCGTCAAATTGGGCGCGGTCGCATCAAAAAAGCACAGGCGACAAAAAAAAAAAAATAGCCGCGGGTTACAAAAAATAGACACGAGCAACAAAAAAGATGCGGGCAACAGAAAAATCACATGCCAAATGCGTTTCCCGAATTTTTCGCTCATCACTAGCAATGATGTAACAGCACTTAGTAGATATTTAAAGATGGTCCCCACCAATCACAAAGTACAAACTAGTCTTACCAATACACCCATTCCACCATATTGGTGCTCTAATTAAAGCCTATTCAAAGCATAGGAATTGTTATTTATACAAAACATTAAAAACAATCACATTAAAAGTATGAGTATTAGTCTGGGTTCCAAATTTTGATAGAAAGAATGCACTACAAAGTTTTTTCATTAAGACAAATCAATATAAGATATGTAAAAATATTTGCAATTAAGCTGTCTACAGGCAATTCCAGATGAGTCATTATCAAAAATAAGACATTGTACCCACTATTCATGTCAAGTGGGTATCTAGTAGCAAGAAAAAAGATCCATTTTCATTATTTTTTAGTTAGATCACCTCCCCTGCTCACCAAGGAAACTCTCTCAATGCCATGAACAATAGAGAAATGTAAGGTGGAAAAAGAACATTCTAAAAAATGTTTCACTACATTAGTTTCAGAATTACATCTTGTGTTCTTAATATGCTCGCTGACTCTTTCTTTTAGAGCTCTGCTTGTCTGTCCTATATACTGTTTTCCACATTTTTTACAGGAGATTAAGTAGATCACATTGTGTGTGTTACAATGAATGTAGTGTTTATTCTTATATGTTTCTGTTTTTTTTCTCTGTTTAGAGAAAAAAATATCTCCTTCCTTAATATATTCACAAGTAATACACCTATGGGCAACGCATTGAAAGGAACCCTTGAAATTAAGCCACATCTTATTTTCTCCAGAAGAAGTATAAATATCACTAGGGGACAAAGTGCTCCCAAGAGTGCGGGGTTTTCTAGGAACAAAACAACAACCAATACTATTAAGTATTTGATCTGTTTGCAGTAAGACCATATTTTTCTTAATAATTTTCACTAACTCGTGGTATTGAGGACTAAAAGTCAATACGCAGGTCACAGGATTTTTTTAGTAGGGGTTCGTAGACCTTGTTAAAGGAGGAGAAGTTGACAAATTCCCAGAAGATTTATTTAAAGATGAAACATCATAAGGAGGAGGATTAGACACATCATTTGAAAACATATTTATAGATGGAACGATTGATGAAAAAGAAGATAAAAAGAAATTCAGAGGTAAAGAAGCAGTGGTAGAGGACAAGACAAGCATCTCTTTTTTGATACTAATTGGATAGAGCAGTACATGAAGTTTGACTGGCTTTAAAGAAAGCCCTAATTAGATGTAATCTACCATGGGGTAGATTACAGTAGGAATATTCTGATTAAGATGATGGGGGTGTGAGAAGGTAGCATTCAAAATCATATAAGCTGTACAGGTTTTCCTATACATGGAAGAATTGACTGTTTTACAAACTATAGGTAAGGACATATCTAAAAACATCATAGATGTAGTGTTTATGTTTTGTAAATCTCAATTTAAGTTGGTTTGAATTAACATAACTAAAGAACTCTTCAAAGTTCTTGTCATCTCCTGACCATATGAAACTAAGATCATCAATGTAACAACCATAAAATTATATATAAATATGATAAGGTTTAGTATCTGAAAAAATGAATGACTCCTCCCACCACCCCATGTAAACATTCCCAAAGGTGGGGGCAAGCGTTACCCTGAGTATCCTTGAAAAATTGCACACTTACTGCAACACAATTTTAAATATGGTATTACAAATTATATTGCACTGAACAAAACCTATGGAATAAAATTGTTAAAAGCATAAAACATTACATGTAGATATGATAATGATAAATAATAATAATAATACCTACCTTAATATATTGTTTTAGTACGATCTGAACTTAATAATATTTTATGCCTTTCGGACTTTAGGAATCAACTCCATGTTGTTAATAAAATAAGGAAAATCATCTCACATCACAGATATCCATATTCATTGCTTTAAAGAAATAGTGCTGAGCACATGCTGAGCTCAATGTTGCTTATTCAATACGGTTGTGATTTTTGTATAGAAACACCAATTGTAAGTAATTTTAGCAGACCTGCCAGGATATTATAATTGCCAAAACATTACCATTATTCTAAGTCACCTATGAACCTAATTTGTTTCTCTGAGAATGTTTGTGTGTATATTATTTTTCTATAATAATATATATTATGTCACTACTATAGCATGTTAAATATGATTTATTAGGTACATACATGCTAAACTGTATGTTTCTTGCCTGGTGCTAGGGTTTGGCATGTGGTGGAATGAGTAGACAGATTATTTGGAGGGATTGGGGAAGACCCAGCAGTCTTGGTACACATAGGTACTGATGACAAAGTTAGAGGAGGTGGGGGAGGTCCTGAAAAACAATTTAAAAAAAATAGGAGAAAAGTTGAGGACGAGAACTTTCAAGGTAATTTTCTCAGAGATATTACCTGTGCCACGAGCAACATTGAGGTGGTAGTGGGAGCTAAGGAAGATTAATGCGTGGAGATTGGTGTTGGGAGGAGGGCTTAGGTTTCTGGAGAACTGGGCCGATTTTTCAATTGGCTACAGGCTCTTTGCCAGAAATGGATTGATTGGGGCAACTGATAATGGCAGGAAGGACCATAAGCAGTATATGAAAAAATCCAGTATTAAATATTTACAAATCAGACTGATTAAATGGGAGAGCTGGAGGAAGTATGATGTGATTGGTGTTGCTGAAATGTTTTAGAATTAGTCACATGACTGGGTAGTTAAAGGAACAGTAACACCAAAAAATAAAAGAGCTTTAAAGTAATAAAAATATAATGCACTGTTGCCCTGCACTGGTAAAACTGGTGCGTTTGCTACAGTAACACTACTATAATTTATATAATAAGCTGCTGTGTAGCCACGGGGGCAGCCATTCAAGCTGGAAAAAAGGAGAAAAGGCACAGGTTACATAGCAGATAACAGATAAGTTATGTAGAATACAATAGTGTTTTATCTGTTATCTGCTATGTGCCTGTGCCTTTTCTCCTTTGAATGGCTGCCCCCATGGCTACACAGCAGCTTATTTATATAAATTATAGTAGACTTTCTGAAGTAAACACACAACTTTTACCAGTGCAGGGCAGCAGCACATTATATTTTAGTTAGTTTTATACACTTTCATTTTTTTGTGTTACTGTTCCTTTAATATCGGGGGGCTATACTTTGTTTTGGAAGGACAGAGTCAATAGAAATGTAGGAGGAATGTGTCCATTAAGCAGGAATTTAAAGCAAATATAAAGGAAGAAGTCATGATGCTAAATGAGGAAGCTGAAGCCTTTTTGGCTGAGATAGATAGTAAAAAGTCCACCAAATTAATGGTAGGGGTATGCTATAGACCCCCCCTAATGTAAGAGAAGAAGAAGAGGCTTAGCTCCTGTTGCAAATAGAAAAGGCTGCTGGTTTGGGGCAAGTGATAATAATAGTGGATTTTAATTACCGTGATATTGACTGGATCAATAGTACTGCTGGGACAGGTTGTTGAGAGGCCAACCAGAAACCATGCTATACTGGTTTTAGTTATCTCTAACAATACAGAATGTATAACAAATGTGCAAGTGGTTGAACCCCTGGGTAATAGTGACCATAATGTTGTTTCATTTGATGTTTGGTGCAAAAAACAAATTTACACTGGGGCAACAAAGCTCCTACTATAAATATACTGCACTGGAAAGGTACTGATCATCTGTTACTGATTTTGTTTTCTTTTGTGAAGTACGAAGTTGGAAACCTACCCAACTGTAGTTATGCTGTCAACTGTGTTTAGCCAGCACTCAGATGCAAGGGTTTTTTTTCTGCTAGTTACCAAAGGCCGTGTAACTGCAGACACTTGCCTTTAAGAGAAGAACTTCTGTGACTGCTTTGTTTAACCTAATATTCTATTTTAGAAAACATTATATTGTGTCATCTTGGACACCTCATCTGACCAATTTTTAGTTGCTGAAGAAACGAATACATTGTGTACAAAATGTGGCATTAGGAAAGATGGCTAAATAGTCATGGAATTTTAAAGATATTGTCCATATTCTCATGAAAGGTGTGGTTGGCAAAGCAAGAAAGGCCATCACATTACCTCTTATATAGCCAAATAAAGGAATTCTAATTGAATACCAAGATTAGTAAATTTGCCATACATGGGCCTGTAAAAGCTGCTGACTCAGCCTCATCAGACCAAGTCAAAAGCTTATCAGACCATGTATAGGGCCCTCAGGAGGGTCTGCATAACTGATATCTGAGCAGAAATCAGGCAGGATTAAAAATATCATCTGTGGAGAACTGCATGGGCACACTAATACCATTCTTGCCCAATGGATCTTTGTAACAGTGCTGTATGATCATTGGCTTAGCACAACAAATCTTAATAGCTGGCCATCTCAGAGTCAGGACATCTTACTGAATAGCAAGCTAAAAATCTTGTGGGGGTATTTTTATTAGTGACTTGTGTATTAGAAGCCTATGAGTATACCACAGTTTGCTATAATATGGTTAGCCAGAAGAACTTAAAATGTATGCACAAACACAATAGCACCTTATATGGTATTTGGTAACTTCACTAGACAAAATAATAGCTATCTACTAATAGGGTGCAATGGGTTGATGCATGGTGTTCATTTCTCACCAGGTTTGTACATCTCCTTCTTAAAATGCAATTATGTTAAAGTACACCCTCGGGTACTGAGCTAGGGTCAGATTTACAGTGGCCTTTGTTTCTGATATTCTTACACTCGCTTTCATCAGGTATGGTACCTAGGGATTGGAAGAAGGCGAATGTCATTCCTATATTTAAAAAGGGAGTAAGATCTCAGCCTGGTAATTATAGGCCTGTAAGTTTGGCATCCGTGGTGGGCAAGTTATTTGAAGGCTTGTTAAGGGATCACATACAAAATTATGTACTGGAGAATGGCATTATGAGCAGTAATCAGCATGGCTTTATGAAGGACAGGTCATGTCAGACCAATTTAATTGCTTTTTATGAAAAGAAAGAAGCTGGACAGTGGGGATGCAGTAGATATAATCTAATTGGATTTTGCATTTGATACCATTCCCCACAAGCGACTGCTTTCTAAACTAAGGTCTATTGGTCCTAGTGAAGTCATTTGCACATTGATAGAAAACTGGATACTGGATCGGGTACAGAGGGTGGTTGTTAATGGTACATTCTCTACTTGGAGTAAGGTTCTCAGTGGGGTCCCTCAGGGTTCTGTACTGGGTCCACTTTTGTTTAACTTTTTCATAAATGACTTAGGGGAGGGTATTATGAGTAATGTATCAGTGTTTGCAGATGGCACAAAACTCTGCAGACCAGTCAATTCTATCCAGGATAGAATTGCAGCAGGATCTTAACCAACTGGCAATTTGGGCGGCTAAGTGGCAGATGAGATTTAATGTGGATAAATGTAAGGTCATGCACCTGGGATGTAAAAATATGCAAGCCACTTATACCCTTAATGGGACTGCACTAGGCAAATCCATAATGGAGAAGGACCTTGGAGTCCTTGTAGATAATAAACTTGGCTGTAGCAAGCAATGCCAGGCAGCAGCTGCAAGGGCAAACAAGGTTTTGAGCTGTATTAAAAGGGGTATAGATTCACGGGAGGAGGGGGTTATTCTTCCCATTTACAGAGCACTGGTAAGGCCCCATCTAGTATATGCTGTTCAGTTTTGGTCTCCAGTGCTCAAACGGAACATTATTGAGTTAGAGAGGGTCCAGAGAAGGGCAACTAAGCCGGTAAAGGGTATGGAAAGTCTCAGTTATGAAGAAAGACTGGCCAAGTTGGGTTTGTTTACACTGGAGAAGAGGTGCTTAAGCGGTGACATGATAACTATGTATAAATATATAAGGGGATCATATAATAACCTCTCTAATGTTTTATTTACCAGTAGGTCCTTCCAACGGACACGAGGGCACCCACTCCGTTTAGAAGGGAGGTTCCATTTAAATATTTGGAAAGATTTTTTTTACTGTGAGAGCTGTGAAGTTGTGGAATTCCCTCCCTGAATCAGTTGTACTGGCTGATACATTAGATAGCTTTAAGAAGGGGCTGGATGGATTCTTAGCAAGTGAGGGAATACAGGGTAATGGGAGATAGCTCTTAGTACAAGTTGACCCAGGGACTGGTCCGATTGCCATCTTGGAGTCAGGAAGGAATTTTTTCCCCTCTGCGGCAAATTAGAGAGGCTTCAGATGGGGTTTTTTGCCTTCCTCTTGATCAACTAAAAGTTAGGCAGGTTATATATAGGCATTATGGTTGAACGTGATGGACGTAGGTCTTTTTTTCAACCCAGCTTACTATGTTACAGCTGGGCATAGTTTGGCCACCCACACACTGATGTGCTCTTTGTCCAACAGGATTTTCTAACCTGTCGGATTAATATCTGGCTGATTTTTGCCCAGATAAAAAAATTATTTCTTTGAGTGCTGCCTGCAAAAGATATCTATTTGATAATTGAGTATATTTGAAGATTTTGAATTTTAGGTGTTACTAAACTTTTAATAAAGTAATATTATCTGTCGTTCCCATAAAGTACATTTTTTAAAACAAATCCACTAATCTTTAAACAATTTGACTGACTTTCATGATAATTTTCTAGTGTCTTATTGCAAGTGCTACACTATTGACCTTAATCATGAAGTTACATCAATACATAACTCCAAGGTTAAATACATCTAAGCTTAGATGGCATTTGCATAATAATGTTTTGCTAATGCAACTAAATGACAATGACAGTAATGGTATTTGCATCCTGCATACAGCAGTTTGTAGGATGGCACAAACCATATGACATGGCTTTAGGGTCTCTCATAAGAAAGCATTTAATTTATATAAATAGGTGCCAAGGTTACATAAACTTTGATTGTTAACACAATACCCTCTCCCACACTAAATAAAAGTCATTAATAATTCAAAGAGGCATTTTCAACCAACAAGACAAGATGATTCACTCTCCCTTCCCAACTCTGGTTTTAAACATCTATTATTCAGTAAACTTTATTTGGTAATAGAGCAACCAACCATAATGTACCTCAGGGTTGGAGAAGGTATTAGAAAAAAGAGAAAAAAGACATTGTGGGCAATACAATTGGCTATAAAGTGGATTCAAAATTTGTGGTTGCGTCAGAAAAGCCAAAGGCATGCTCATTTCAGTGAAATGCAACAGATTTATTGATTGCTATTATTTAATTAACATGTTGTGTAATGCAAGTTTTGTTGTCATTATAATAATTCAGCAAATAGGTTCTGGTTATACATATGCCCTTGATTTATTTTGTGCAATGATATTTATTATTTAGACCTGGAATAAACTTTGTACAGGTATGGGATCCCTTATTCGTAAACACGATATCCAGAAAGCTCCAAATTACGGAAAGCCTGTCTACCATAGAACCCATTTTAATCAAATAATTCAGATTTTTAAAATTGATTTCCTTTTTCTCTGTAAAAATAAAACAGTGCTTTGTATTTGATCCCAACTAAGATATAAGTAATCTGTATTGGGTTTAATTAATGTTTTATTGATTTTTTAGTAGACTTAAGGTATGAAGATCCAAATTACGGATATACCCCTTATCCGGAATACCCTTGGTCCTGAGCATTCTGGATAACAGGTCCTATACCTGTACTTGTTATTCCATTTCCATGCATATGTGCAGTGTAGAAGTTTGGCTGACATAATTAAAAACTTTTAATTAGTATGGCTTATAATTATAATATTAATGTGGTATATAGACATGCAATTTAACATGTTGACTTTTATATGTAATACTATAAATTTTATAGAGTGATTTTGTTGTTGATCTTGACATGGTATCTTGGTCACCTGAAACTGTTGCTGCATAGATTTACTATTTCTGGCACAAGACACAGTTATTGCCTGCTGCAATATATACAAGGAAGCCTTTGGGAGTTGGCAAGTTATTTTATGAACCCCATCAGCTCTGAAAGCCTTGCTACCAAATAAATTTTCTTTCTAAAGACAAATTGCTATTAAACATTTAAGCTTTTTTCTTCCTGCCCAGTTATGCTTTTGCATTTAGCAGTATGATTAAGGGTATCCATACTGACCCTTAGAAATAATTATGTAATTTCCATATATAAAATGCGACACTCATTTAAACATAAATGGCAATAATCTGCTAATAGAGAACATTGATCTTGGCATATATCAAGTGCAAAGTATTCATTCTTTACAATTGGTGATGAGCGAATCTGTCCCATTATGGTTCGCCAAAAAATTTGTGAAACTGCTGAAAAATTCAGGAAAACGTGAAAATTTCACAAAATGCAGCTACTGCATCTAGTGCATTACTTTTTTAATGTGCACAACTTTTTTGATGCACCTAATTATTTTTTTTTTACTAGGCCGCAACTTTTTCCTCACTCTGTGAATTTTTGTTGCGCAAAATTTTTGCGGCAGTTTAAAAAAAAAATCTGCCAGTGGTGAAATGCAGAATTTCGCTGCGAATCCGAATAGGTACTTGATCCCAACTAAGATATAATTAATCCTAATTGGAGGCAAAACAATTCTATTGGGTTTAATTAATATTTAAATGATTTCTAGTAGACCTAAGGTATAGAGCTCCAAATTAAAGAAAGATCTCTTATCCAGAAACTTGCCGTCCCAAGAATTCTGGATAAAAGGTCCCAAACCTGTAGTAACAAGCCCTTTTTAAAAATTATTCTATAACAGATCTTGTGTCATCTTTGTTATTATTATTATTAGACTGGAACAGTCTGAGGACATGGATCTACCATGATGAATCTTGCATTCTTGCACTGTTAATTATATACCCACAACAGCCGCCTCATAATGATGGTCCTCAGCTAATCAAATAGGCTACAAATAGTTTGTTCTCTGAGTTTGTTCTTATTTATTTTTGGTTGGAGGGGTAGGTGGATTTACATGAGTGTTCTCAATGTTTGCTTTCCACAGAAAAGTCTTTGTCTTGTCACAGGGCAAGGTTATTGTGCTTTCATATAAATGATAATTGTAGATGTAACTGCATCCACAGATGAATATGTACACCGTTTTGTGATAAACCATTGTCATTTGTAAGTCATATAAATGGGAACACAATAAATAAAGGAATACAAGAATTAAAATGTGTAAAACCTAAGAATATAAACTTGCATTTGATGTGCATAATGCTTTTTTAATATTTGTTTTCATTTAAGTTTTCATTAAACAAAGAAAAACAATACAATGGTTGATGCAACAGCTAAAGTTGATAATGCAATTCCATTAACCATTAATTTTTAACAATATACAAATAACTGTGAGTTCATCACAATACTCTCCTTTAGAAAAGTTTTCTGGTTATCTATTCATCCTAAGAGAATGGGATCATGTTTGCTCAGTGACTCCTGGGGGCTGTCTTTGCATGGAAATGGAGACTTGGACACTTTTTTGTATCATGTGTGTCTGATTGATCTCTAGCATCATACTGTTGCCTACTAGAATCTCTGATGTACAACAATGTATTTCCTTTGAGGTTTAAGAGTTTTCAGGGCTTTGTCACTTGTAATCACACATAAATTCGTAGTAAACAATGATTTTGAGGTATTCATAATCGTTCCATGATTTTTTCATTTATGCTTCTTGTTATCATATTAAAGTGAGTTTAGTTGTGATAGAAAAAAAATTCCAAAATTTAGAAAATTACACTAATGCAAATTTTAATAAATATGCCACATAGTGTAACCTTGGAAGCACACCGACCAATGTACATGATTATTGGAAATGGGACTTTAATTAGCAAATATATAGATTTTCTATATCACAAAAAAAACTTCTGCTCAAGAAATAGAGATGTTTGGTCTTTTTTTTTTCAGGCATATGTGAAAATATGCATTGGTGGCTGTGAGTGGATAATCATTTCCACTTGAATTTATATTGGATAAATGTAATGACTTACATTTGAAAATATTAATTCAGACATGGGGTAAAAATATTTTGCATTACACCACATAAGATGAAATGATTTTTAGTATTTTTCCTGTCATGTTTGTAATTACTTTCTCTTTTCCATATTTCCTGATCTGATTTTCTAGATTTTAATCTAAATAATTATAATGTCACACTGTTTTCAGAATTTAAAAATACTGATGATTACACTTTTCACCTAATTCATTTACCTCTTTAAAAATTATATTCTGTTAATGTAAAACATTTGCTTTACAGTTTGTTAGTGAAATCATAATTAAAACTTTTGATTGAAAGAAATGCTTTAATGGTTCATGGGTTATTGATCCCTATATTAAATTTCACATGCAAAGTTCCAAAAGGTTTAAAGGCTAATGCCATCAGTCAAGATTAGCTAATATCCCAATTAGTATGCAAGAATGATATTAAAGGCAAACACATGTTATAGCAAATACTTTATCCATCAAAAGCATTTGCATGTGTAAATGTCAAACAAAATATCACCTTTTCTCTTTCTTGACTTTACTTGGGTTTGGTGGTTCCAGGCATCTTGGGATATATCCAGTTATGTAGCAGAATTTTAAGAAAACTTGTATGTCTTTTATTATATTTTTGCAGAAGCAAAGTTTTATTTCTACTCTGAAACAGTAAAAGCTGCTGTTCTGAAAAGTACAAAAGCACGCTCTTTTAAAGTGTGATTTGTGCCCAACTTTGTAAAAGGTAAAATAATGTTTTATGAGTGATGGCCGTTTCTTTGAGTATCCATTCAGGAACCACTCAAACTGCAGCATCAATATCTTAAGATGCATTGCATTGAATGTTTGTGTTGTAATTCAGTATTTGGTGAAGTTTAGATGATAGACATTATACTTTGACATTATTGCATGCAGGAGAGATTCACAGCTAGGAACTGCAAATGGCATTGCAAAGCATCGAGTGTGATCTGAATGCCTGTGATTCAAGAGTGAAAACACTGTGGGGAGAGAGCCCAAAAATTCCCGCTGATTCATATCTATCCACTGTACCCCTTCCACTTTTTAGGCTTCTTTATGGGGCCAACTCACAATCATGAACACCTCTGCTTTATGTTATGTCAACTTAAATTACATCAATCTAACCTATGGTTTTGTATCTTCTTTTAGTTACTTTTCTTAGGCTATTCAGAAAAGCCCACTGAGGTAAAATGTTATATAAGGACAAAAGCCAAATATTTCAAACTGTGTAAAAACCATCAGTGTACATGTCACTATCATATGGGGTGTATGATGAGAACTACCTGAATTTTTAATTTACTGGAAGAGACTGCATAAGTACAGTATATACACCATTAAAAACATATAAAAAGCACACTATTACAGAAAACCTAAATATACTAAAAGATACTGTGCTGTTAAATATGTATTAAAGGAGAATGCAAGAAATTTAAAAAGCATACTGCCCAATAGTCCTCCTATTGTTTAGTAAAAACGCCACACTTTTGGCTCACCTAATCAAATATATACTCAGTCACACTTACTTCACATTTTCTAGAACAGGCAGCCATCTCTAAAAAGGTATTCTCCCTTCCTTTCCCTCCTTGCTTCATACTGCACATGTGTTTCATTCCCCCCCCTTCCCCTCTGCCAGATCCGCTTCTGATTGGCTGGTGGGCATGTGTAGCTCAGAACAGGAGACAGGATCACGTTACACACATGCTCAGAGAATAGGAAGGCTGCCGCTGGCAGCCTACAGGAAGGGAAGAGAGATTTCAGTGATGTCACTGTAGTCTTCACACTGCTGTAGGCTGCCAGCACCATATCTCAGAGAAGCAAGCAGGGATCTGGGAATTTAGATATGCAGTAAGTACATAAAAAGAATGCCTTTAAACTTACTTTTAATTTATATTAACCTTTCATTGTCCTTTAAGTATAATTATTATAATTAGCTCCTGTTACATGTTTGATTCTGTGTGTACAAAATACTGAATATCTTAAAAAATGTTTATGTTGTATTTGTACTGTTTTCTTTTGTCTAAATTTTGCACGTTTTTTTTGTTGATTATTGGTATTAAATCAAATATTAGTATTATGGTGTGGAAGGAATGAGGCCCATTTTATATCTCCATTATGGGGTTAAGTAGATTTGGGAAGTATTTAAAGGGTCATCTCCTGATATTGGCTAGAAGGAATAATCTTCACTATTTTATACAAAGTATAATAGATTTGCATAACCAAATATTGATAAATGGTGTACAATACTAGAAACACTAGTATAGACTGTTTATATATACTGTATGTAACAGTATCTACATTGCTAACCTATGTGAAGTGCATGGGAGAGAGTATCTCTATGTAAAAAAAAATTACAAATTCACCCAGTTCACAGATAACTGTAATACTGATGCATACTGGTAGCAGCAGGCCAGGATTTGCAGCTAGTGGGTGCACTATATGCGTATTTTCATGGAAGTCTGTTAATAATATACACATACATAACACTTTATTAAAGGATAGATTAATCATCCTACATTTTTAATATGAAACATCATATAGCTCAAAAACACAAAATAAAAAATCTTTCTCCATAATAGCAATTAAATATTGAATCTCTCTCAAATTTGGAACATGTTCAGATGCAATACAAATACATCAGAATGAATCTATGAATAGTACATACCATAATTATTAGGACAGTAAAATGTTATTTTACAATTTTTCTTCCAGTTATGTTATATGCCTTTATATCTCATTTTTCTTTGCTTTGCTTCCAGACTCTACAAGGCAGTTGTGAATGTATTAGGCTGTGTGAGTACTTGGTATATGGTTGGTATATTGGTAAGTTCCACAAAGTATGGAAATAGGTTTAAAATAACTCCTTGTTTTCTTCCAAACTTCCACACAATTTTATCCTTTTGTAACATGTACAATATCAGAAAATTCTGAAAAAACTCATAGTTCTTAATAGGCCTATAAGATGGTCTGTATCAAGCCACTTGCCTGGAAACATACTAATAGTCAGTATTCCTAATATTATTTTGTATTTTTAATTTTTTTGTTTCTTAGGTTTATTTCTTAAACTGTATACTTCTCATATAATGTGCTTTGCATTAACATGCTCGGTAAGTACTGTAAACAATACTTAACAACAAATCTAGCCCAATTCTAGCATATCTTGACAACAGCATCAGTATGAAAGTGTTATACTGCAAACAATTTTTTTTAAGTCTTGACAAAATGTGACTAAACCCATGAATACAGCAGCACATTTACACCAATCCTTCTAAAAGACATGCCCTTATTTAAATTCCAGACAGCGTGGTTGCCATTACTTACGGTTGAGAGGAAGGCTGGCATTGCTGGTTCCTAGTTTGTTTACAGCTACACACGTATAGTTGCCAAAATGTTCCTCTGTTACATTGGAAACGGTGAGAATGGATCTTGTGTTGTAGTTCTGTATGCGTATGCCTCTCTGACCATTTGTGAGTCTATAACATAAAGAATCAGATTTTTCAATAAATGTTACAATACTTAATAACTAATAAAACGGATATACAAAGACTATGGATATGACAAGAGAGCTATTCACATATCATATTGAGAGAAAGGCAACAAAATATGCCTTGAGACATCCATAATAATTAGAATCTGTAGAGCATTTAGATCTATAGTAGTGATTTGCTTGGGGCTGCATTTGTAGCCTTGTTGGATACACCAAACATTTGATAATCTATCATTTTCCTGTGTCGGATTCCTGTCACTCAGAAGTAAGTGGGACATTGTAGCCTACATATAGACACTATAAAGACACTACCTGTCTAAAGTTCTATCCTTCTATATCAGTAAGTGAGGTAGCATGCCATATACAGCACCCCCTTTCAGTCACTGAATAGAGCAGGGGGGTCACAAAGGAGTTAATTTGTTTTTACCTAGATACTCATGTATTTGATCTACTTATGTAATCGAATAGATTTGTATTTTGAATTGTGATTTTATTACTTTTAGGCCCCTTTTTCCTATGGGAGTATATTTATATATGTATAGTTTTTATTCCTGTTTTCCTGTTATATAGGTGGAGTCATACTGCAGGCATTTTTAAGGTATCATATGCTAACAACTGTGATTGATGCTAGTGCATGTAATAAATACACAGATATATGGATATAGTGACACCACAATCTCCCTTGGAAGATATGTGCTCAATTAGAAGTCAGCAATGCTTTCTCTGGTGCCCAATTAAAGGCAATGGAGATAAAAAAAATGAATGGGGGATGAATACAACCTGTGAATGTGTTCCAGTTTAACCTAGCTGGTTTGAACTGGTGACTGCAGAAACCAACAATAATTTTTATGAAATCTAGAAATTGTGTGTGGCTTTGTTTAACAAAATAATAACCCAAACAGACTAATTTAAGACTGTACTGTATAGCAATATTTACACTGTTCCTCTTTGTGCACAAACTTCATTTTAAACATGCAATATTTTTAAATATATTTTAAGCTAAAAACACTAGATTTTCTTTTGTTTACATACTGGGATGTTTGTCAGGAAAACCATATATCTGAATTCTCAGAAGCAAATCTTAAAGGTGTAAAACTACATTTCTGTAAATTAAACCTGTAGTAATCCCCAACCAGTGGTTCATGAGCAGCATGTTGCTTACCAACCCCTTGGATGTTGCTCCCAGTGGCCTCAAAGTAGGTGCTTATTTTTTAATTTCTGGTAAGGAGGCAAGTTTTGGTTGCATAAAAACCCAGTATAATGCCAAACAGAGCCTTCTGTAGGCTGCCTATCCACATAGGGGCTATTAAGTAGCCAATTATAGCTCTTTTTGGCACCACCAAGAACCTTTCCTCATGCTTGTGTTGCTCCCCAACACTTTTTTCAATTGTATGTGTCTCATGGGTATAAAAAGGTGGGGATCCCTGTTGTATATGGTGTCCCATCCTATACTAATTTAATTTAAGTGGATTTCTTTTTTCTGCAATTTGAATTAGGGTTTTCAAAACTTATAGTCTGATATTTTTCAAGTACCAAAAACTCAGAAACCTTAAATGTAAAACTTTGGCATCTAAAAGCCTGCACATTCATGTAGAAGTCACTGGGAGCTCTCCCCTAGGAGATTATTTTTAAATTCAAGTTATTTATTTATTTTTTAAAATATTGAGTAAAAAGGAATTTGATGCATTTATGTTTTTTCAAGGTTTTATTAGATAAATATTTTTAGACTTAAATGTTTTAACAAAAAAGCAAACATTTGAGTTTAGTAACAACAGCACAACATTTTACCTTATTGTGTCTCAGGCACCAGTAATTATATTAATTATACATCATAATAAATTGTATAAATGCATAATTAAGTCAATAAGTATAAGAAATTAATAGCACACATTCTGAAATTCCCACACCAAGTGCCATTTTGTATGCTAGAATTGTACTTTGGAAAACACTGTACTATGATATAAACAAAGTGTAATGCTAAAAGCCTCTTGTTATGTGCAATGTATTTTGCATAATAATGCATTGTCGATTTTATTCTTCATTAGGTAAGTCACTTAATGTCTCTACATTTCAAGTACCAATTAAAAATATAAGCACTCCAGGTCAAGAACTCACTGTGCAGACCCTTCATCAGATAACAAAGAATATTTTGCTCTGTTCTGGCAGCAGATCCTCAGAAGGACATCAAGAGACAATTCAAAGAAAATATACTAGGTGTTTTATAAGAATAAAATATCTGTATAACTTAGTAAAGAGAGAGCATAGAAGACCTGAACAAATCTTTAACTACATCAAAGAGCTCAATAAATCTCAGAGGGTGAGGTGGTGGTGGTATATATATCTTAGAGAAGCTGTATAATAAAGCAATTCTTCTCAAATCGCTAATTCAATCTGACAGCAATTGTATAGCTAAAATAATTATATATACATAAATGTATTATTGGAGTGCACAAATATCTGCAGAGGCTTTCTTTCAAAGTACAGAGTCCTCTAGTAGTGATGGGTGAAATTATTCAGCAGACATTGATTCGCAGCGAATTTCCGCATTTTGGCATTGGTGGAGAAATGGGTGTCAAAATTTGTTGCGTAACCTTACTAACCTCTAGCTCTCTTCACTAATACAGCACTGCATTAATCAGCACTGTATTAGTGAAGGGTGTGGGGGCACTTAGCTGGCCATGCTCCCTACCTACAGGAGATGCAGCCTGCATTGGGGCCCTCTACTTCTTGTCCTTCTATCACTGAGCACAGAGCACAGCGTACATGAGGGTGCAAGTGCTTGTGGAATGAGCGCTAAGGAGCACACTCTTGCAGGGGGTTAAGAATGACCCCTAATATGTTTTCTATAGACTCTTTCTATATTTTCCCAGAAAACTGTTTTTTTTTGTCGGACACTTTACACTGAAATTACCATGCTTGTCTGTGTAATCAATCATTTGAATAAAATAACTTTATCACAGACATTTCATGGATATTTTTCAAAATGTATGATTAGATATGCCCAAAATACATTTCTCAGTGTTGCTTAACTGAAATTTTTACCCTGGAGAAATGCTGTAAAATAAAAAGAAAAGGTGACTTTCACATCTTGAGGAGTATTTCCATGAATATACAATGCAGCAAGACTATCAGTAAAAACATAAAAAGAGAGTTCATCCTAAAGGTAATGAGACATGAAGTCCATAAAAATTGTTAAAGTGTAGAATTTTTGAGTTGGAGCAGGCACAGTAGAATAAACAGAAAAAGGCGGAACAAAGAAGAAGAAAAAACACCTGTACCACACTATATTGACACTGGGTCACAAATCTACCATTTTGGGTTTTTTTTTCCTAAATTTCCATCTATAAAACATTTGATTGATAATTGAATTTGTATTAAATCACAATGAACTATAAAAATTGTTTTTCAAAATCAGACACAGTCACATTTTATACATGTGAAACATACTTGTTTATATACTGTCATGGTATTCTCTGCATCTATGGACAAGGGGGCTCTACATATTTACACTCATAATTACAAGAGATTTTTGCTGAGATCTGCTGAAATGATTTTTCACAAAATATAAATGCAGCACATTTTCCAGCTTCTCTTTTACCAATGCCATTCAATAAACCTTTGTTTTACTCAGGAGGCTTATGAACTCATTGCAAAGTCATATAAAATGTCTATATATTATCCTTAAGGTACTGTTACTCTTAAATGCAGTCATTTCGATCAATCATATCACTTTTGCAGGCATACAGGATACTATGATCTAAGGCTTTAAGAATATTATTACACATAATTCATCAGAATTAGTATTTCTGCAGCAACACTCTAAGCTTGAGGAGTAGATTATGGCAATAGAATCCTCTCCCCTTTTTAGAAAAAATGAAAAGGAAAAAAAATAAATCGAACAAGCCTTTTTATGATTACATGAATTGATATCTGAAAAGACACAGTGTGACAGCTATTGGTGTCTATGACACAATCATATTCCCATGGAGAGAATATATATAAGAAAAAACTATGCGTTTTATTAAAGTTGAATTGCAAATTGGATTGTAAGCAGCCTGAATAATCATTTCAAGAATATGTTTATATATAAATAATATTGTTTTCTCTTTTCAGACCTGTATGTAAATTTAACAAAAAAATAAATTAAAGGGATACTGTCATGATTTTTATGGTATACTTTTTATTTCTAAATTACACTGTTTAAAGGAGAACGCAAGTCAAAATTTAAAAAGCATACTGCCCAATAGTCCTCCTATTGTAAAAGGCGTAAAAACGCCACACGTTTGGCTCACCTACTCAAATATTTACTCAGTCACACTTACTTCACATTTTCTATCTGTTTTCTTGAACAGGCAGCCATCTTTAAAATGGTATTCTCCCTTCCTTTCCCTCCTTGCTTCATACTGCACATGTGTTTCATTCCCTCCCCCCCGGCAGATCCACTTCTGATTGGCTGGTGGGCATGTATAGCTCAGAACAGGAGATCAAGTTACGCACATGTGCATTGCTACTGAAGGCTGCCACTGGCAGCCTACAGGAAGGGGAGAGAGATTTCAGTGATGTCACTGTAGTCTTCACTCTGCTGTAGGCTGCCAGCACCATATCTCAGAGAAGCAAGCAGGGATCTGGGAATTTAGATATGCAGTAAGTACTTAAAAAGAATGCCTTTAGACTTACTTTTAATTTAAATTAACCTTTCCTTGTCCTTTAAATAGCAAATAATTCATTCTACCATTTACAATTTTATTCTTGAACCAACAAATGTATTTTTGGTGTGTAGGCAGCCATCTCAGTGCATTGTGCCTGAGTCTGAGCTTTCAGAAAGAGCCAGCGCTACACATTAATGGAGGAGTCCCAAGCGGGACTTGGATTTCTTACTATTGAGTGCTATTCTGATATCTTGCTACCTTCCCATTGTTCTGCTGATCGGCTGCTGGGAGGGGGGTGATATAACTCCAACTGGCAGCTCAGCAGTAAAGTGTGACTAAAGTTTATCAGAGCACAGGTCACATGGCTGTGGCACTCTGGGAAATTAAGAATGTGGCTAGCCC
The DNA here is from genome assembly GCF_000004195.4 of Xenopus tropicalis. Taxonomy (NCBI): domain Eukaryota; kingdom Metazoa; phylum Chordata; class Amphibia; order Anura; family Pipidae; genus Xenopus; species Xenopus tropicalis. Next base: position 82,078,451 of record NC_030680.2, on the reverse strand, counting down.
CATGTAAAATTTTAAAATTAAATATAAAAAAATCTGTTTTTGAAAAAACAACTTCAATTCTGCTGGAGAAGCGTTTTGAAAAAAACATGTTTTCCCATGACAGTATTTATTTTACAATAGTAAGAGCATCCCTAAAACAATATTACAATGCTAATATGAAAAATGGAACCTTGGTTATTTTAACCTATATATCAAGCACCTCATATTATCAACCTTAAGAAGCTTATTTTTCATTGAGTAGCTCCATTCTTTTCTGTGGAAACATTTTTCTATTTGCATACTTTCCAATTACATGATTGAAACATCAACAAATGTAAAGTGTTTCTGTTTGTTAATATTTCATTAGGTTTGTTTCTGTCAAACAATATATGTGCCATTTATAAATCTGATATTTTAAATTTTAACTGTTTTCAATATCAACTGTAAATTATAGCATACAAATACAAAACTAAAGTGTATTTATTTGGATAAATATATAAATAACTCTCTTACTAAAATTCAGGACAGTACCAGCAGTGCTATCAGGCCATGGAGCCCCTACCAGTTCAGGTAGCTGACTTCTTTAGCAGAGGTGTCAGGGGGCCGCTACCTTGTTATCTGCCTATTGTTCTACTGATCGGCTCTTGGGGGGAAAATGGAGTGGAGGTGATATCACTTCAACTCACAGTTCTGCAGTAAAGTGTGACTGAAGTTTATCAGAGCATGGTTCTGGCTATGATTAAGTGCCAAGTGCACGAAAAGCACTACATGTGGTCTAATGTGATCTAATTGTCTAAAATTCGTGGGATCTGTGAGTACCTGCCATATGTATTGAAATGCATACATAGTTAACACGTTTCTGGATAAAAAATCCCATACCTGTACTATAGATTTAAAACAATATGGTTCTCTACATCAGCAAGCATTTGCAGTCACCGTAATCTCCTTGCAGTCAGTTGTGTGTAAAACCCTTTTCATTAATGGTACTTGCATCAAAATGTGCTCCTCGAACTTCTGTATAGTTGTGTTTGGTGCCACTCATTCCTTCCTGCCTTCCTCTGTACCTGTTGATGCAGAGGAACCCTGGAACTGTCATCACCTCTGGATCATGCAGTAGCTCTAGGGTTCCCCTCACCACCCTGGAGCAGCTGTCTGGTCCGGATGTGGCAGCAGTTCCAGACACAGCACAATTTTGACAAAAGAATAGGGAGTACAGGGGGCTCATGCACTTGCACAGTGAACACCAGAAATCATGACAGTAAACACCGGTAATGACGCCAGGCAGGCTTCAAAAATATTCAATGTAATTGCACCTGATTTGCAATGTAAGTGCAGCCAATCTAAAGCACACTACTTAATATTATCACATGGCACTTTATTCACCTTCCCTATTGGTTTGCTGTGAAGCAGGCAACTGCTTGATGCAAGAGATGAGCAGTTAGGTTAATAAGGAAGAGATTGTGCATATACTTTATCATCATGATCATTTCTATTTAATTGTGTTAATTTTATTTTAATGTAGTCATGAAGGAATAAACAGGGTTTAGCTTACAGTGACTGGTGGAGTGGGGAGCAGTTGGGATTATGGATATGACAAAGGCAAATCCAGCCATGTACACAGTTCATGCCTCACTAAACCAAGACTTTTCAGGTAAGCTATAAAAACTAGATACTATACTAGATATGAGTATTTCAAGGTCCAGTTTTGACAAAGGACAAATACTAATATAGCGTGTTCCTGTAAAAACTAAAAACTAAATATTTAATTAAATTGCATTTATGTTATGCATGCAGGTTATTTTCATTTTAGGACCATATGGAGCATATTTATTAAGAATCAAGCTTGGTGTTCATATATCATTAAAGCTGGCGAATATCATAATTCATTAGAATGTGTTAACAATTAGTCTGTTTGATGCTTTTGCTGCTGGTTCTGACTCTTAAAACAATGCAGCAGAAGGTAGCTCTCCTCTAGTCAAGGCTCCAACGTGGCCTGTATGCTTCTTCACATGTCAGTTTATAGGCAGTGTAGGGGGCAAGAATGGACAAACAAATACTGCTTTCAATAGATGTTACATTAAAAATTAATTCTAAAATAAGTTGATTTAAAAAAAAAAAAACTCTGAGAAGTATCAGAACAAATCATGAATTAAAAATATCAGCAACAAACCCCTTTTTAAGATGAAAATGTCTAGCACTAAAAGGGTATTTCTGCAATTTGGACTGGGACCAGCATTTAGTGAAAGAATCAAATATGATTAATGGGAAGTATTTTAATTGTTGTTATGCAACCATTGCTCTCACTATAGTCCCAAAGGAAACAAACATAATTGAAACAAATCAAAATCCCTGTGGCCAGATACAAAGACAAGAATATAAATGATAAAAAGTGGCCATTTAACGCCTACAAGTCCTAAAGGGATAACAACATTTGCTAATGTAAAATGTAATCACTCTACCAAAACTACAAATAAAGAAGCCAAGGAAGACCCCCTGCCCTCACAAACAATTTGTTTTTCTGTATTAGAAGCATATAAACAATAAAACAATGAAACATCTTAGGACGAGTTCAATGATGACTGGTAAATCACATTAATACATTTATATTGTTCTGATCATATCAAAGAAGAACCAAAAGATAAAGGCTGACAATTATCCGAGAAATTAAACCCAATATCTTGATGGCTGCCTTAAGAAGAAACAATAAAATGAAGAAAGTGGAATATTAAAGTCAGATGTTGGGGTAAGAAACTATAGCACTCATTTACTAATACAATAGGTACAAGTTCAACAGTCTTAAGGGGCCATAAAATTAAGTCTTTTAGGACTTAATTTTAACTACCACTAACAGCTATAGCAAATTAGCCACATGGAACTCTTGCAAACAGAAACTTCATTTATTGAAACTCCAATACAAATCAATCAATACATACTCAGGATGATATTCTCTTTCTCCGGGTTTTATCTATACCCTGAGCCCACACACTGATGTTCCTGTTCACTAGCAGCCAGAATCACTGCAGGGTCCTAACCCCTCTGATCTTCTCATTGGGCCCTAAAAGTGACTATTACAATGCCAACTGTTATAACTTTCATAAACTAAAATCCTATTGTCACCTCTCAGCAAGGTCCCAGGAAATACCCTATGAAGTTCTCTCTTTTATATGCAAATGTACTGCCACCCAGTGGCATCTCCAGGAATACAAATGAAACAATTATTTTTACATTGAATGAGAAAGTATTTTCCCACATAGGGTTTAGAACAGCGGTTTTCAACCTGTGGGTCGGGTCCCCTTTGGGGGGTCGAACAACCTTTTCACAGGGGTCACCTAAGACCATCAGAAAACACATATTCGGAATAATTTTATGGTTGGGGGTCAACATAACATAACTGTATTAAAGGGTTGCAGCATTAGGAAGGTTGAGAACCACTGGTTTAGAACCTCCTTAGGTGTCCACTCTAAATTAAGGCCTGCTTAGCTGGTCAAACTCTCAAAGAATCATTTAGCTAAAGGGGAAATATCTGGGGGTCCTTACACTAAATAGCAAATTAAGTTTAGCATTAATATATAATTGATTTTGCACTGATTTCGAACTGTAACACAATTGGTTAACAAGTGTCTAATAATCTACAGACTACTAGAGAGAAATAACTTTGTTATCTCAAAATTACATGTAATTGTAGTGACAGACTATTGAACCCAAGATGTTTATTGGATTAGATGTTTCCTCTTCTTCTGTTTACCAACATTTTGTGAATCAATAGTATATTAACACTATTTTTAAGGATGACCACTATTTTTTTTATACCACAGTATATATATATATAATTTTTTTAATAGTAAATGGTGCTACTCTGTAGCATGTTGCTCCATTAGGATATGTACTAAACAAGTTAAAGGGAAACTATATTCCCGAACAATGCTCATATGTAAAACTCTGCTTCATCTAAATAAACAATTTGCATAAAAATATACTTGCTTAGTAGTATGTGCTATTGGGTAATCCTAAATAGAAAATTGGCATTTTAAGAATTAAGGGCCGCCTCCTGGGATCATAGGATTCACAGTGCACACAAACCAGCCAGGGCACAAATACATGCTAGGCCACATCAGCCAATAAATAGACAGGGTTCTGTCTTTTGCTTCCACACTAATTCCTGTTACAGTTAGAGCTGCATTATTTCTGGTCATGTGATCTCTGAGGGAGCACACAGCCCATCATTAAATGGTGGATCAAGGAAAGGATGTAAATGGGCAATATTTACTAATATATATTCCAGTTTGACGAGATTTTTTAAAAGGGCACTTAACATAATATAAACTATCTGCTGGTTAAGTATTCATTCTGGGGGTATAGTTTTCCTTTAACCACAAACCTACTTTGGATATATTTTAAGCTAAAAAGCATCATTTTAATGCAAGACTTATTAGGACTTGTGCATTGTGAATGTATGCCTAATGCCTTTATATTATCATAGATTTGGGTAACTTCCAACATCATCATGTCAAGCAGTCCACAATACAGACCACTGGGAGAGTATACACCATCCTTCGAGTGCCCTGGCTGGAATCAAACCTTGGACCCAAGTGCAGAAGGTAGTAATGTTAACCACTGAGTTTTTGGGTTTGTTATTTGTGCAGTTCAAATATTACATAGTTATTTTACTCTACAAAGTAAAAAAAATAACAAAGTTATGTATCAATTAGTATTCTTTTATGTGCACAACATTTGCTGAAATGAAATACTGTACATTGTAGATGGCTACTGCTAGCATGTTGGGAAAATAGATACACACAGAATTACATTTGTACTTGATGTTGAGTTATGCTTCACGCAAAATGTGCAATTTGTTACACGTTCCACACTAATTAAAAGAGGAATCGCTAACAAAGCTTCTTACTTCTTCTCTCCTTTGTACCACTCAAACACTGGGGCTGGCACAGCTGCTGTTTCACATCTGATCAGTCCTGTTCTTCCCAATGAAACTCCAGTTGGTGTTATTTCCAGAATTGTAGGAGCAACTACAAAAAAAACACCTATCATTAATATGATACATTCAATAATGATAGATTGTAAAATATAATAAAGTGAAATAATATAAATATAGATAAATAAAATGTGCAATGTAGTAAAAAAAATTTAAAAGTTTACGCGGTAGGTAAAATGGAAACAAACGGTTACATTGCATCTAGATCAATCAATGAAGCAGAGCCACTTGTTGTCTTTTTAATGGCAAGATAATGATTCCATAATGAATTTTCACATTAACCCCCATGTGTTTTTTTCATAAAGAAGATGGGCAATCTTTGCATCTGATATTTTGTCTATCCACATAAATTCCACAGACATAAGCTGTTGAATCCCACTGGGTGAATTATATGGGTGGATCAGGGCAAACATCTAGGCATCAGCTGTTGCTGGCATTAACTGAAATACAAAAGGGCCCTGCAATATTGTTCTTATGAAGCTGCTTTTAAAAGTTATTTTGCTACAAACAGGTAAACAGTATAATTTAAGCATCCTTAGAAAATAACTGCACTTTAATTATTACATATACAGTGTATATATGCACTGTAAATATTACATTTTATTTAGAAATATAAAGTGGTTGGTGACCTTTAAATTAATTTTTAATATAGTGTAGACATTGCTATTTTAATTTGCAATTGGTCTTCATTTTTTATTTTGTATGGTTTTTCATTTATTTAGCTTTTTGTTCAGCAACTCTTCAGTTTGGTATTTCAGCAGTTATCTGGTTGGTAGAGTCTTATTTACCATAACAATTTAAAAGTGGTTTGAATGAGAGATGAGAATATGAATAGGTGAGGGCCCACCAAGCAGAAAGATAAATGATAACAAGTAACAGTAGCATTAAAATTGTAGCTTCACTGAGCAAAGGTTTTTTGGCTGCCAAGGTCTGTGACCCCTATTTGAAACCTCGAAGGAGTCAGAAGAGGAAGGCAAATAATTAAGAATCTAGAAAAAATAAATAATAAAACCAATTGCAAAGTTGCCAGGGCAAATCCTTTTTTTCTTTTTTTTATGTGATAAACAATTCAATATGAAGTTTTTCTCATGGAATTGCATTATTGGAAAATCTGGAATTGAATTAGAAGATCAGTTTTTTTTTTTATCAAATTTAAACTGGCCCATTATGTCTAAAAAAAAAATCATAGTCACTTTTGGTGTTTACATAGGGGATTGTATTTCTTGGTCACCATAGGTCTTTTTTTATCTTTTTGCAAAACAAATAAATGTCTGGTCTGTGCTGTGTGATCCCAGATATAAACTTACAATCCCTTAATAATGAATAAGATGATTAATGGGCCAATCACTACGGTTCGTCTAACAGAGAAAGGTCTGAGGCCACTGGATTAAAGTTTGAGAACAGATCTTGTTGTGGTGTGACAAATCAACATCCCTTGCAAAACATACCTGCACTGTGTATTCTCTGAGGAAGATTTTCTTTAAACAGTTGCTTTAAAAAAATAATTGAGAACTATGGTTCCCATTAAAGTACATTTTATGCATAATTTTGTTTGTGGAATTCACTCTTCAAAAGTTACATTTTTGTTGTTGGGCCATGCTGCAGGGCAATCCCATTTAAAACAAACCTCAGATGAACCCAACTGTTGAGTTTAATATCACCAGACTCTGCATACAATTCATAAATGTCATAGAAGGTAGACTGCTCTGCTAGGTGCAATGGCATTCACACAGTTACAGATAATATGCAAAATAATTTGCAAGAATAGGTTTTGTCTTTTAACATTTTAATGAGCTTTGGGACTTTCATGCATATTAGTTATGTTGCCCTAATTACTCATTATAATTCTAATGTGCATTTTATATTTAATTACAATGCTTATAAAGCTTTGTAATGGACAGTAAATTATTATAACTAGCATGTGCCTAATGAATATGAGCCACATTTATTAACTTTTACACCAGAATCCAACATAGAGAAACTTCCAATTTACCTTTGTTGATTATCCACATAATATGATTAAACAAACTTTTTAATGTTATTAATTCCATATTACAATGAAATATGATTTAGCTGTAGTGTCACTAAAACACTTTTTACAGCACAACCCATTTAAGCCATATAACCATGTTCTACAGAACTAAGAAAAAGTTCCCTTATTTTCTATTATACTACAATAATTACTGCTAATAATATTTATTTAATGCAATCCACAGCAGCTACAGGAAATATAAATCCACTACAGTTCAAATCTAAGATCAAAACACAGTATCATTACAATGACATATGCTAGTTTAGTATTGCGGGAAATAATTTGCCAGGTATGAATTTGCGGTGAATTTCCACGTTAGGCATTGGAGTATTTTTTTGTAAAACATAAAAAAAATTGTCACGCGCATATAAAAAGACACAAGTGAAAAAAAAGTTGTGCTTGTCATATTTTTGATACGTGCCTCAAAAAAATTATGCGCATAACAATTTTTTTTTATGCGCAACATTTTCACCAATTCTCTCATCACTAATGCTGTTGTGTTTCTCTGCTGCATTTCACATTTTGTAAGAATTCGCAAACCTGGGAGGCACATGTGCTCTAAATTCAAATGATTCCCCTCTCTCAAACTGTGACCCCTAGCTTTTCATTGACTTTGTGTAAGATAGCCACTAATCATATTTCATCCAGACTTATGCACTATTGCCTATCTTGTACTAGAAAGTACAAGCAAGAAAAAAATGACAGTAAGTAAAACATACTTTATATGGTGTCTGATGTTATGTGGCTATTTGATTGATAGTTCAAATCATTTTGGCTTATGTATTGTCACCTTATATACTCAGCAATCAGTGTTTTAGGCATATTTAGAGTTACAGTAAATTCAAACACGTTTTATTATATATATAATTTTAAAAATATATAAGTATATAAAATATTTTTGCTTCAGTAGAACATTTGATTAAGAAACAAAAGCAAAAGCAACAGACACCTGCCCAACAGATGGAATTTTTATGTATCTATGTGTTATTCAAAAATTAAGAAATCCGTCTTCTTGTTTTTAAAAAGTAATAAGAAGAACTTCTTAAAATTAAGGTTATTTCTGTAGTAGGGAACTTATGAAATAATAAAAAAAACCCATATAATTAAACTTATGGGGTTATTTAAAAAAACACTAAGTTATCCTAGGGGCAGAACCTCATAGCAACAAATCAGCAGGAAGCATTTACTGGTCACTTGTTTAAAAGCAAATATCTTATTGGCTTCTATGGGTTACTGCACCTGGGTAAGCTTTTATTACAGATGGGTGTAGAAGCCAACAACTTTCAGAATCCAAGGCTGTATTGACTTACTACAGGAAATTGGGAGATTTTTTTTTTTGTTGAGCAACAATGCTCAAGCATGAAAGCTCTATAACGAAGCATTGTGTACACTCAAAGTAAATAAAAGTGTCAAAGCATGTTCTTCATCATCATTGCTAGGTCCTATTCTATTTACTATATTTAAAAATGATATTGTAATATCCAAAACTAAGTTTTGTATGTTTGTACACAATCCAAATATATATAATACCTATCTAAGTTATGGAGGCAAATTGTAAATAATGCATGTAGAGCACAGAAACCCAAAGCTAGTTCAGACAGAAAATAACAGTGTCAACAAAAAAAAGGAAAGTCTAGTTGCTTACACTAAAGCTAGCTATACATGGGCTGTTATTGGGGTATGCGTATGGGAGCCTTGCAATGACCTGCTCTATAAATACATGAAAATCGGACAGATACTTATCAGGCCAGTTTGAAAGACCAGATCAGTCTACTTGGATTAAGATTCTTAGTGGAAAGCCAAAGACTCCTTTATTGGGTCCATTAATGTTTTGGTAGAGGGTAATGTAAGTAATGTGTCTTGGTTTCCAGTTACAAAATACTATGCAGCCAATTAATTCCATCCAACAAATATGTTATCCTTGCAGAGGTATTTTGACAAATTGGAAATCTGGTCAGCTAAGTATCTGATAAGATTTGAATGAAAGTAAGGTTATGCACCTGGGATTTCAAATATGACAGCCACTTATTACCTTAATGGGCAAATCTTTGATGGAGAAGGACATAGATAATATATTTTGCTGTAGCAAGTAGGAAGGGCCAGCAAGTTAGTTAAAAGGGGTATAGATTCACAGGAGGGGAGGGTAGTTCTTGCTATTTACAAAGCTAGAATAGGCAATGCAGTTTTAGTCTCTGGTGTTTAAAAAGACATTAATGAAATAGATGATGTCCAAAAAGGGCAAACTAAACTGATAAAGGGTATGGAATGAAAGAGTATGGAATGTTATGAAGTTATGAATAAAGTTGGTACAGGTAGGATTGTTTATTCTAGAGGAGAGGTGGTTAAGGGGTATATGATATGTATAAATACATAAAGGGACCACATAATTAAGACTGATGTTTTATTCATCAGTATCAGCAGCAGATCCTTTTGGCAGACACAAGCGGGATCCATTGCGATTAGAAAGGAGGTTCAGTCTGAAAGCAAGAAAAAGATTTTTGATGATAGCTATAAAGTTGTGGTTGTACTAGATAGTTTCAGTAATGAGTTGGATGTCTTTATAGAAGGAAGAAAATACATGGTTTTTCAAATTAACTCTTAGGAAAAAAAGATCAATACTGCAATTGTATAGGTCACTCATAGAACTTCACTTGTGTTCTCTTTTGTACACCCAGTCTGCAGAAATATATTAATAAAAAGATCATGGAAACAGTTAATATGATTCATGGAAAGAAAACAAGAAAGGCTATAACATGTACTGTGTAAAAAAAAAAAAGAAGGTAATATTGTATAAACATTAAAAAGAAGCCAAAGGAAATTTAAATGGAAATACTTTATGGCAGTTGCACATGGCTAAAGCTTGGAAACACTAATTTAAGCCAAAGGGGGAAAACTAAAAGGATAAAAACAATTAAAAAGCAATTAAAAGAATTCAATGAAATAGAATGCAACACTTCTCATCTTTCAGAGGAAGGTAATTATTAGTGTGTATTTGCTGTATGTACATGTATTCTAGCAATACAAGTGCAGAAGAACAAAAGCAAAATGTATGGATGCTATGTATAATAACAGATGACGGATACAGGCACTAAAACAGTCCAAGCCTGTTTTCAACCTCTGTAACAGTTTACCATTATTTCAAAAACAAATGCAAAACAAATAGCACCAGTAGTTAACAGGGTAGAAGAAAGAATATTCTAGGATGAAAGGAAACTTAGTAAGGGCTCTTGGTATCTGTTTCCAGGTTTAACAGCAGCTCTGTTCCTGACAAGTTTATATACCTAACTGAGAGAGGAGCAGTTATAATGGCTAAAGGGGCAAAGGGAAAAATGAAAACTATCACTTTAACTATCAAATATCGAATCTCTAAGACAGTGGATAAAAGTTCTGAAAATAGTTTTCATACTTGACCCAATAACGTCCTCCTACATTATTATAAATGAAATGGTCCTAATAGTTTTTCTCATTATAGCACTAGATGAAAAAACAAATGAAATCAACATCAACCATGTGGGAGTAATAAATCAAAAATGATTGCTTTCTTTAATCTACAAGAAGAAGATACAGGATCCAAGTACATGTCTCACATTCAGTTCCCATTTATCCAAATGGCTTCATTACATACCATTTTTATAAAAGACTTACTTACACTCATTTTATTGCTTGCTTTAGATGAGTGATATTGAAATGAGAGTGGGAGTCTTTTTGTCCGTATACAAGGGAAAGCAAGACACTGTTTTTGTATTAATTGTTTTTTTTTTTTTTGGTAAATGTTTGTCTTTATTTTTTCAGTATTCATAAGCTGTCCTCCACAAGAACTTTAGAAAAAAGAATAATAACAATGTCTAGGCAGCTGGTGTAATGTTTGTTTCCCTCTCTACTATTAAAACTATTCACAGTTTAAAATTTCAGACAAAAAAGATTTTCCTGTCAAAACTTAATAACTATGTACTGATGAACTCAGTCTTGCTATATTTTTTCCTTTACACATAATTTTCAGGATTGTGGTCTTGTTGACATTATAACGTTTGACCTATGTGATTGTCCATTAAAGTGGGTCAAGCAAAATGGAATTTTCATGTTCCCATTTTAATACGAAAGGACAGGTCATTGTCCTCTGAGACTTGACACACAGCACACTCAAAATATACAATACACAGCTTTTAAAAAGCCAAGAATTAATTATATTCCGGAACCATGTATGATTAAAATGGTGGGTAAACCAGTTTTTTGTTTGTGGTCTTTCATTTTCTATTTTTAATTGAAGCATACCATGATTATTTTTGCCATGTTCAGTATATTATCACATAAACTAAAACATTCTACAACAATTTCATTTAAATACACACATCTGTCTATTGATTTCCCTCTCTACACAAAATAGTTCAGTATATTATCACATAAACTAAGACATGCTATAACAATTTCATATAAATACATACATATAAATACATCTGTCTATTGATTTCCCTCTCTATGCAAACTATATACATAGAAATATATAGAGGCAGATTTATCAAAGTGTGAGATTAGAGCTCACCACAGAAAAATGTACATACTTTTCATTAATTTCTATGGCCTTTTTATAAGCATATTTATCAAATGGTGAACTCTCCACCATCAACTTTCACCAGATGATAAGTACACTTCTAGAAATTCCATAGAAATGAACAAAAAGTGGATGAATTTTTCTGTGGTGAGCTCTAATCTCATATTTTCATAAATCTTCATAAATGCAGAGTGCAAAGTAAACTTATAAATTCAGAAGAAAATTACCGGACTAAAATAACCTTTGCGGGACATTTTAAAAGTTAGAATTTTAGTAAATGTGTCCCTTTGCGTCAATACAAGTAAATTTTGTCAAAATGGGTTGACTAATCACCTAATTTCACAGTATCCAACATTCTGGGTCCTCTATGGACTAGTCTGAATCTCTTTTTCTCAATGTATATATACATAATACAAAGAAGAGAAGATGGTGTACACGTTAGCAGTCATGGCAGAATAAATATGTACATAGAGCAAGGATACATTTACTCTTCCACTTAAAAAGCCAGACAAAGGTCCCTAACCCCAGTACCTCTCACTACAGTAATCATTTCAGGTAAGACATCTTTCTTAATAAAAACATCTAGGAATGCACATATTTGAAAACCACTAAAAAGGCCCTTCATCTATCAATCAAACCTTTAACCAATATTATTAGAGAATATATATTTTTGGCTTGTTTGAAATAGTTACATAAACCAATCACTATTTAATATATACAATCAGCAGTCTTATATGTTTGAAAAATAATAAATCAGCATGACAGAAACTTTTGGTTGGTGAATTTGTTTGTTTTTCTAAATAAAAAAGCTTATCGAATATCACATTTATTAATAAGGAAAACTCGTTTAAATAAGAAAACTTGAATACCTTGAATTTTTTTACTTTCTTTTTTAAAATATGGCTTGATTTTGCCTAGGTCAACTCTCATTGGCTTTCACAGAAATGCTGAAACTTTTAGATTTAATGGATATATTTATGGACATAAGAAATAATAGTGCTGATTCACTAAAGTGCGTTAATTTTTATCGCACACTTTTTTGCCTTAAAATTGACACGAAAATTAACGCGTGATTTGCTACAGTATTACCACATGCGTTAAGTCGTGCAACCGCATGCGTTAATTTTACCGCATTGCGTCAATTAGCGCACAGAAATAATACCAACACATGATTCATAAACACTTAGATGCGCTAAATATTGCATTAGTCTATGCGAAAATTAACACCTACTTGAGGCAGACGGTAATTATAGAAAAGTACAGTTAATGAGCTTTTGGCAATAAAATATGGACTTTGCAGTGTGATTTATTCAAGTATGTGTTGGCCTTAGAGTGATGCATAAAAAACAAATTTTGTCTAGAACTATAAGTGGCAAGTGATTTTGGCCTTTTAAAAAAGCAGAAACAGAAAAAACTTGTGAAAAATGCATTGTCACACAGATGAAAGCATAAACCCCCCAAAAACATCTAAAAACCACAAAGCAAAGAAAGATTAGCCAATTGTAAAAGGATACCTGCTATTGACTTCTAAGTGACCGTGACAGCTTTTATATGGCGTATTTTTACTTTTGGATTTGTCACAGTTTTGATGTATAAGAAGGAAGAAAAATTTTGTGTGTTTTTTTTGTATTTTGTTGTGCAGAAATCATATTTTTGCATAACAAAATACAAATCATTAAAAAAACACAATCTTTAGTAAATGGGTCCCTTAGATGCCTTTTTTTCCAAGCCTAATGAGCAGAAACTGAGGGTCTCCCCAACTTGAAAAAAATGAGCTATCTCAAACATAGTATGATGTATAGTATTATACTGCAAAAAAATGCAGAGAAATGTTTTTTTCTTTTTTGCAAATTTTTCAGTAAAGCTTAATGGGGCAGTTTAATTTTTTACTAAATTTAAATCACAAGTGAGGGTAATATAATAGAATTGTGTGTAGGAGTGCTCTGCTCTCAAGATTTAGTGATTACTGCAGATCTACTGGTTGATTACAATATACCTTTTGGGCAACCTTGTTATACATGGAACGACATTTCTCCAGAGCCGGTGGGATGACATTTTGGGGAGATTAGTCGCCCGCGAAAAGGGGGATTTGTCACGGACGACTAATCTCCCCGTGTGCCGCAGCCCTTAAGAACATGATGTGATTCTCTTGCTACCAAGGAGAGTTGCAAGATGTACTGATTTGAAACATAGTGGTAGCTGATGTTGAAAATAAGTTGGCGTTTATATATTTAGTGACTTCACTTCCTATTCTCTATTGGCTACTTCTATGTTCACTTAATACAGATGCTCACATTTAAATTATAAGGCGGTTTATCCAAGTCTTTTGCATTTACCTTCATTAATACTTAACCAACAAAAAGTTTGCATAATAAAACAGTATGTGCCCTATTAAAGAATATTATCACATTGGCATATGCATATTGTTAAATATTGCACTTTGACATATTTTGCCAAAATGTTGTGATGTTGTACAATGTGTGTGCTCCTTCAGAGACGACCTGACTGGAAATAATGCAGGTTCTAACTGTAATAGGTAGAAAGTTTGAGTAAAAGACAAAGCTCTGTTTATTTATTGTCTCATGTAACCTAGCATGTATGTGTGCTCTTGGTTTGGGTGTGAGCACAGTGCCTTGTGAGCTAGAGGGAAGAGCTAAGTAATTAAAATGTCAGGTTTTGTAAATATGGGTTTTTCAGTGGTGCACATTACTAGAAAAGCATATTATTCATAAAAAGCCTTTATTTCTCTGAAACAGTGTTTTACATTTGGAGTGTTTTATTTTTTATATAGACCTGCAATGTTTAGGGGCATGTTTTTCCTTTAACTGAATCATCATGCAATATCATTGCTCTGTTTTTCAACTGCTATCTGCCAATTACAAAATGAACAGCACACCTTTTCTTTTTCAGAAATTAGAAAAACCTTTTTATGCATTTTGGGCCCAGGGCACAACACAATAATCTAGCATATCAAACCTTCCTAGACCCTTTGCAACAATAAAATGATGACACCCTAAAATGTTGCTGTGCTATTGTGTAGTGGTTTGTGCTCAAAATGAAAACAAACGTTTTTAAATTATGAAACAGTAAAGAAGCACTGTCGATGTTACAACTAGGGGCACATTTTCTAATCCATGAACGTCCGAAAAGTGTCCGAATGCATTTTTTTCATAATGATCGGTACTTTGCGACTTTTTCGCAAATTGTTGCGACTTTTTCGAGCTCTCAGTACGAAAGTTGCGACAATTCGCGAAAGTCGTAATGGCAATGAAAAAGTCGCAACAATTCTCCAAAGGCATAATGGCAATAAAAAAGTCGCGACAATTCTCCAAAGGCATAATGGCAATGAAAAAGTCGCGACAATTTACGGGAAAGTCGTAATGGTGACGAAAAAATTGCAAAAAATACAAGTCGCCGGTGGGATGGCACACGCAGCGGCACGATTTCGTCAAATCGGCGAAAATGCCTCGCGAGGCAACTTCGCCGATTTTCCGTAATCGCCTGCGCATCGTGTACCATCCCACCGGCGACTTACATGTTCGCCGGTGGGATGGTAGTTCGGGGAGATTAGTTGCCTGTGACAAGGGAGATTTGTCGCGGGCGACTAATCTCCCCGTGTGCCAGAGCCCTAAAAGCTCAGAACAGGCATTTATTTGCTGTAGAATAAAACGTTAAATGCTAGAATCAATTATTTGCAACGTGAACAATGTTATAAAGTAATAAAAACTATATCATAAAAATCATGACAGAATCCTTTTTTTGTCAAGGGTAGAAGTGAATCAAACACAAGTTTTTCGCCCTTCACTCTGGATCAGTTTTAACTAAATAAATAGGGAGTAAAAATACACCTTTTAAATCCATGAATAAAGTAGTCTTCTAAAATAACATTTGTTTACGGTGTTTTTTTTTTTCTTAAAATGCTTCTTATTTTCTAAAACATCAATATTTTAAAATATCATATAGTAGTGTCTATCATAAAACCATGGAAGTGCAGACGCACAAATATTGTCTGGAACTGTTACGCTCATTTTTAATCTTGCATGATACCAGGAGTTTTTAATCTTACATAGTTTTCGTCTCCCACTGGTACGCCTAATGGATTCTGTTATAAGAGCCCATAAAAATCCTGATGAAAGTTTCATACTAACCTGATGTTTCCTGAATACAAAACCTTTCTGTGCTTGATTTAGAAAACATCTTAAAATGTCCAAGTAATTACTAATTTACTACAATAAATCCATATCTGATAGTAAAATG
This sequence comes from Xenopus tropicalis, assembly GCF_000004195.4. Classification (NCBI taxonomy): domain Eukaryota; kingdom Metazoa; phylum Chordata; class Amphibia; order Anura; family Pipidae; genus Xenopus; species Xenopus tropicalis. The sequence goes on along the minus strand of NC_030680.2, from coordinate 82,062,644 downwards.
TTTATTTGCCTATAAAAAATTAATGTCATTGAAAAAGGGGACAAACCCATAAGAAATAGGTTGTAATTATGCATTTTAGTTATATCACAGGCATTCAACACTACTTGTGGAAAATGACTATAATAAAATTAGAAATTTCAGTTAATCATTACTTATAAATCTATTTATATATGCAAGCATATACAATAAAAGAATCTTGGTACACTGTGCGCTGTTCTCATAGGCAGACAAACCTAGGGATGCTTTCATTGAATATTAATAACCACAGAATTCCTTTTAACTCATTTTATTTTGTCAAAACAAATGTTTCAATTATTGCTTCAGTTAACACTCACAGGGCCTGATTCACTAAAGCGCGATAAAAATTATTGCACGCTTTTTTGCGGTAAAAAAAGACGCGATAATTTGCGCGCGATTCACCATAGTATTATTGCGTGTGATAAATCGGCATTTTCGCATGCGGTATTTCTTGCGCTAGTTTTACCGCATGCGTTAATTTCCGCGCTGAAAAGATTACGATCGCATGATTCACTATAACTTTTGCAAGCTAAATATCGCATTCGGCTATGCGAAAATTAACTCCTACTACAGGCAGGCGAAAAATGATAGAAAAGTACAGTAAATGATTTTTTTGCAATAAAATATACTTGTTATTCAAGTATGTGTCTTTTTACTCAATTTTACTCAAAATTAACACCTACTACAGGCAGGCGATAATTATAGAAAAGTACAGTAAATGAGTTTTTTGCAATAAAATATGGACTTTGCAGTGTTATTTATTGAAGTCTGTGTTTCCCCTAGAGTGACACCGCAGCCAGTTTGCAGCGAAATGTTCATTTTTAATACAGTAATTTTCCGCAAGTATTGGCGTGTATGGCTAACATGGCGCGCGTTCATTTGCGCGACTATTTATATTTGGCTACAAGTGATGAAATGTTTTGCCAGGCATGGATTCGCAGCGAATTTTTGGACGTGCGTTGAATTTTTTCGCGGCAGATTTTTTCATGTGTTTCGCAAAACAATCCGCCAATGGCAAAACACATGAAAAAATTCGCCACGCAAAAATTCACCCCACATCCAAAAATTTATACAAGCGTCAAAAAATAATTTTTTTGCCCGCACAACATTTTTGCCATTTCGTGGATCTTTCAAAAGATTTGCTAATTTTTCACTAAAGATAACCAGAACACATTTGCTCATCACTAGTGGCTACTATTTATAAGCATCTACTATTTATATGATACCATTTATATGCTACCATTTATATGTGGCTAATATTTATATACACCATTTATATGTGGCGACAATTTTTATACACTATTTCTTTTTTTTTTTTTTTTTATACACTATTTCTATGCTACCATTCATATGCGGCGACTATTTGCGTGCGTAATTTAGCGCATGTACCGGCAAATACCGCATTGAAATAGTCTTCGCGAGTTAAATAACGCATGCAATATCGCGCGTAAAAAAGTGCAAGTATGCTTATAGTGAATCGTGCGAAAAATCGCCAAAATTAAGACACAGTAAAATTTATAGCGCACGCTAAAAATAGCGCACATTTTATCGCACTTTAGTGAATCAGGCCCACAATGTGTTAATGCTAATGCTATTAGCAATTGTAAACAAAAAGATCCCTGCACAGACCATCTTAAACAAATAATTAAACTCATCAATTAATTAATCCCATCTTTAATCTCTTAAAATATCATAGCTAATGATGGTATTGGTACTGGTATTACTAGGACATCATCACAACAGTAATTCACATTTCATCTACCTACATTCTTATGTATGATCTGGCTAAAAAAAGTTTACAATTTTTTTTTCCAAAACATTTTCTATATTTGTTATACCATTTTTAACACAGGATTTTCGCTTCAGTAAAAACAGGGGTTTACACATATACTCAAATAGATGCATAGGTAATTTATAAATAAATCAAAATAAGGAATAGAAGTAAAGATAAGGAGAGAAATAGAGAGATTGCAATTTACAGAACTTGGCAAAAATTCTTAATGTGCCTGAAGAATATAGAATGGAACAGCAGTGATATATTGTTTTAGTCACTAATTACAGTGATTTGCAGACTAAGTTCCTACTTATAGTAATTCAAGGGCAATATAACTGAAATCAATCAATTACTGGATAAAGAAAAGCCATCATGTCTAATATATCAAACTGTGTAGTGGTATGCACCGTAAGATGAAAATGATATTGGCATTATCTTGCAGTAAATGAAAAATCTAGGCAAGAATTCACTTTCACACTTTTTTTTACTATTTATTCATACTTTTTTTTTTTTTTACTACGCCTTTATAACCTGTATATGAACTCTTATATTTTAACCAGGATAACATATGCTCAAGCAATACAGTGATTAACTGAGATGGCCTTATTTTCCTGTGACATTGACAAAAGATGTTTATTAAAGGGAAAGCAATCCAAGACCCTAGTTGCCCTGCAAAACCTAAATGTGTAATAAAATGTAAGTTTTATTGCAGCATCTCATAAAAACTTATTAAAAACTGAAGCATAAGGGACTGCCAATAACACTGTGAAAAGTTGTTAAACACAAAAGCATCGTATTAATTCCAAAATGTATCTCTAAGGAGGGCTACAAAACACTTATAGAAGTCACCAGGCAGTACCAAACGACTTAAATTAAAATAGGATGTTACAAAAGGCAGGGAAATGTCAAGCATTCTTTTACAATAGTTAACCTTATAACCAGTCTTTTTATAATGGTTAGTTGAACTGGAACATGTCTAAAGATGCTTTAATAGGATATCACATAATTACCATTTTTAAAAAGAATCTGGTGTCCATTGGTTATATTTACAATACAGTAAATAGTGGAGTGTGTATGCCCTGAATGTTTTAACATATACAGGAAATATACTGTGAGTGGGGGTTTTCTCTGCCTCAATCAACACTTCTTAAATATCCAGCTCTCTTGGGTAAACAGAGTTGTAAATGACCCTTTAAGATAAAGGGCATGACTTTTGGGAGATTATTGAATCTTAGCCATAAAGCAAGATATGGTTTTTGTATTATTTTCAGAAAACTATTAGTCGTTTATACCAGAAAACACCTTGCAAACTTTCAAAAACTTATGAAAGTGTTTTCATAAGTAATTATAATATCCTAGTTTTCCAGTACATTGCTTTGGGGATAAGTAATTTTTTCATACAATATGTGGCCACCAACTTTGGAATAGGTATTAATAATTGAAAAAGGGCGTATGTCTTATGTTTGACAATACGTAAGTCATAGACTTCTTCTTACCTGTAAAGCTCAACAGTCACAAGAAATGGTGATGAGAGAGGGTTGTTGGTACAGAGGGTATAACCTGTGCACTGCTACTCTCACCTTACAAGAACCAAACATGAAATAGTTGGGGAAGCCCACTCAACATTCCAATTTTCGTGATGAATGAAAAAAAAATGTGGAAAAAACATAATTTTGCCTCATAAATAAAAGCTTAAAAAAAACTCTGACTCTTGACTTCTACATGACCTTGACAGCTTTTTAGATGGCCTATTTTTACTTTTGGATTTGTCTTAGTTGTGACGCATAATAAATGGCAAAAAAATGTGTTTTTTGCATGAAAACGCATAAAAAAAACCCCCACAACCTTTAGAAAATGTACCCCATAGTTCCTCTATTTAGCTAAAGAGATAACAAAGGCAAAAAGTATGCACAATCCCTATTCATTGAACTCATGTTAAACAAGGAGGTGTACTGTACCTTTAAAGAGCAGTTACTATGGTTAAACACCAGTTCCATTAAATTAGAGTTTTTAAATAATTATTATAGAGCATAAAAGACATTTAATAATTGTGTAAATTTGCAAAACACATTCCTATCAAGAAATTTTTTACTGACAATCAGAAACATGTAAATTCTCAACAGTTTTATTCTTCTTGATTCCCCAGTTCAGTATGTTCAATATAAGCCCTTATGTTTTTGAAGTTATTTGCGTCACTTTTGATGCCTGCAGGCACATTGTTATATTTCCACCTTGCACCCAGCATACTAAATTCTGTATTTTACTGCTTTTATTGATGACTATTTATGTATCCCAAATATAAAAGTGTACTTGAATGAGAATATAATAAGATGCTTGAGTTATAAAATACGCACTCTCTCAAAATGATAAAATGAACCCAGGAGTCATTTTTATGTGGTGCCATCATCTATCTACATCTAAATACATTTCACAAAAGTAGAGCTGCATGAATCAGCTTCTGCACAGACCACAAAATGGTTCTCCCAGCTGTCCAACGTGCGTCACTGTCAATTAGATTAAAATAGGGCTTTTTTTATATATAAGATTTACTTTTGATTAATGTGGCTGTGAGACATAAAATCAGGAAAAGTGTCTCTTGTACTGTTATTTAACAAGGTAGATATCTGAAATGTATGACAGAAACATACTGTATTTTACTTGCCATTTACCCATAACTACAGGTCATTCAGGATGGGGGTATTGAACATCTTTTCCCATTGTATGGAACGTTCTACATTTATACATGATTTTTTTTGAAGCAGTAAATGTAAAATATAAAATTATATATTTCCTGTAAAAAAATTGTATGTTAATGATGACATGTATTATACTGACTGCCCCTGTAATTCAAACATATATAAACATTAAATTACATACTCTAACTAACTGTAGGCCAGGAGATTACTGTGGCCCTAGATATAGGATTCACTGGTATAGTGCAAATATGAAGCCCATGTATGCCAAAATAAATGCTAGTGTATGCCCACCTAAATTGACTTCTTTTGTAAATCTGTCTCCATCATCCCTTTTGATAAATCTTTTCCCTCAAGCACTAATGTGATTTGTGCCTGTAATGTCCTAGCACTGCTGCGTTGGAATACCTCCATATATAAAATTAATGACTGTTATTGATTCTTTTTGTTGATAGGTTTCTCTTTTTGTTTTGCACCAGTTTCAGCCTTTAGTTCAATGATGTAGAACAAAATAAAAATGTGATAAAAAAATAACTTTTGCTTACATAAATACCATATACACTTTTCAGGCTGTAGTTTTAATTTGACTAAATTTGTATTGCTATTTCTTTTGCATTATTCATATTGTCCATTGAGTTTATTGTTGAATATATGAGTTTAACATTTTTGGAAGACTATGACAGACATAAATGATAACATAGATACTGTATTCATTATGATAGTTTACATCAACATTATTCCGCTGTCTGTTCACATATGCAGTTTGGAACCTTCTGTTTCTCTGTTCCTAAGGGACTAATTTAGACATCAAAATCAAGCTGTTGCTGCTTTAGCAGAGCAAAATTTAATGGGGATATTTATGAAAACTAGTTGGTTTTATGTTCTTGTATGGTGCAAAATGCATTACTTAATAGAGTTCCTTTATTTTTAAAAATAGCAGACTATGATGCCATTCTTATGTCTTCAAAAGGCCTTTATTTATAAAATGTAGGCCTGGGACAAGATTAGCAGTTACATTTTGTGTACTTTTTATCAAGCTTTCACTTGCCAAAGTCTTTCAAGGAAAGCAATTACCCTTTCTCCTTAATACACGAGGAGCATGTTTTATAGTGTTTCACAATCCCTAGTGTATTATGTTTCTATTTCTTTTAGAGACAGTACTCACTGTGTACCTGATATGAATTTACTATTTGAAAGGACATATAGTAAATGCACTCTCTGAAAATAATTGGTGTTAGTGTTGATTTAATCAGCTCCTTGCCTGGAAGGATAGTGTAGTACATACAAGGTCAAGTAATGCATTACAGCTCCCTAGTTCCTCTAGTTCAATAACAACCACATTTTGGGCTTTGCCTCCAAGCAGGACATAGAACAATGGATGGGGACCAAGCCAAAAGGCTCCCTAATATACTGTACATTTAAAAGCCCCAGCCTGAAAATGTATTCAGATGATATTTGTGGAGTTATTTTGGGACACTTATTATGTTCTAACACAGGGATGCCCAACATTTCTAACTCAGAAGCCACAGATGTAAAAAGTGTAGGTGAGCCACACAAGCATCCCAAGTCTTTGGGGATGCCAAATAAAGGTTGTGATTGGCAATTTAGTAGCCCCCTGTGGACTGCTAGCCTGCAGGAGACTCTGCTTGGAGTAACACTGTGTCTCTGTGTTTCCAAAACTTGCCTCCAAGTCAGAAATGTAAAAATGGGCACCTGTTTGAGGCCGCTAGGAGCATCATTAAAGGGAGTGATGAGCCTAAATTAGGCAACTCCCAGGATTATCTGGGAAGTTGACAGCTCTGGTAATTAGAAAAAAAATTAAAAATTCCCCAAATGAATGTACACTTAGGGGCAGATTTATCAAAATGGTCACAAAGTCTATACTTCAACATTTTATTTATTGTATTTTATACTAAACATACCTATACTGTCAATTGTTTTCATTAGTCTTTTGGGGGCAGGTCATGGGATAACTGTTGTTTAGGTAACACAGAATTAACACCGTGGATCTAATAGCAACAACACTGCACTGAAAACAAAGGCCCTTGCCTAAGATAATATAAAATATCTGGCATGCATTTGCTGTTTAAGTTTGATTAAATCAAAATATCCCTCAGAAAGAAAATGCAATAAAGTGACTTCCTGAATCAGCTTAGCAAAATGTAAAACTCATACATACTGCATTTCTCTTCTGTGACAGGGAACATAACTTGTAGATATTGGCAGTGTTATGACCCATATGCTTGTTTTGGAATAATCAGATTATTAAAAGCAAAATAGCCAGTCAAAGAAACACTAACATACATTTAAAATTGGAATGGCAAACTGTCAGGGAGGAACATGTTCCGCCAAACCAGATTTCTTAGCATAGTGTTGCCATATTTTAATTACAATATGAATTCTGAATGTGCTTATTGTCTATTGTGACTCACTTTTACATGCATAACAATATCTGCACATATATGTGTTGTTTGTGTGTTTATTTATCAAGCAAATTGACATCCTTACGAAATAGGTTTTTTTGCAAGTGGTAAACATTTTCGTGAACCTGCACTAGAATTTCGCCATGCATTTTGTTTTGACAGGGAAAGTGTTTTTTTTTTTGTTTAGTTTTTCCTTGTCTTTTAATCTACAATCATTTCTAATCTGTAGTCACTGATCTTTGTTTTTAAAATGTCTTGGTATGTCAATGGCGTAATTTAAACTTTGTGCCACCCTTCCTAAAATTGTTTCAACCAGTGGTAGAAAAACACTTGAAAAAACCTGAACATAACTAGTGATGAGTGAAATTTTTTGCCATTTTTTTCCACATTTTACTATCAGCAATTTTTTTCATGAAACGACCGAGACAAAAAAGTTGCCAAGAAAAATGAGGCAGAGACAAAAACGTTGCGGCAAAAAAATGCCAATTAACTTTACACTTTTAAACATATTTATCAATTTTGAAAAGACAATTCAAGAGATAAATTGATATCAATCAAATTGGTAAGATGAACATGAGCAATTACGGCAACTATTTCATAAACACAATAGTCACAAGAGAAAACACCCATTGATAAAAAAGTCGCCAAGAAAAATGTTGAGACAAAAATGTCCTGCAAATGTCCCATTGACCCTTAATACATTTCGAGTAAGAAAAAAAGTCCAGTGACTTTAATGGATTTGGAGTAAGAAAAAAATGCTGCCCATTGACTTCAATTTGTTTCGTGAATTTTTCATTGTTTCGTACATTTTTCATAAGTTTCGCAAATGTTGGGGCGAAGCGAAATGGGACAGATTTGCTCATCACTGAACATGATACTTTGGAGCAGATGTATGATATTAGAGCTCACCACTAGTGATGAGTGAATCTGTCCCATTTTGCTTTGCCAATAAATTTGCGAATCTTTCAAAAGAAAGAAAAGAAAATGTTGCGCGGAAAAAAATTTGTCGCCCGCGACTATTCTTTTGACAATTTTTGGGCGCAAGACTTTTCTTTTGACGCCCGTGACTATTCCTGCGACATTCCGTGCAACTATTCTTGCGAAAATTTTTGGATGCGCAGCGAATTTTTCCGCTGCAAATTTTTTCAGCCGTTTCCCCAAACAATCTGCCAATGGCGAAACGCGGAAATTCACCGCGAATCCATGCCTGGCAAAACAATTCGTCCATCACTACTCACCACTCTCTGTTCATTTCTATGGGATTTTAAAATAAAGATTTATCAATGGGTGAAAGTGAGAATTCACCCTTTTATAAATATGCCTCTGAAAACCCCAGAGAAATGAGTTGCTAGTGGCAGTATTTTACTCTTGGCAATCTCTAATGTTTCTCTTTGATAAATCTGACCCTTTGTCCCAAAATCCACAGGGGCAAATTTATCAAAATGTGAATTTAGAGCTTAATACATAAAAACTCACCCACGTTTGTTCTATTCATTCCTATGGGATTTTTAGAAGTGTATTTATCAGTGAGTGAAAGTTAGAGTTCACCAATTGATAAATACATTTGTTAAAATCCCCTAGGGAATGAACAGAATGTGGGTCAGTTTTTATGTATTTAGCTCTAAACTTATATTTTAATAAATCTGCCTCAAGTGTATCAGTGCACAAATTAGGCCATATTGTGCTAAATTATTTAAGTCCTAATTTAAATTCAGTTCACCATAGACGTTTTTGAATATTTATTATATACTGTATCTGTCCCTTTATGTAAAATACACAATACATTATAGTTAAGACATCATATGATAAATATGTGATGAGTGTCAGTTCATATATTTGAGTCTCCTTGATTTAGAAGATTTTTTCTTTACTAATTGAGTTCCTGTCTTACAGTTATGTAGGACATACTTTATTGTGCTACTTCATTAACAGGCAAAATGAGAAAGGAAGATCATAATTTAAACAGATTCTTTATCCTTACAATGTATGCAATTTCTTCACTGCTTTTGCTGACTTGACTTGCTAATATATGCATTGGCCTCTAGATAAAGATGCATTAGCTCTCCTTAACCAAGGCTCTATGCGATTTCTTCTAATTGAAAGGGTTTTAAATCATGATAATGCCTGCTGGTGCTATTTTTGTCAGGTAATCCAGCACAAACGCTAATCAGTCCTTGTACATCCCCACAACCATCTGTAGAAAATGGAAATGGAAAACATCACATTGGCACATAATGGTAATACTTATCAGTATTTTTGTAAGAATGTTTTATTGCAGTCCTATAAATACTGTTACCATAGGCTGTCATTAAGAGGGAAATAAAATGTACAAATTCAACTTACAGAAAAAATTATAGTTAAGCAAACATGCTCATATAAATACAACCCTTCCCTCCCATATGCACGCACACAACCACAGAGTCACGGAGAAACTGCCAGGATATTTTTGTTAAAACTAAATATACATATAAAACTTGGCTTTCCAGGTCATGTTGAAGTCAAAAAAATTGGCCGAGGTAATTTTTTTTCAAATTTTTTCAAGCTTTGTGACCCATTAAAAATTTACAAAAAAATATTCCGATTTTTATAGTGAATAAGGTAACATTAACCCCTTTTTTTAATTTGAGGTTATTCAAAGTAGAAAAAAATACAAAAATTAGACAAGACTCCACATGCCTTCTTCCCTTTGAAAGCCTGCTTGATCGTTTGGAGTTCTACTTCCTTTGCTGATGGTCTGGGGAATGTTGGCCTGCACCCCTAAAAGATTTTGGTGACTTAACTGTTCTACACTGGCCATTTATTTTTGGAATCAAGTAAATTGTCTATTTTATACATTTTAAAATTAGTTTTAGCTTCATAATAAATAATAACAGCTTATAGGAAACAGTTTCTGGCAATAAGGCCGTATTTATTAAGATGCAAAATATATTTTACCTAAAATGCAGCATTCCTACCCAGCATTCCAGCATAAAAGCGCAAGCCAGAAAGTTGTATGCAACAAAAATTGGAGTTGATTCATCAGTACAAACACAGAACTTGTGCTTGTTCGACACATCAGGTTCAAGTTAAGGTGGCACCGATATCGCAATACCTGAGCTTGTGGCAATGAAAAAAGCCCTACAGAAACTAAAATAAGTGATGGGTGTAATTGTAACTTATTGTTACTGGGCCCTCAAGCAATATTTTTCAGGGTTTTTTTTAAATAGCTGTAAATTCTACCTGCTGATTGGTTCCTGTGGGTCTAGAATAGTTGCAAACGTTCTTTAATAGTTGAAACATTTCATTACCCTATTAGACTGAGGGTGCTAAGAGGGACAATGGCATGTTTTGTGATTACTTAAAAAAAAAAATAACAAAAAAAACAAACTACACATTGAAGGGTCAACAATCTTACAATACAGTAACCAATTAGAATCAACACATTAACACAGGTACATAGTTACATTGGGTTAAAAAAAGACCAGAGTCCATCAAGGTTAACACTTCCATGTAAACACACACAAACCTATACCGACATATCTATACATACATACTATATATACTAATAATATATATAACTATATATACCAACATCAATACAAATTTTAGATTTTGGCATCACAATAGCTTTGCATACAATGCTTGTTCAAGAACTCATCCAAGCCCCAATTAAAGACATTAACAGAATCTGCCATTACAACATCACTAGAAAGGGCATTCCACAGCCTCACTGCCCTCACTGTGAAAACCCACCTACGCTGCTTCAAATGAAAATTCTGTTCCTCTAATCTAAAGGGGTGGCCTCTGGTGCGCTGATCATTTTTATGGGAAAAAGGAACATCCCCTATCTGCCTATAATCCCCTCTAATGTACTTTTTTTCCAGAGAAAACAACCCCCAACCTTGACAGTCTAACCTCATAGTTTAAATCTTCCATCCCCTTAACCAGTTTAGTTGCACGTCTCTGCACTCTCTCCAGCTCATTAACATACTTCTTAAGGACTGGAGCCCAAAACTGCACTGCATACTCAAGGTGAGGCCTTACCAGGGACCTATAAAGAGGCAAAATTATGTTTGTTTTTTTTTGCAAGACAGCACTTTATTTGCTTTTGTAGCCACTAAATGACACTGCCTGGAATTAGACTTGTTATTAACAACCTTAAGCTGTAGAACTAAACTCAACCATTAAGGGTCAGATTTATAAAATGTGACTGGGGGAGTCCAAGCAGACTTGGATTTTTTACTATTGAGTACTATTCACATATCTACCACTTTAAGCAATACAGGTGTTAGAGAGCTACTATCTTGCTACTTTCTCATTGTTCTGCTGATCAGAAGCTGGTGGGGAAGGGGAGGGGGTAATATCACTCCAACTTGCAGCATAGCAGTAAAGAGTGGCTGAAGTTTATCAGAGCACAAGTCACATGGGCTTTGGCACCATGTTAAATTTCAAAATTTAATTTGAAAAAAAAAAAACAAAACAAAAAAACAGTTTGCATTTTTAAAAAATGGATTTCAATTTAAGAGTCTGCTGAAAAGCTTTATTAACTGATGTTTTCCCATGACAGTATTACTTTAATGTTTGCTTCAGTGCAGCAGAGACACAAGGCTCTCTGAAAACAATAGCTATACCTTTGTTATATTATGTTATATTATAATGCAGTTATATAGTATTCCTTGAAACCACTGCAAAAAACTGTTCAGAGGAAAATATTCATTGATTTGCTATCCCTTTTAAAATTCCATTTATGCACTTATAATATCAGCAGTAAATCATACCATAAATGTCTCGAGGTCACTTGGCCAAGTGTTTGGTGAGAATGCTTGCTTTGTGTTGTTTTACCCAGGTCTGCTATTATCACTTGTCATCTGTCATATGTTATTGCCACATATTTGGCCAAAAGGAAAATTCCTTTTTGTTTACTTGTCAGGAATGATAAATTGTGTACCAAAAACACGATTTCTAAAATCACTGCAGAGAATGACTCTTGGATTGTTTATTAAGAGAAACATGCCTATAAATACAATCAAAATCAGAAGAATAGGGTTGACAGAGAGACAAAGAATTTCTGCTTGTGACTTTTACAGATCTGTCCTCCCATTTCTGCTCAATATTGTAAGAAGCTATAAATGGCAAATATTTTGTTCTTGTACGCACATACAAATTATATTTTATACATATATATATATATATATAGCAAAAGATGCTTTTAAAAATATGTGATAGCATATGGACTAGGTTATTTTGTTTGTTCTTTGTCATTCATATCTTGTGTCAAATACCTACTCTTTTAGATAATAGGTTCTAGGGCCCTGTATCTCTCAGTATCTGTCAGTGATCTGTAAAGTTTAATGTATGCATCCTTCTAGTGTTCAACACTGTGGATTATATTACTGCTTTATTATAATTATTATTATTATTATAAAACAAGACACTGCAAAAGGTAATTAAAATGGAGACATGCCGAATAAGGGAAATATATTAGTTTGGAAGACAGTAGAGAGTGCAGGGTGAAAAAGTAAGATGTAAGAGACTAATGCAAGGGAAGGGTATAAATCCGGATGGCAGATTGTGGCATGAAAGATATAGCCAGGTTCAACTTGATATTTAATATCCAATAGGGCTATACTCAGCCAAGTAAGACCAAGTAAGATCAGTTTTCAATTTTAAATACATGTATATTAAGCAGAATTTCCTGGATATTAAGATGCATCTACAAGATTGAAACTATTCTAGTAATCTAGAATAGTTCTGTTTAAGCATGCAATTTAAATTCAGGGGGTCCCTTTACCTAAATATGTAACATGGCTCAAAAGGGAAACATCTTACCATAGCTAGTTCATTTAGCAATTATAATAAGTATGCAATAAAATGAACTAGGTAAAGCATGTGTAACAATGATAATTTTGAATAGTAGTTACTTAAATAAAACCATAGGTTTTATATACAGTAAGCTCATCTTCACTCCACTTCACTACTCCGCAGGCCCTTTGATACCTCTGAACTGGTACTAAATGGTTTAGTTGTGAGCAGAGAGGCATATCACAGCTGGAAGACATCCTATGCTAGAGAAACTTTTATAGATTATGTGAGTGCAATTTTCTCTTATAGCCACTAACGTAAACATTTTAAAGGCTTGCTGTGATCTGAAACAGTTGGAGATAAGAAAACAAAGCTCAAGTAGACTTTGATAACATCTTGGCTTTTAAGTTTCTATATTGAGATAAGATAAGGGTAACACATTCTAATATATTCCAAATAAGTCAGTCAACAAGTGGATTGATTGTCAATCAAATACTTAAGTTTTTTTATAATTGTATCTTGCATTACAAATCAACATGCACCTCTTTAAAAAAATGTAACCTTTGAAATGCAAATGGACATTGCTTATTCTCCATGTAAAGAAATAACTCACTCATGTATATTCTGTAACAAATGAAGAAAAAGTATCAGACCCGCTGAAATTCAGACACGACAATTCAAGACTACCTTATTTTAAGTTTCCCTTTTATTTATATTTCTTATGGCTTGACTCCTCAAGAACAAACCACTGACCATAGCTTAGTCAGTTCAACTACACCCAACAATATACACAGTAACAAATGGCTGAAGAATAAAGGCAACAAAGCAATTGGGGGGATGGTTAACTACATACATAAAATATGCAATACAAAATATCACAATAATGAGAACACAAGCCTAACCTTTAGGACATCTTATCTTCTTTTTATACTGTACTACTTCTTATTTGGATTCTGGCATTGTCTTTCACTTGTACAGGTTCCTATTTAGATCAATTCAAGAGACTATTGAATGTGTCCATCAAATTTATAATCTAATTACAATCAATAATTAGCATATTTATCAGTGATTATAAGTGACTTATCTATTACAACATCTTAAGGAAACATTTGCTTCTGGTGATCAAAATCAAAAATCATGAAACAATATTAAAGTATTTACTACTTTTGGTCTGTAAAGTAAGTGCTCTTCTGTTCAATATTTTCATTCTGTGTAACACAGTAGCATAGATATAAAGGTAAGGCTCACAGTTTCATTGCCAGTTAATTGTTTTGCAAGGGCAAGTCAGTAACCTAAAACAATCAGTTAGAATGCAAGTATTTCTTACAAGTTCTCCTTGTTCTCCTAGGTACAATTTTGCATTCACTTGTACATTATAAGCAGCAAAAGGACAATGCACCACAAAGTACAAGTGACACTAAATTCTTACATCCTAGGGGAATAAGAAGGACTTCTTTAGTTTCAGTGAATTGTGAAAGCAAAATGAGGGGCTCAGTATTCTGAGTATTCTGCCGGAGTATTATGAAAAAAGACAGAGACTGGTGGTAGCTTAAAGGGTTCCTGTGTTTGCTTTTAATGACACATATAGAAATGTAATTTGTTCTCTACTAGGTCACATATCAAACTAGTAAGATTGGAAATCAGTGGCATTGCTCATTGCAAAAGGCAAATCAAATTATATATACATTTTATTAAACAAAATGTTATCTTGCACTTTCTCCTAAAACAAGAAAATTATTATAAGTTTAATTTTATGAAAAAGTAGTCTCATCGTTTCAAAATTATTAAAAATACAGAAAACATTTCTACTACCCTAATAAAGTAGAAATCAAGTCATTTACTTTGCCACTGGTGCAAGTGCAAGAGCACCAATGGGCACAAGCGCATTAGCTCATCTAAAGAGCACTTGCATCCAGGGGTCTGCTGCTCTCTGCAGCAAGTGTTGAATCAAAAATTGGGTGCTCTGTGCCCCATTGCGGGCTGCACCTCCTTACGCTCCCTAATTTGTGCACAAATCAGGGATGTGTATGGGTTGGGTGGCAGGGGAACACCAACATACCCCCCCCCCCCCACATACCCAGCCCCATCTCTTGGATCCAGGGCTGACTAATGCATAAAGGCTTAAGAAAGGCTTTGAACACATCTGAAAAAAATGTCTGATTGCTGTTTTCTTCTTCGCAAATGAGGCCTTTTGTTTCTCTTTATTTCCATCTTTATTTAAAGGAAATGTATTATAAGATTATAGCATAGGTATTTGATCTATTATTCGAAAACCCAATATCCAGAAAGCTCAAAAATATAGGAATGCCAGCAAGCAAAGAATTCTTATTTTTAAATTCTTTCATTTTTTACTGTTATTAACCAATATCATTTACTAGTTAGCATAAATCCATCTTTGTGGCAAGACAATCCTATTGTGCTATTTCATTTTCATATTCATATTTTCAAGATTACATGTTTTTTAGTAGATTTAATGTATGGTGCTCTAAATTATGGAAGGACCTCTAAAAGACTGCAGGTCCCAAGATTTCAGATAATAGATGCAATAATTGTACAAATAAAAAAAAAACTGTAAAAATAAAAACTGCGTTATGCAACTCTTTGAGACTTTTTTGTAGTTTAGTCTGAACTGACGTGAATATTTCTTTCATGAACTATATTTGTGCCTAGGCCTAATCAATGCAGTATGAAGTAACTGTAGGATACCTAACAGCTTTCATTAAAGAGACTGACGGCTTTTCTTCACAAATATTATGTCTCCGAAGAATTCCTGTCTCTTAAAATTTATTTTCAATAACAATGTATAGTTCAAGTTATTTAGTAACAGATCTTACTTGAGATTCTTACTAACCAAAGGTTAAATGTTTAGAAAATGCATTTCCTACACATGATTAGAAACATTCTGGTTGTGTATGACTCTCCCATGTTCTATTGATTTCTATGGTATTTCTTGGAGGGTATTTATCAATGGGTAAAATGGGGAGTTCTCCATATGATAAATATGCTTCTAAAAATCCTATAGGAATGAATAGAACATGAGTTTTATGTATTATGCTCTAAACATGTCATAATTTTTCATACATTTTGATAAATCTGCCATAAGTGTGTTCGTGCCCTTACTGCTCTGTAAAATGAACTGGTAAAAGATACAATTGATACAAACTGATAATTTGGCCCTGTAAGTAGAATCCTCTATAGTAATCTAATCTATGCTATGACTGTTTTATTGCTTGAGTGAGGGGTTAAGTAAGTTCCCATTGTCCACCGGACACCCGTTGAGTGGAGTGCCAGACCTACTGCCACACGGGGTGTTTTCTCAGCCTGCATTTAAGTGTAGGCCGTGTTGCCCCGAGATTAATCTCCTCTAGTGGTGGAGACTAATGTCCTCAAATGCTTTCCTACCGGTGAAAATGTTAATCACCAGTAGAAAAACATGTGTGTTACTTTGGCTTTCAGGGATTCAACTGTGGTGTTAGGCTACAACTCACTGCACTATCAAGTTGCAAACTTTTTATATAGTTTTAGAACAATTTACAGTCATTATTCAACATGGAATGCTGTGCATTTTGTGTGTGTATTCAATGAGTCATGCAGTCATGAATGAGCACAGTAAAAAAATCTGCTTCTGCACACTGAACTAAGGTATGTTACTCTGGGGGTTGTTTACAGTAATTTTAAAGATAGAAAAAAGGTTTATTTCTTCCACCTTAAAATTAACTAGTATAATGTAGAGAGTGATCTCTGAGACAATTTGCAATTGGTCTTCATTTTTTATTGTGTGTGGTTTTTGAATTATTTAGCAATTCTCCTGTTTGGAATGTTGGCACCTATCTTGTTGCTAGGGTCTAAATTACTCTAGTAATCAGGCAGTGGCCTGAATAGAAAAAAAATATAATAAAATAATCAAAACTAACAATAAAATAGTTAAGAAGGCAAATGATTTAAAACTATACAAAATAAAACATGAAGACCAACTGAAATGTTGCCAAGATTTGGCCATTCTATAAAATATGAAAAGATAACAGTGAACTACCCATTTAAAAAGCATAATAAATTTGAGTAAAATCCCTTAATTATAAAACACAGATAAAAATATATTTGTGTTATTGTCATTCTGCTATGCATACAAGATTATTTCAACCGCAAACCTTATTTTCATCTTCAATTACTATCATGGTAGAGCCAAACATGCGACAAACCATGCTTCTCCTCTAACTCCTTTTAATTTTTGTTTCTTGTTGCAAAAGGCGTATTTACCAGCCCAGCTCCTAAATCATTTTCCCTAAAGTCATTATTTCCAAGTACAAATGCAAACTTTGCCCTTTCTATCATTGTGTTTTAACGTTTGCCTTATTCTTTCAATGCTCCTTTTTTTAAATGTCATGTTATTTAAATAGGGACAACACATTTTCCAGCACTTTATAGAAATGATATCTCATTCACATCAGTCTCTGCCCCAGAGGAGCTTACAATCTAAGGTCCCTATCAGATTTGCACAACACAAACTCTTCACATAGGTAATTTCAACCTAGTTCATCATTAATTCTGTATCCAGACAATGATGTATCTGATTTCACTTAGTTGCCTCTCTACTTAGATACCCTGACTATTCCACTTTTCCCACATTTTTCACTAATATAAAATGCAAGTACACCATTTCTTTCAAATGCATAGCAGCATACAAAATCCAGTTTTTCCAGAGAAAAAAAAACAGCAACGCAAGTGAGCAAATATTCAGTGTACAGTCTGTAACTGAAGTATATTCTAACAGCTGGTATCGTGTATCATTTTTATTACCCTACATTTCTTGGCTTTGGCAGTCACAAGCAAATATTTAGTTTAGCAACAGAACAGAACATTGGATAATGGACCACATCAATAAATGGCCACTCATCAATTTGACAGTGTTAGAGAATTATATTTGTCCTTCTTCTTCTTTTCCTTTACTTGACTCTGCTTTTTCTAATCTGCATTCATTTTGCAAAAAAAATAAATGTAAATCTTTGTTTAAAAATACAGATTAGAGTAGCACTCTGGGGTAAAAGAACAATTTGCTTTATTAGGTAGTAAGGTTAGGACACCAGGTCTAACACTTTTCAGGAGCTATGCCCTTAATTATAGCCTAATAAGAACTTTTTTTCTCAAATTCTTTATCTTTCATTGCAGAAATTTTGGATATAGAAAAGAAGAAGTAAGTAAGGGGCAACATTATATAAACAATTAAATAAAATCAGCTTAGGTTAGACTGAGGTTTTATCAAAATACAATATGTGGTTTTGTACATAAAGAATAATTTTAATACTAAGCAGACCCTTGTGTTTAAATTAGCACATCTTTTAATCTAGTCCACAAGTTTCAGCCAGAACCGATACTAAAGGTCAATTTATCCCATATTTTATGAAATTCATCCCACAGACCATTTTACATGGCCTTTTTTTATTTGAACTTCATTATATCTTCACTATATATGTACCAATCTAATACTGAGGGAGGCTCAGGGGATTTCCATCTTCCTGGAAATAGGGCTTTCACTGCCCGAATTAAGTATCATATATCACTTTTTTAGTTTCTGAATTATAATGAAGAGATCTACCTTTGTATGCGACAAATGCATTTTTTTTGTATACATTTTTATTAAAAATGATTGAGAAGTGAATTAAACCAGTTGTGCATATGAGATCCTTCATTGTTTTGGCATCTCCAGCAAGTATTTTTAACCAATGTAAACATTCATTCTCTGGTGTGTAGTGACACTGCATCAGACATTTATAGTTAGTCTCCTGTGACCTAGAGGCAATTGAACCTTGCTGCTTATTTAGAACTTTAATTGTCACCACCTAAAAGGATGTACATGGAAACTGGTGTACCTATATTCCAAAATTTGGTATGTGTTATCAATAAAATAAAAGGCCTATTTATCAACATTCAGGTTTTTTTGAGTTTTTTTAAAACCACAACTAAACTAATTTCCACAAATATCAGTCATTTACTAAAAGATCTGATTTGAAAAAGCATGAAAGAAAAACAGACACGTAAAAAATGTGAAAACTGTGGATATTACTCCTGGGTACTTACCAGTATCAGTAAAGTCCAATTTTTAAAATCAGAATTTTGGCTTGTCTAGTGCAGAGAGTACTATTGCCTTTCCAAAGCAAAAAAACAAAATGTGGTAGCAAGGACCCTTGAGGCAATGCTAAACAAGCTTTAACTTAACATCCTTAGCTTAAAGACCCTGTGCCAAGCCTGAAACTAAACTTTCATTCTTTTAATTACCCTTAGCAGACCCAAATACAGAGACTTCATGCTAAATCCTAGCCCCAGGTGCATTCAGTTCCCAACATAACCTTTAACCTTGTTATCTTCCCTTTCTCCACCAGAAGCTGCTCTCTCCATGCTGTAAGGTACTGTGCGTTTTGACCATTTAACTCCATTGCAAAAGTTACAATACCCTGCCTATGAGCTCTTTATGCAATGCTGACATATTCAGAACACTTTATAGCAGTGCTGGACGTAGCCGGACCTGGCCTAGGCAACCTGGCCAGCCACCTTACCCACCACACATATTGCTTCCCCCTCCCATCATGCTACCCCCTCCTCACTGTCAGAGCACAAGCATGACGCATAATGACCACTCCAGGACCAGTAACAAGCTGGCAGTGGGGGAGGAGGGCGCAGAGTAGGGAAGCAGAAGGGGTATGTGCCTAGTGCCCCCCCAGCATTGCACCCTGGCATGTGCCTCTTCTGCCTACACCTAGTTTTGGCTCTGCTTTATAGAGATCACATTTATTCCCACCAATCTCTGCCCTAGTGTAAATAACAATCCAATGCATACCCACACCAGAGGCACTTTCATCAACAGTCAGTAGGCTGCATGATCTTGGAGTGTGAGAGAAATTTAAAGTTCTTGGACTAAACTCAGTTACAGAGACTGGAAAAATATAAGAATTCTATAAAGATAGTGTTCTGATCAGAATTAAACCCAGGACCCTAATACTACATTGTTAACTAACCAATACATTGACATGACTTTCCAACCAAACACTCTGAGTATCAGTCCATTTGTGAGCCATTTTAAAGAACGATTTGAGCAATCAGCATATGGTGTCATTTTTTAAAGAAAACCAGTTTGACCATGAACCCTTGCAATAGTATAATCTTTCTACCCTCTTAGCCAGATTGAATAGTAGCCCAAAAATAGAGAACGTGCCCAGTTTATATTAAGAAGGGAACCTATTGCAATCTATTGTCTTTATTTACATCAACATTACTGACTTCCATATACTTTGTTTTAAAATAGTAAATAAAAAAAGTTCCAATTGCAACAATAGTTTTTTTTTCAAAATAAGTCTTCCTGTTACATTTAATTATATTTTAAATATCGACACAAAGGCATATGGGGATATGAAATGTAATGATAATGGGTACTGATTTCATTTATAATTTTTACTGTGAAACAGTTACTCATTTTTTTCACAGGTATATGTTTTCATATAAAAAATTTTCATTTGTAAAGATAGTGGTTTTATTTACAGATGCCTAATCTTGCATGTGTATTGGTATTTGCTTTCTGCTGGTACACTGAGCAGCAAGATACATTCAATCAATTCACTCATCCCGCATTTTCACAACTCATTTGATGTTGTTTAGCCAACCATATAACATGTTAACCATCCTCTTGGCTTATGGTCCACAAGACATGCTTAGTTTGTTAAAGAGGAATTTCTTCTCCTGGTTTTGTAAGATACAGTGTTGCAGAACATTTACCAAATTTCTGCCATTTCCAGCAGATCTGTAATTACTTGTTTCTACTTGTTACCAAATCAGATAATTATCAGCTGTTCTACTGGCAATAAACCTAAAATTAACAATAAAATTCAAACAGTATATGTATTATCAAGGTCATCCTAACAATAAATAGGTCTGAGTAATTAAGGAAACTGCCACTTTGAAAATAATGGAAGGATCAGCAGGTAGTACTTTGCCATTACTTTTCCCACTCAAAATCTTTCAACTGGGTTTGATAGGCAGAGGTCAGCTAATAACGTATTTTAACATCAGGAGTGATAGCAGCCTGTGCCCTGATAGCTTGAAGGGAATCTCTAGAGATGGATGTACATCACAAAGAAAGTGCACTTGTGCAGGCAGGGATAAAGTCCTTCACTGAAGAGGAGCATCTGTGTGAAGGTCTGTGAAGTGAAGAGAAGGCTCTTGCTGTGAACGGAGTGGATAACAGGTATTGTTGAACAGAGGTGGGCAGATCTGTGACATTTGAAAAAGGCTTACAGTATGTACAGTATATAGCGAGAGAGAGAAAAATAAATAATTAATAGTCTTGACATAGAGGGGGACAGAGAGAGAGAGAGAGAGAGGAAAACGTCATAAATAATGTATAATCACCTGAGAGCATGTTTTTAAACATGGATATAGTGGTATACTTAATAATTGTTGGTTAGGCTAGGCTCAAGCCAATCCAAATTCAGCTAAAAATGTCTCCATTTAGCCAAACCCCAAACCAGTTTTGTGCATTCCTAATTCAGTCATAGTTAATATTTATATGGTGGATGAATAAAAATGGGCAGGAGGAAAGTACACTGTATCTGCCTTGGGCATACTTTAATGCCACAAAATCTTATAATGATTTGTTCTAATTATTTACACCATAGTGAGGGTTGCAGGTGAATATTTAGTTTAATAAGCCAATATAATTAATGTATTTTTGCAGCTGTAATTTTTAAACCTAATGAATATTTTTACAAAACTATGGCAGGCGTGCGCAATTATTCAGCACTTTTCTTGGCCACCTCCCTCACTCCAGTCAGAAGCAAAAACAGTGGTGTAACTACAGAGGAAGCAGACCCTGTGGCTGCAGAGATGGGTCTGGGGGCCCAGGGGTGATCTTTGATGCACATGAAACCCATGATTTACCGCTGAGTGGGTGGGGGTGGGTGGGGGTCCCAGGCCACTGGGGAAAACATGAAGGGAGGGTCTGCACAATTGGAGATGGTTAAAAGAGCTGGGTGCAAGCCTCAAACCATGTTGAAATATTTTGAGATATTTAACATGGGTAACCAGTTTGGGTGTCAGGATTCAGATATATATATATATATACAATAAGTCAATAATGGACGAGGGAAGATTCTAAAAACCAACTACATCAGGAGGAGAGAAGAATGTGCAGGTGAGGACATACTGTATTAAAAGCTGTGTTTTAAAAATGGAAGGACATTTTAAGAAATTAAATTCTTTTGTTTCATGACAACAATTTTAAGAGTGAAAACTATTTTTCATGATAGTTCCCCTTGAATATATTGTAATAACAAGGAGAAGTGAGTGAGTTTTAGGTGTGTGAGTCATTTCAGAGCAAACTTAAGCAGCTATCCAATCTTTGCAGCTGACTACCAACTATTGCCACAGATCCCTGTAATGTGACAGAACACCTTACTGTATATATTAGAGCATAATGTGAGAATCTTTCTGCATGAATATTTAAACTAGCACTGTGAACCTACTAAAAGCGTGAAAAAGGAAAAGTGAAAGGTACGCAAAGTGATCTTTGTGTAGTTACTAATAATGGGTTTTAGCTGTACATTTACAGCTATCTCATAAATATGAATCTTTTGTTATTTCAGTTTCCAACATGAAAACAAAAAAGAGCAATTTTATTTTAATTTTAGATTTAGAGATTCATTACAGTTCATTGCAAAACACATCAATTAATTTAATTTGTCAGATCCAAATGTAAAAAGCCTTTACACAAATGTTTTCTTAAGTAAAGAGAAATGTTTTTATATTATTAGCAGTACCTGTATATGGTATATTCTCATTCTGAGTATTCTTTAGTCGAGATTTACTTGTCAGAGAAACAACAGTTGTTCCCACTCCTAGGACTCAAAATAAACTGTGCCCTCCAGAAGTCAATTTATCATGAAGAATAATAAAATACTTGCCTGGCTTCATCAAGTAAATAACTTTTGATCTAAAAACCCTCGAATGTGGAGGTACCTTTTGTTTTACTCAGTGAGAAAGACCTTGAAATATATAGCTATTTTTTTTATGCACTTGACAAATCTGTACAACATTTCCTAAAGAAATAAGGACCATATTTAATATGTTTGATATTATTTACATTAAAAAAGCTATAAGTGATAACAAATAAATGGCCTATTTATAAAGCTCTGTTGTTGTCCTTTTGTGTGAATTAATGCCATGTGTTATGGTCAAAGAAGTAATCCATTACAAAGAGCTAATGAGGACATTTATAAAGGTATGCAATTTATTTTACGCCAGGTCTAAAGTGGCATAAAATAATGATCCACTTTAAGGCATGAATTTGCTATGAAAAACACACCTTTATAAATAATACCATTTATAATTTTGTAATAAATTATTTTGATGCATGGCATACATTCAAACAAATGGACAACAACAGAACTGTATAAATATACCCACTTTACACTAACACTTGTGCAAATGCTGTTTTGCCATATATTTGTAATACTTTAATAAGAAAAACTATACAATGTGTATTCTAAATTCTTATCAATTATTTGAAAGTCTATATATTTCCATTAAAGAAATGCTCCCTTGTGGTTTTTGTTTCTCAAAGGTTTTATTCGCTGCACCAGTTGGTTTTCAAACCCAGGGTGCCCTCTAAACAAAATGGATAGTCTACGACGTAGACTCTACGTGAAGTGAGAAAGCATATGTCTACAAATCTCACACCATGGACCACTTTCATGGTAAATATAAGGTTTGGAGTATCACATCTTACTGTCATGTAAATGAGGATGGTCATAGTTTTTTCTCCTAACTAGAACTTTTGGTTTTAGGTTTATAAGTGACAATTTAGTAATAATAGACAAATCAGAACAAATCAGACTACACTTGCTAGTGACTTTTGCTATGTATATAGGGAATAACACAAGTTATTTTTTTAAATTAAATTTGTATTCTTATTAGTGTTTGTAAGTTTGCTTGTTACATGTAGAACATATACACAACCCCATCAAGATCTGGACTTCACTCACATAATTTCTACTTCATTTCTAGCTGAGAAAAGGTAAAAAAAATAAAGTTGTCTCTGATTTGCCAGGGAAGAGGAAAAATTAATTTCTGACTTTAAGATGGCAACTCAGGAACTCAGTTACTGCATAAACAGTGGCAGTATTCTCGCATTTTCTCACAATCATTTGTACAGTATTTGCCATTACAACCATATAATTCTTGTAATTCTTTTTGTACAACACTCTTTTAGCATCAGATTAAGCCTGATTTCTTCAAATCTCAAGATATGTTCTCTGTAAACCTTCCTCTTTTGTGCCCTGCTCTGAGAGACCTTACTCGCTTTCTCACCACAATTAAATACCTTTCTACGGTACAGCCTTCCTATGGAAATTGAGTGCCAATATGGAAACTGGACAATAGGAACAGAGTGTCTGGCCTGTGTGTTCCTGCCAGGTTCTAGGACCTGACAGCAAAATTATTTGAATACCCTATTTTCTATTTTGCAACACCTTCACTGAAGCTTATATCTTCCACTTTGGAGATCGCTGGCTGGATTTGTGCCTCTCTCTTTAAACCAACTTATGGAGATAGACCAAATAAACAACAAAGACACTTTTGCACTTATAAAGTTATTTATCGGTCTTTTTCCTATATTGCAAACACAAAAATAAGACCTCTGTGCTTTCCTTAAAGTAAGTTCATAATCCAGGATAATAGTAAGCACTTTCTAAGGATAACTTTAATAAAGTAGACTTTTATACAGTAGGCAGTATTAGAAGCAATTAGACAAACTTATGATATTACGTTTATATGTGGCTGTAAATTGCAATCACCACTTCTAAATAGACTGAATATGAACTTGCACAAACAAACCCACATAACAATATGAGCAAAACAAACCAAGCCAATTAATTAAAAACAATAATTAAAGATTCTAATTGTGTCTGTGACTGTTATTTTTTCTTTTCTGTTTTCCTAAGTGCTACATGGAATATTTTGTTTCAATGCAAATGTCTAAATCACCTTTTTAAGGTTTTTGTGTCAAAATGGTAATACTTATTTAGGAAAATTCAAATCTGTGACTTCTAGAGGTTTTGTCAGCTTGAATGATCTCAAATTTTTGAAATTTAAAAAATGTGATCAAATAATAACGTGAAAAAATACTCAACAATATTCAACATGCATTTAATTTGTATCCTACTCCTCTCATCTACACAAAAATGTTGAAAAAAAAAAATAGAAAAAATAGGTTACATTTTGCCTAGGACAGCTCCCATTGACTTCTACATGAAGTTAATTAAGCTTTTAGGTGCTGAAGTTTCAAATTTTATTTTTTTAACTTTTTTGTGCTTAATAACTTTTTTTATACAACACTTCCCTGTTGTTGTTGTATTTATCTATACATAATTGTATTTATGCATGTGAATTTAATTAGTTCAAGATTTTGAATTTTAGCATTAAGCTTGTGATTGTCTAATTATTTAGTGGTTGGAGGATAAACATTTTTTTCTGTGCGCGGTGACCTATGTACATCCAGGTTCCATGCAGCATCTTCTTCTATTATCAGTTACAAAGGAGCTTTCCTTCCATGAGCATAATTGAAAAAAAACATTATCTACTACTGCAGACTACTAGGTTACATATATACACCCCTGCCATGCTTGACAGCTATTAGTGAAATATATTCAGCATCAGCTAAAACAGCACTGGGAGTTTTTCTCCAATTAGCTTCTGGTTCCCATGCAGCACAAGACAAAAGCTGCAAGTGTCAAGTGAAAATTATACATAAGCAATCATGATGTGGCCAATCAGTAATACCAACTACACATTCAAAGTAAACTTCCAGACAGGGTAGAGAGAATCATAATTTAATCACATAAACAATGTGCAATTTGACTAGAATTTGCAGGACACTGTTTCAGCAAACTTAAGAAAGCAAAACTCTCCCTACGGGTAGGCTACACATGTTTTTTTCAAACTTAAAAGAGAATCAGGAAAAGTTCTGCATAAATTACCAGGTAAAATAAAATTCGACATTAACTGGCTGAAATGAGATTGCTTGTATATGCAAGAAAGCCTTGTATTCTGATCATTGTTACAAAATGTGGTGTTTCTCCAATTAATTTTCCTATATAAAGAGGTATGAGGGTGATTAGTCTAGTAATATCCTGTTTTGGTTAACAAAGGAATCCTATGTGGGTTATAGCACAGCAAGAAAGCAAGCAACTCATCTTCCCATTGCTTACTCAAACTCATCTTTAATTATAACTTGCATCTTTTCATTTTACAGCTTTGGTTTGACTGAATATGTCTATTCTTATTGTGTTATTCATTCTGGTCAATGTTAATATTCCGTAAATAGCATTGATTTTTGCTGATTTCTACTTTTCCATTTATTTGAACTTGGTTACCAAAGGAGTGGGGGAAAAAGAAATCTACATTTTGGCACCAACTTTAAATACGTTTCTCAATTCTGCATGCCTGAAGCCCTTCCTGAGAAACATTTAGCAATTGTATTTTAAAGGCTATCATTTATAGAAGCTGAGAGGATGTGTTGAAGTTAATGAATACACAAAATAACCACCGATCACCAAATGTGATGTATGTGAATAATTAATTCTAAGTTGTATTTTCAAACGGCTTTTAGATAAAAATAAGACGTACACAGACTACACTTCATAAATCACATTTTTGGCTAATAAAATGTAATGGAATTGCTAATACAATTTATGATAACAAAATAAAATTAAATTACATTCTGAATAGCTAAACTTCTTTATCTATAATACAGAACATTGCTCAAAACCCACATCCTCAATAAAACTAAACTTTATCATCTTCTTTGACATCAAAATTCATTACACTGTTGTTTCTAATGCTCAGACCAACAGTCAAAACCAAAGATTGTCCTTCTATATTATTTTTATCATAGAAAAGAAACTGTAAAATTCTCATGGTTGAAACATGCCAGATAATTTAAGATCATTTTGGGGGATTTCTTTTGTGGCAGTACTTACAATTTACTGTGACTTTTACTTTTTTCACATCTGGGAATGACACGTCATTTTCAGCGGAACACTCATAATCTCCTGCTTGGTCTCTTGTAATGCCATAAATATCCAAATATTGTCCACTTCCGAACTGTTTGGCTGCAAGGTAAATTAAATTAAAAGGCATTAAAAAATACTACTAATAAATACAAATGTCACATTAATTATTGGATGCATGTAGGATATTGGAAATATGTTGCCACAATGATTAACATTTCTGCCTTCATGATTCATGTTTATGTAAATATTTGTTTCCAAACATTATAAAATAATTTTTTTCATTTATTGTTCAGTGATCTCTTTGCCACACTATACTGTAGAACTTTTACACTGGGTTCTATCTGCATGGAGATTGTAGGGGTCATTTACAGGCTCAAGACAGACCTCACATGCAATAACAAGATTTCCTTATTTGTCTTCCAGTCACTTATTTAATCCACGGCCTGCTCACTAGGGCATATTTGACCCTAGTAAAAATATATTTGCTGAAACTCTAAACTAGACTCAATAAAATAGCTAAATGAAAGAAATAAAAAAATAAATTATAACTAATGATGGGCGAAATGATTCACCAGGCATGGATTTGTGTCGAATTTGCACGTTACACCATTGGCGGATTTTTTCATGAAACAGGTGACAAAGTTTGCTGCGGAAGAATTAGCCGCATGCCAAAAAATTGTTGCCTGCATAAAAAGAAATTGTCGCGCATGTCATATTTTTTTTTGACGCACAACATTTTTTGACACCCGCAACAAATTTTTTTGACACAGGCAAGATTCGCACCTTTTTGTGCAGAACCGAAATGGGGCAGATTCGCTCACCACTAATTATAACTAACTGCAAATTATCTTACTGTCTGCACCATACACTCACACAATAAAAGCTTACTACCTCTTTAATGATAATTACATTCTGTTAAACATTGTTGATACTATCCCTTTAATACATAATAATAATTCAACCATTACACACTACTGTGCAACACTTCACCCACTTTCAACCATAAATGGGATTGTATGCTGCCTAGCAACACTCGGCTCCCAATAACATACAACCCAAATATAAGTTTTGTAGTAACTAGCATTAGAGATTAAAATATTCTATTTCCTTGGCTTGTAAAGGGTTATGCAGTCACCAACAATGCATCTGCACAGATTTCTTGTCAGCTTTACTTTTGCATAGAGCTCATAGAATTTATAGTGACAGATGAAACCATGTTTTTATTATATGAAACCATTGTAAAATGACTGTGGAAGCGCACACACATTAATAGGGTATTGCATAAAGATGCCCTAGAGAGCTAATAAAAAGGCCAAAGGAATTTCAAATCAGTAATTTCTGCTAATCTTTATGTACCTGGCTCGTAAATGTAAAGAGTTCAGAGAATTAGATTTGAAATCCAGCTATGGCTGCTAAAACAATTGTAAATAAATCTAAAAAAAAAAAAGTCCTATCTTAAACTGATGTTGGAAGTCCTTTAATACAAAATACAAACATATGTTAATATGGCATGTATGTATATGGCATGATCATCGATTTTGTTCCCAGACCTCCAAGAGGGGGCAACCGAGAGAAACTGTTACTTAGAACTGAACTAAGATGGATACATAAGCTGGACACTATCAACCCCCGGGGACTCAATGAACTTATTTCTTATGCTCATTATTATTAACCCCATATAAATAATGCTCAATGAACTTAACTTATATACTTTGCATTATTAACCCCAAATAAATAATGCTTCCTCATTTGATTCTACATACCCTTCTCTTTCCTCCTGTTCATCCTCTTTTTTTTCTCTTATATATTTCACACAATTCCTCCATTACACTTACTGGGGATATACTATTTGGTGTGCACCATATGTTGGAATATATATATGTATATACTGTAAATATGTGTGTGTGTTATAACCACTGTTTACATGTATAAATATTTAATACTGGCTTAAACACTAGAGAATTACTGTGGAGAAAGGTTAATTAACCATAAGGGAGATCTTATTATGAAAGAAATGAATTTTTGCTCAAACTGAAGGGAGATTACAGTCTTCTCTAACAATCCTGATCAAAACAACCCTTTAAAGAAAGTCAATTAAAGTGTTAAATATGTATGGGCTTTATTATCGAGTATGCCTGTGACTAGTTTTTCCATCAGTATAGGTTAATGCCAGCTTGTTTATTATCAAGTACAAGGTCTAATTATTACAAAGAAAAACAGATTCATAAAAAAATATGAACTTCTTGTTTAAATAGGTCTCTGGGAAAATGGCTATGCTGAATTTCTGAAACTTCTGGACAAGGCCTTTCTGAATAAAAGACCCCATATTTCTAGGTGATTTTATATAATATGCAAGTTTGGGGTTGATACAGCAATGAAACAGCTCTGGGTTAAAAGTAAAATAAAAACAAGTTGGTAATATTCTATATAGAAATATATTGTGCTGGTCAGTGGGGGACATAAGAGCAAAGTCACAATGTAAATTTGTAGAGAAAAACCTAACTTTTGGCTCTGGATTCTATTAAAGAATATTGAAGATTTCAAGTTTAAAACAAATGCAAAAAATCCACCATTTTTTACACATAGCTCCACCATATTTTTACAGGTCTCCTTCCCCTGCATTTTCTAAACTTCTACAGCTCTTTAAAGTGCTGGGTCAAGTAGGAAGTGCACCCAAGACAAAAAGCTTATTGCACCTTCCATCCCCCCCAGTCAACAAGAAGGGGTTGCAATCAACAGTATGATAAGAAGCACAGACTAACCCACTTGTCACAGTAAACATATGTCCAGTGATCCTCCAGGGGCCTAAACTAAAGGTGGCCATACACAAGGCGATTTCGCTCGTTGTGCGATGAAAGATTATATCGACAAACGATCGTATGGCGATCGAGTTCCCATACGATATGCCATCCACGGGCAACGATAATTCGGGAAAGATTTCGTCGCATCATTATCGTAAAATACGTACGATCGTACATCTACGTACGATCGAATGTCGTTGACTTCCGCTGCTGGCAATCGTGACATGCGCAGAGAACAATTGTTGAAAGACAAATGTCTGACACTCACACCAACTGGCAGATTTTATCGTTAAACGACCAAAATTTTTAAACCTGGCCGATCGATTTTGGGGACGATAATGTCGGCTCGTTTAGTGGGCCGACGATCGTTCGTACACCACCAACTATACGATAACTTAACGATAGCATCGATCGTTCGGGAATCGGTCGTTTGTAAGTAAAAAATCGGTCCGTGTATGGCCACCTTAAGGGTAGGCAGACAGAACAGGTACCAAGTGCCCTCAATATAGCGCCCTAGGCACATGCCTTTTCTGCCTACCCCATGTCCAACCCTGGCTCTCTTTGCTCAAAAATGAAGCACTGAGTCCTGTGTTCCCCCTACAGCATTGCCCTTCTTTGTCAGTGCTGTATTTACAGGGTTACTTAGACATCCTCCTTCCTGTTCCTACCTGTCCCCTAGCTTGTGTTCTATTCAGACACAAGTTAGGAAGCTGTATCCCCCCCCAGCACTGTAATCGGCACCTGACACTGAATTTCCAATCCAGCATTGGGCAGTAGCCAGACATTTTTGGCTTTTAATATTATGGGAATAAGCAGTGCATAGGATATAAAGAGTTTCATTTGGTTTCAAAATTTTAGAGACAGACATTTTTGGCTTTTAATATTATGGGAATAAGCAGTGCATAGGATATAAAGAGTTTCATTTAGTTTCAAAATTTTAGAGAATAAGACACATTTTTCAGCTTCAGGCTAGAAAAAACAGAATAGGCTACACCTATTATATTATATGTAGCTATTGGGGGGGGGGCTTTGTTTTATTCTTGTGCTTGCCATAGGTTAGAGCTATTATGGCAATTTCTAAAAATGTCCTGTGCAACATATTGGGGCTCATTTATAAACACTGGGCACATTTTTTCACAAGGGCAGTAACCTATAGCAACCAATCAGGATTGGCTTTTTTCAGCTCGGTCAGTTGCAGGTTTAACACTGAAATCAATGATTTTATTGTAGCCATGGGTTATTGCCCAGGTTCAAATTTGCCCACTGCTTATAAATTATCCCCACTGTGTGGCTACTGTGTGGCTACTTCTCCCTTTGATTATTTGTAGTTATTTAAACACTTCCAGTATTTAAATGCAAATAAATTGTAGTGTTTTCTTTACACAATGCCTCACATCAATAAAGATGGAAAGGCTCATCTGGGGTAAATCTATATCATGACAGGTTTTAATAAATTAGATACTGGGTAAAATAACTTTCACCTTATCAAAGAGTGCATGTTTTCTATTTCTGAATTTGCTGCATGAGCATTTCCTTTCTTAGATAGCAGAAGCATTAGCTAGAAATGGTGTGGAGGGGTTAGAGATAAGTTAATTTTTTGTTGATTTATTTGGTTTGGGCAAACTGAAATGTCTATTGAGCCTGTTTTGCTGCATTTGCTGATTTCTTTGTAAATGTATTGCTATACTCAAGTGAAAATAGAAATACAATCTTTTAGATAGACCTTTTGTAATCCCCACTGATCTCATCAAGCATGCAAAGAACACAGCAGAAGGACCTAAATGGAATTCTTCTTCTATCCCTGCACCAGTGACAAATACACCATAGGACTAAGGCAAAATGGCAGCATGCAGGAAAAGAACACAAACACTTTAGTGTGCCATTTTATAGGAAAGCACTCTCCATCTGCCTCTCCTCACGACATGACATGGAGGAAATATGCACAGCAGATGATCCTCTAAATCAAAAAAATTTAATACAGAGCCAAAGGGAGACTATTTACTTACTTAACGGATGTACATCTAACTAAACACTTGTTGACATTGCTTGAATCAATGAGCTGATGCAGTCCCCTATCAATGCGAAAATCAAACCTGACCTGCTGACACCTGAACAATGTTTGGCTAGATATTGGTCAGGTAGGCCCCTTGGGGATCCCCATACATGGGCAAATATTACGTAAGTTGCCAAATCAGTCTAAAGCAATCGGCAGCTTAAATCTGCCTGTGTATGGCCACCTTTATTCTGCACTATTAGTCAAGATCATCTTGAACTAGATCTAAAATACTAAATCAGTAAATGAATTTCCAACAATGAGAGCAGAAGACAAAAGATAGTGTGAAAATAAACATCTTAGAAAACACGTATTATAAAGAAATAGCACTAACCTTTATTTTCTAAACACGCTTTTCAGTATTGTGTTCTGTATGAATTGGTACCTCTCATAATAAAAAAATATAAATTATAATTCTGCCTGTAGATATTTATTGTTGTTAAATGTTTCTATTCAGCCAACATTTATCTTCCAAGCTGTCATTCATACCACACCTTGAATACAAGGATACTAGCAACTAAATAGCAGTACATTCTAAACTGTACAATGACAGAAACAAGTTAAAAATAATCATATTTTTGTGTAAATGTTCTATATTATAACATTTTTTATAAAATGTAAAGTGTGATATATTCATCTTTTAAAACCGATAGAAAACTGAAAGGCTTGTCTGATTTTTTTTAAGGCTGGGTATAGTAAACAACATTAGTGAGGAAAAAGAACCCATGCACAAAAAATAACAAAAGAACATTTCTCAGTGCATCACCCTTTTTAGCCCTTTAACTCTTGTTACATTTTCTCCTGAATTTTCAATTCATTATCAATTTCCAAAGTACAAATCTGTCCTTGGAAACAAGACACATATTATATAAATTCTATTGGTTTATATAGTTATGTGTTAGATATTTAGCTTTCAGTAGCTACCTATAATGAGTATGTGAAAATACAGTATATGGCCCATGCAGAATGCAGTAGTGTTGTACATCATTGGTTTCTCTAAAACCACACAGAATTCCCACAACTAATGAAAGTAATTCTGGGCGTCTGAAGGTAACTTTCCAAGGGGAGGGGAGGGAGGCATCCACCAATAGCAACCTGTTTCCCTAGACTAAGCCTGTGCACAATACATACTTTAGGTGCTAAAGTAATTAGTCTGAGATATGATTTGTAGCAAATATATTTATTGGTGAAACCTGCACACTGCTTACAGCTGTCATTACAAGGTGCTGTTTGAGTAGAGCATGTAAATAAAAATGTGTTTCACTATACATAGCACAATCATAGTGATATTATTTGGGGAAAAATATTTCATCCTTACGCCCCAGTCCAGTTACTCATTGCAACCCAGGTTCTGTATCAGGTCCCTGAAAACACAGGTAATTTTCCTGTACTTCTGATACCAGTACCACAATGTTAGCACTACATACAAATAATAGTACAGGTATATAAAAATGCTCACATTTATAGTGGAAAAAGATGACACAGGCAGAAAAAAGCACTGGGATCTTTAACAACATTATGGGGACCTGGGCACTTGTTCATGCTATGTGTGAGGGGAAAACTGTATGTGTGTGTGTGTGTGGGGGGGGGGGGGGGCGGAACCTCTGGAATCCTATTAATGTTGTGTCATAATTTAGAAAAATCTAACCAGACAACATTAATGTTTTGTTGTCTTGTCTTGGTAGTGCAAGGGATTGATCTAGGTCTGTATAAATTAAACTGCCATATATAAAATATATATAAAGAGGACAATTTATTGTGTTACCGATGTACTTTCTATCTGTCCATTAATTCAAAATACTTCTTTTTTATGTATAGTAGTATAATGAACAGATTTTCCCCAGGGCAACCAGTGTGTTAAGGTGAAGTGATTTGGCATGGCAATTTGTTGAAAGTCCTACCTTGTCTGAATACCAGATTAACAGCAACCAAAATGAAACAAATAATACAGATGAAAACACAGAGCCAGATGAAGTGTAAGGTCTAGCTTTGGGGGAAAAAAAAAATAAAAACAGAACTATTATGCAAATGATACCCAGAGAAGCACGGGGGCAGCTGCTCCACTTTGCCTCAGGTGGCAGAATGACTGAAGCTGACCCAGGCTGCACAGAAATACAGCATTGCCAGAATTGTACCGAAGCTTGAATGCACCGTAGCTTATTTCAGATGACTTACAGTTTACAATTAATATTCCACATACAAGCTGCTATTGTTTTTACAATCTTTGTATTTGTAAGAGCAGGGGAGACACAACATGCTGTATATGTGTTTAAATGGAAACGCCACCCAAACACAACTTGCGCTTTTTAAAAATTAAACATAATTTCAAGCAACTTTGAAATATACATCAGTTAAAAAATATGCAGCCTTTTCACGATTCTTAATGTAATAATATGGGCTGGAACAGTTACCCAAGCCTGGACCTCTGTTCCTGCTGATCTGGCTGACTACTTTCAGTAGTAAAAGTAGTTGACTGTCATCAGTCTGCCTTCGGCCTGCATTCTCCAA
The DNA here is from genome assembly GCF_000004195.4 of Xenopus tropicalis. Taxonomy (NCBI): domain Eukaryota; kingdom Metazoa; phylum Chordata; class Amphibia; order Anura; family Pipidae; genus Xenopus; species Xenopus tropicalis. Next base: position 82,028,539 of record NC_030680.2, on the reverse strand, counting down.
ACCCCACAATTCCATGCACACATAATCTCATTATTCCCTATTTATTCATACTTTTTGAAGCAACAAATTACAGTGATAGGTATTAGAGATGTAGCGAACTGTTCGCCGGAGAACTAATTCACATGAAAATCGGGCGGGTGTTCGCAAGTTCGCGAACTTTTAGCGATGTTTGCAATTTTGGGTTCGCCTTAGCTGGAGCCAAATTTTGACCTCTCACCCCAGAGCCAGCAGATACATGGCAGCCAATCAGGCAGCTCTCCCTCCTGGACCACCCCCGGACCACTCCCTTCCATATATAAACCGAAGCCCAGCAGCCATTTTACATTCTGCCTGTGTGTGCTTGATGAGTTAGCATGGGGAGAGAGCTGTGCAGGGGTTTGAGGGACAGGTTAGGTAGCTTTGCTGACTAGTAATCTACTTTCTACTGCTCTGTATGTAACTGCTGTGGGCAGCTGTCCTGCTGATCTCATCTGCTGTAACCCAATAGTCCTTGTAAGGACTGCTTTTATTTTCTGATTACTGTTACTCTTCTTTTCATTGTGTACTGCAGCTCCGCCTGTGTGTGTTGGAGACAGGTGTGCTGCTCATAGTAGTGCACTAAGCACCAACCACACATTCACTTAATTTTTACTTTGCCACTGTAATTTATAGAGCCGAGTGCTATTAGTCTAGCTGTGGGGGACTGGTGTGCTGCTCCTAGTAGTTCACCCCCAGCACCAAACAGAGATCACTTTTTTTTATTATTAATTTTTTTATTATTAATTTCTGCCCTTTACAGCACAAAACGCAACGCTGTGTCAACAACGTATTTTTCAGAGAAATTTTTGCCCTTGATCCCCCTCTGGCATGCCACTGTCCAGGTCGTGGCACCCTTTAAACAACTTTAAAATCAGTTTTCTGGCCAGAAATGGCTTTTCTAGTTTTTAAAGTTCGCCTTCTCATTGAAGTCTATGGGGTTCGCAAAGTTCGCACTTTTTGGCGGAAGTTCGCGAACGGGTTCACAAACTTTTTTTGTGAGGTTCGCTACATCTCTAATAGGTATATTTGTGTTGTGTGGGGCTCTTTAACAAATTTTTGTTAGGAAACCAGAGTTCCCCTTTAATAACTTTTTGTTTGAATTTGTTTTAGATTTTTTTAAAACTTATGTAGAACTGATGAATGGAATAAAAAACTTATCAGTTTTTCTTATTTTTAATGTCTGGGATTATATAATCACAGGATTAGTAGGGTTAACACACTTTATTTGGTGTTTTTTCTGAACAAGATTCTACAATACTGCATTTACTGATATTTGCACCTATTGTACTTCTTAATGGAACAACTATACATAATTACACCAAAGTTTTAAGAAGCAATTTAGCTTTCTGCATTATTTTGTCTAATGATCCATTCTGTTCTATAATAGAACTGAATATTGTCCAGGATCATTGTTCTTGGATAGGAACATTATTTGGATTCTGTGAAGATGTATTACACTAATATGTAGCCAGGACGGTATGGTTGTGATGATCCATTAGGGCAATATATCGTTGGAGGTTTGCTGATGCCTTGCGACAGTGGGATAGAGCTGAATGCTCTTGAATAAAGAGAAACAAAAAAATAAAACTCTCGAGTATCTTATTGGTGAAAAGGTTATTGAAGGTTCAGAGCCCAAATATAAAACTGGGACAGAAACATCCCTAATTTATTTTAAGATGTAGTGAGTGGGAAATATTTAATTTTAAATAGCCAATGCAGCAATCATACACTAATTAGCTGTCATACTTTAATAAAGCACTTACAGAGCGCAAAGTGTATAAAGAATCAAGGAAAGCTGATGTCATTTTTTTCCTAATTACTTGTTCTACATTACACACGCTTAATGTAAAGTCTAAGATAAATGCAGAGCCATATGAAGGAATAAGACAAAGATGCAAGTGCCCATTCCAATGCTCTGCTAAAAAATCTTGCAGCATTGTATTTATAAAGGCATTTGAAAGCCGGAACGTGCAGCAAAACTTGCTTTATAAAATATTGGAAATAAACTGACATTTAAATTGCAGTTCTCGGAAATCATATTGTCATAGAGTTCCAAATCTGCTGAGCTAAATCTTTCCATAAATGCTATTTTTTCAGCTGCTAAAAAATACCTAGTTTTTGAATATATAATGCAATCACTGGGAGTTGCTAAATGATGCACTCAATATAGCTATCATCACCTCTTGCACCATTAATATGTACCCATGTGTTTTGTTTATCTAACAGCACATCTAATAGTAAAAATATTTTACATGTTGTCCAAGGTTAGCAAATTATAGGATTTATATTTTTACATTTGCTGTTATAGAAGAAAATGAAAGGACGGAGGCAAATTACAATGCAGCATATGAAGATAGGTAGAGGGGCACTGAAAATTGTAATTGGGTTTAAAGGTATATCTATTATATCAAATTCATAACTGGAAGCTATGTTGTATAAAATGCATCTATACTAAAGGCACATTTTATGTATCTTATACAGAACTTATGTATCAGCTGGATATGAGCTGAGAATTAATACTTTATTATCAGGTGTTAGTGCGTTTTATTTCTAATAGTAATAGGGAAAACAATGATTACAGTGAAAGGGTGGGTGATAGAAGAACAAGACGAGAGTGAGAGCGCAGGAGAAAAAAGGGAAAGAAGCTCAGTTGCTAGGACACTAAGCTCTTAAGCACGGAAGAAACGTCTGATTTTTGAGTCAGCTCTTTGTGACCTTAGACAAGCTGCTTTCTCTTCCATTGCCTTAAACTCAAAAGATTAGATAGTAAGGTTAAGCACTAAGCTTGAGTAAAATTAAATATGTGCATTTCATATAATGAAGCATTTATTGTTTCAGTTGTGTAAAAAAATAAATAAAAAATACAATGACAAGTGCTTTATATAATCTAGATGAAACAATATGTAGTTAGAAATATGCTTACAGGTTATGATGCAATAATAACTGTATCCCACAACAATAAAACATTATAAAGGATGCAGATAAAGTGTTCAAGTGAGAATCCACTGCTATTTTGCAATTACTTGTTGAATTTGCTTTTTAAGACTCGTGCAGACTAGAGATTTATTTGTTTGAAGTGGTGAGAGTTGCCTTGCAGTTTTGCTTAGATTAGTATTAAATATTCAGTACTAAATGTACAGTATGAGCTGTTGGAACTGTTTATAAGAATGTGAGTGATGTTCTTTGTTGCTAAAACAATACTATGGAGGGAATTCACAAAAGTGGAGGTAGCCCTTTTTTTTGACTAAAAGTGGTGGAAAAACTGCTGGAAAACACTTTCTCCAGATTCACAAACAGAAATCCGTCTAAATTCCAACTCAACCACCACTTTTCCGGTTTTGGTGAAAGAAAGACAATTTACAGACACTTTTGTGAATTTGTCATTAAAACAACATTTATACTATGTTTTAATTACATTTTTTCCCCGCCATTTTCAAACTGGAGTAAGGCTCAGTGTAACTCTGTCAGACCAATGCTAATCTCTTCTGTTTTGTGTTGTTTCACCCAGTCTCCAATTCACACCCCCAGTAGGAGCCCCATTGGGGGTCATTAACATATTAATGGGGATTAGTAGCCTATTAACATTTTATAAACACGTAAAACACTGATTTTAAAAAAAGTCATGTATATAAAAAGTTTTTACCTTACATTCACATTATTCTGCTAGTTTTTGCTTAATGAATGAGGCAATAATAACATTTTGAGTGAATTTATTGTATACATTTTTATTAAAAGGAAAAGTAAAGCCTCTAAGGCAAATTTTGGCTTTATCAGCAGTGCCCCCTCTTAAATCACTTCACTGACACTTGCCGCAACTCATCTGTGCCCCATAGCATGTCCAGAACTACAGAGCTGCTTAACAGCATTGCCCCCCCAACTCTGACTGTGTCCCCTCTGTTCCCAGCAGCCATCTTGGTGATCAGCAAACAGCACATGCACACTGGCACCCACACTGGGATATTGAGGTACAAGGTTGGACTGGCCCAAAAGGGCACTAGATAAAAACCCAGTGGGTCCTAGTCCTGTTGGACCTCTTTTCACTGGGCATGTTGGTGTGTGAGCTGGATTGCTGTTGACCAGTAATGAGTAGGGGATAGAGAAGAAGGTATTTAGACAATTGAATTTTGTCACAGAAGTGGAATTACACAGAAATATAGAAAACATTTGAAAGTCCAGTTTGTCATTAAAAAATGATTTATAGTTTCCCTGGGCAAACTAAAATTACCCTTCAGAAAAAAACCCCCAAAGTGAAATGACAAATGGCATATAAAAAGCAAAATCCTGCTGGTAAAATCCTTATTCCAAGGCTCATGTAGCTGTAGGACTGGGTTCTATGGCACTGACAGATTTACTAAGAGCTAAAGGCAAATTCATAAAAATAGTCAGTAAAATGTCAAAATGAAAACTGACAAATTCACAAAAGTGGAGATAGAAATTTGTGAATTAAGTAGAAAATCCGACAAATCTATCTCCACATTTTATTTTGTCTCCATATTACCCCCCTACTTTTTGCACCTTGCCCCTCTCCTGTGATAAATTACTTCTCATGTCTTGATGGGGGGGGGGGTCCTTTATGTTTTATTACTTATATCTTGAAAAGGCCTTTTTGATTGCAATGTATTATGCTTATATGCACCCTTTTTATTCTGGTTTGTTTTTCCTTTTCCATGGTTCTCTAATCTTGCATGAATATATCATTGCTTATTGTAGTTATTTTCTTTCAGAATATTTCCTTTGCTTTATAGAAATCAGTGTTCCGCCACCTTAACATAATTGGGAAATCTAGATATACTGGAATCCACTTTTTTCATAATGCAGTGGGTTTATGTCTATTGATGAGCAAATGTTTCACCAGGCATGGATTCGCAGAGGAATTTCACATTTGTTCACTGGCAAATTTTTATCAAAACAGCCACAAAAATTTGCAGAATGAGGGAAAAGTCGCGGTCATGTCAAATAAGTCGCAGTCCAAATAGTACAACAGGACTTGTTTAAGCAGGTTAAACACTGCTGATTTTTAATACTAGCAAACCATATTACGTTTTGGGGGCACGCCCCCAATCATATTTTCCCGCGACTTTTTCGTACCTTGTGCGACTTTTTTGATGCTTGCACGGCTTTTTCGACGCTTGTGTGACTTTTTCGTATTCTTAATGTGAAAAAATCGGATCGTTTGTTTACAATCGTTCCGTAGGAAAATTTCGTGACTTTCGGATCGCCAATACGATATTATCGTGACTAATACGATTTTTTGTAAGCATTTTCGTGATATTTGCGATCTTCAGAAATTTTTGCTTACAATCCGAATTTTTCCCATTCGGGATTCAAACTCGTGTTTTGATAAATCTGCCCCAGTAAGTTAGGTTGAAAAAAGACGTACGTCCATCACGTTCAACCATAATGCCTATATATAACCTGCCTAACTGCCAGTTGACCCAGAGGAAGGCAAACTGTTTATGGGTGTATCCCATTTGCTGAGTGAGGGAAACCTACTGGGCTGATGCCCGAGGTAGCAGCTAACAACAAAGTCGGCTTTTCACTCTAATGCGCATGAGCCGGCCCAGGGATTCTGTAGACAGAATACATATGGAAGAAGGAAGCGCTCGCTGCAGGTACCCTGGGCTGGTGTGGTTTTCTCCTAACAGGGGCACCAGCCCGGGGTACAAGGTAAGTGATTAAAGTCACTTGGGGGTTAGCCTTTCCTTCTCCATTAACTATAGCTATGTTTCCACATTTATCACATAACGGGTCACATTCAAATCAATGGGAGAACTTTTTATGGTTTATTGTGTGAAAACTTGTAGGCGAGACTCCGTTTTTGGAAAAAAATTCCAGTTTTTCACCATAGCTTTTAATATGCATTAAAAAAAAGTTTTTTTCATTGCATCTGGCTCTATGGGAAAATCTGGAACTAAATAGGGAAATAAGTTTTTCTCACCAAAGTGAATCTGGCCCCAACATACCGAGGACCATGGCACCACTGGGGGCTGGAAGCTATGAAAATCTATTTCTGGTTGTTTCGGAAGTGTTTTATTTATTTTCGAGAACTCTACTGTTTCTACATTAAGCTGGCTACCAGGCATACTGGAGCATTAGTATTGGGCCTTTTTTTCAATCGACATATCAGCACAAGGCACAGCCGTTGCCCTTGAATTCATAGCTCTCCCTTGCACTGTCCCTAGCATCTTGGACTACATATGGCCCGCCTGCTGTGCCAGCAGAACTCCAGCATCTTCTGGCAGCCTGCACTCAAGAAAGACAAATCTGTTTAAAACTTCTGGTGTATTTTAATCTGGTGCTGTTTTAGGCTTCTGACTTCACCCATCCCACCTGCTCATTGACTGATGCCCAATCTCAGAAGACAGGTAACTAAATTCAGCTGATATACTGTATAACTCTATATATCAATACAGCCCTGCTTACATCTCATAGGGTGCATGTCCGTGATACAAACTATGTTAGCTGTTTATAACAGTTCCAAAGGCTCCTACCATTCATATTTATGATTCTTTATTTTTATACTCAAGATTATTGATGAGCAAATCTGTTGCATTTCGCTTTGCCGAAAAATTTGCAAAATGACAGGAAAATTCACAAAAGCGGCAAAAAATCCGCAAAATGCGTTTGTTGTGCGAATTTTTTGCCCCATGTGTTTCCCACGTCTTTTTTTGTCATCCGTGTCTTTTTTTGTCGCGGACACACCCATTTTGACGTGACTGCATCCAATTTAATGCAACCACAACAAATTTTTCTGCTGCAAATTTTTGCTGCAGTTTCACAAAACAATTTGTCAATGGTGAAATGCAGAAATTCGCTGCAAATTCATGCCTGGCGAAAAAATTCGCTCATCAGTACACAAGATGTATATATTCTCAAATGGTTTTCTGAGGCCATTTTTTTCTAGGAAATTTACCACACATAAAATGCAGGCAGTGTTAAAAATTTTACCCATGAAAATGTACTATTGATTTTATGGTCTCAAACAGGAGGTTTAAATGTATGGTGTTTTATTTAGAAAACATGTCCATTGATAACTATAGAAATGTAGTGAATTATCCAATGTATGTGAATTATCCATACATATATATTTTTGTAAAGTTAGTTTACTGTTAGAGGCCTTTTTGACTTTGCAGTTAAGTATGCTTTTTTTAGTGCAGTTCTTAAAAAATGTAGAATTTAAGTTTTTTGGTTGATATTAGCATTTGCATTGAAAGCCTGGTGTACGTTTTTGGGCTATACAAGTAAAGAATCTCCATTAACCCGTATATACTTGAGTATAAGCCGATCCAAATATAAGCCGAGGTACCTAATTTTACCTAAGAAAACTGGAAAAACTTATTGACTCGAGTATAAGCCTAGCGTGTCACCAGTAGGGCTGGTGCGAGTGAGCCAGCACACAAAGCACAAGAAGCATAAGAAGTACAGCAGGATAATCTTGTTATATTGCTTGAGAACTGATAATAGAACTGACATAGATCCCCCCATTCTCAGCAGAAAGCATATTGATATTAACCTGTCTGCCTGTGAGCACTGTGAGAGTGCTGTTCTACCCACTGTGCCATTCCTGAGTTTTTTAGGAGAGATGGCAGTTATGTACATCCCTTCTCCACACAGATTTACTGACATGGTGGGAGAAGGAAGTTTATTAAGAGGAAGGGGCATTGAGTGCCTTGGGCAGCGCATCGGGCATTTCGGCTTATACTCGAGTATATATGGTATTTGATATGTTCCCCTTCAGGAAATATGGATTGGTATTTTGAGTTCATACAACTATATATATACAACTATATATCATATATTATTATATAATATATTTATCTTTTATTAATTTTTAAGTATTTAGAGTAATATATATATTGTTTCAGAGTGGAATTAGACACTTTTTCTGGCAGAGGTAGAAAACTTAGGTTGTCCTTCAAAAAGCACAAAATGTTTGTCATTTATTTTAAAGTCCAAAACTCAAGCGCCATTAAAAGTGTTGTTAGTTTTAGCTTTCTAAATCAGTTTCATTTTTTTTTAAAGTGTGGTCCAACAGTGCTTTAAGCTAGGAAAGTACATTTTTCTTAATTAAACTAAATTGGTTAGGTTAGCCTGAAGGCTATCCTGGAAATTTCAGGTGTTTAAAGATCTAAGTATTTGCAGTCAAATTTCAAACACCATAAATGCTTCCACTGTTCTGTGTGTGAAAAATTGATGAAACAGAATAGCATGGACGTGGTCTCTTGGCATTTAACTCTGACAATCTGTTACCTTTCTCACATCTAGAGATATGAAAATAAGAAATTTACACCATGTGGAAGCCAGTGTATCTGGAGTATGCTCTTTTGCTGTTCTAAACATGAATATATTAGTTTAGCTTTCTAGTTCTGAAAAATGAAATTACTTTCTTTTAGGACAAAATAAATCCAATATCAAAACTTGTTTATTCTTTTTTTTTTAATAAACAATTGCTGTACCTATTTAATCTATGGAAAACAAAACTGCTTAGGTTCTAAACAAGAAACACCCAACTGGCTAGGGAAAAATTATATAGAGGATTCAAAAGGACTCAAAGAGGAATATGAAATTATTGGGAAACTGGAGTGTCATATGTGATCCTAACAATGTGTGCCCAGAATAAAGAGTAGCATCTAAGAAAAGACCAGCATAAAGTACTGCATGGGTATCATTTTTGAAACCTAAACCGGACTTGGACCCCTATAGGGTAAAGGCTGCCACTGTTGAGCTCATTGAAGCCGGCACCTTGAGAAGATTTTATAGTAAGAAGCATGCATCGGATACTGGTACCACTAGAATTTTCTGTAATTAGGTAGTAGGCATCTATATCCCAAGTACATTATTGAGAAACAAATAGCACAAACACTTTATGTATGGTGAGAGGCAGTGAATATGGCCAAGGAAAGCATTCAGTCCATCCTATCTGATACCCATTGTAAGCAGCAATTCTGCCCTGTTTTATGGTCGAGATTCTAGTTACCTGTATAACAAGAGCATTCTTTCACAGTGGCACACATCCTATCCAGTACCCATTGTAAGCAGCAGTCCTGGCATTCTTTATGGCTGGGATTCTAATCTAATTCTAATAGCTATAATATATATGGGTATATATATACAATGGGTATATATATATTTATATATACCCATTGTAAACAGCAGCAGTTGTGCTGTATGGCAACTTCATGGATATGCTACATATGCTATATGATGATAAGAAAAGCACATGTCTATCAGTCAAAATCATTCTTTGTACAAGAAATACTCTAGACAATACAGAGCAAATTAAAAAATATTCTTAATGTAGCCTTAAAGATAGGCAAGCTAAGCATAACAAGAGGAATAAAGAAGGCATTGTATGTCATATCATGATAACATTGATATTTTATGTAACAGAAAAATTCACACACTTGTACATTAGCGAAGAAGGCAAGGTGATATTACATGAGAAGCAAACATTGCTTTACAGAGAATTAAAATATGATGATCAGTTTGATGAAGGAAAACCCCCTGCCCCAAATCTTCAAATCTACTTGAAATTGAAGGGGATTTCTAAATAAACGTCTAATATTTTTTTGTATATAGTATTTCTTATTATAACAGAGAATAAATTAAACAATGTTAAAAAAATTTAATTATTTAATTAAAATCAAGTCTATGGGAGATGGCCTTCCTGTAATTCTGAGCTTTCTGGATAACTGGTTTCTGGATAACAGGCCCTGTACCTGTACCAGGATGCCTATGATTTAATTGCAAATAAGAAAATGTTAATGTTTTCTGAAAAATATATTCTCATTTTGAATTAAACAACAGCAACATGTTTCAAAATGTTGGTACAGGGGAAACAAAAGTCTGGACAAGTTGAGTAATGCTAAAAGGAGAGGATCCCAGAGAGGCTGGATGTCTCAGAAGTAAAATTTGGGAGGGGTACACTACTCTGTGACACACTGTGTGGTCAAATATTGCAGCAATTTAAGAATAATATTCCTCAATATAAAATTGCAAAGACTTTGGGAATGTTATTTTCTACAGTACATAATATCATTAAAATATTCAGAGAATCAGCAGAAATCTCTGTACGCAAAGGACAAGGCTGAAAGCCTGTAGTGGAAATCATTGCATGGGCTCAGGAATACTTACCAAAAATGCTGGCTGAACACAGTTCGTCGCTGCATTTAAAAATGCAAGTTAAATCTCTACCATTAAAAGAAGAAACCATATATAAAACTGATCTGGAAACACCGCTGCCTTTTCTGAGCCCAAATTCATTCAAGATGAACTGAGGTAAAGTGGTGAAGGTGAACTGAGGTGAAGTCTTCTGTGATCTGACAAATTAATATTTGAAATTTTTTTTGGAAATCATGAAAGCTGCATACTTTGGGCTAAAGAGGAGAAGGACCATTTGGCTTGTTATCAGTGCACAGTTCCAAAGATAACATCCGTGATGGTTTGGGGGTGCATTTGTGCCCATGGCATGCTAATGGGATCCAACAGTTGCAGAATAATAAAACAAGCAAAGGAGTACAGGAAAAACTATTTCCTCTTCATTGACTGCTTTAAAGCCCTTTACTGTGTACCCCTCCAGTGTGGCTTCTCCTTAATGATGTGGGGGTACCAGACATTTTATCCTCCTAAAGCACTGAACATAAAGGACTGAACATGAAGGACTGAACATGGAACATCTGATTAGGTCAAGGTTGGGAAATAAGTTGGTTAAGGCTGTGTATTGTCTCCTATAGTATATGTAAATATGCAGTACAAATCAAGCCAAGTTTCAACTGCCTCTACCAGTAAATAACCAATGTATAGTCACATTTCAGCCTTTCCATTCAGAAATCTACAACTATATTCAATTCACTTTCTTTCTTCTAATGATAAAAAACTTTATTTAATAGATAAATTAAATGCACTAGTTCATCAATGGAAATTTATAAAATTAGTAAATTTATAATTATAGGTGATCCAAAAAAGCATCAGTACATATAGTACATTTTTTACATAAACAATGATACATGAGTTAATATTGCACAATACACAGTTAAGACCATGATATAAATTTAGGGAAAATATGTATAGTCTGACTTCACACTGAGCAAAATAAAGACTTAATGAAAAAAACTGATTATGGGAAAGATTAAAGGCAGAATCATAAGAGGATGATAGAGGTGGAGATAGATATACACTTTTAATGAAATAATAAACATGAATTTTCAAGGACTGTGAAACACAGTTATTGACACACAGGTCCAGTAAGCCAAATACCAAGTGGTCACCAAAAGTCAGATTCTGCTAGTCAACTAAAATAAAGCCACTACCCTGTGAATAGTAAGGTAAATAATTCTCTACAGGTAAAGGGGAAATATATTTCAACATAGAGGGCCTTAGAACTGATTTTACTAACCTTCACATATATTATATTGCTAGTATGCATGTGAGATGAATATATCATTTCTGAGGTCAAAATATTTCTGTGGTCATTTAGGGGGAAAGGGACCAGCATAAAAGAATAACATTCACACTGTTTGAGTTTATATTAATAGCCAATGTACATAATTTTTCCTTGAGAGAACAAATAAAAGATTATGCATTTTTTAATATACTTTCCTTATTTTAAAATACACAAAACATGTTTTTTAAAGAGATCCATCAAATCTGAAAACAGAGCCTGTATTCTTTGGACAATATTGATCTAATTTTGGTCTAATGAGCCTACAAAGCTCTTCAAAGATGGTCATGTACACTTAAGCTCTGCTGCTGTACATCCTTGCACTAAGGGAAGGGGCATGCATTTTCATTTCTGTCAGGGGGCACATCTTCAATTTGCTGATTTCTGATCTACCTCATCCCCACACCTTGGGGCCCATTTACTTACTCACGAACTGGCCGAATGCGTCCGATTGCGTTTTTTTCATAATGATCGGTATTTTGCGATTTTTCGGCTAATTGTCGCGACTTTTTTGTTGCCATTCCGAATGTTGCGCAAAATCTGGTGATTTTCTCGTAGCGTTAATACTTGCGCGAAAAGTCGCGACTTTTTCGCAGCTTTCGCGCCGAGTACGAAAGATTTGGATTCATTCAAGCTTCAGTATGGTGACTTTTCTTGGGCCAGGTTGGAGCTGCAGGGTGCCATTGAGTCCTATGGGAGGCTTCCAAAATCATGCTAAATCTGAAAGTTTCGCCCGCCGCTTACGAGCGCTCAATACGAAAAAGTCGCGACAAGATACGAGTGCATCGTAATGGCTACGAAAAACTCGCGTTTTTTCGCGCAAATCGTATTGGTAACGAAAAAGTCGCGACAATTTCCGCAAAGTCATAAAGGCGCCGAAAATTCGCAAAAAATACGAAAAAGTCGCAAAATGTTTGTTTTCCAATCGGAATTTTACCAATTCGGATTCGAATTCGTGTCTTAGTAAATGTGCCCCCTTGTGTCTCATACCCCTTCCTCTTTTTAGTTTTAAGCACTTTTAAGCAGGTCCTTCTTTACCATCTGCATCTGTATATGTTTATAAAAAAAAAATCAATAATAATATTAATATGGTTATATACAAAACAAAAGGGGAACTTCTAACCTGCATATATGCATCACACCCTTAATATAAAATTGTTTGTAAAAATAGCAAAATATTTTCGGCACTTTATTTGGTATTACATTTACAGTTCTTCCCACCTGAAGGAGAAATGTGTCTCCATGATATTGAAGGTTCTGGTTTTCCTGTGGCCAGACATATTAATGACACATTGGTTCCTTCATTAACAGTCATGTCAGAAGAGATGTCATAGATCTTTGGAGAAACTGAAAAAATCAAGGAAATTGAATAATTAATGAAACATACTTTTATAAGCATCTGAATAAAATAAAGCTATAAAAGAAGATTGCCACATAACCTAGAGGAAAGCAAAATCAATTACTTTTTTGGATTTAGTTTATTTAAATGACATGCATTTTGTAATCCACTTCTTTCCCTATTTTACCTTTAGCTGTGCATAGCCCTTATTACATTTAATCTAGCAGAAATAAAAATGTAAAATTCAAAGGCAACAGTAATAGCACCCCTAATCATATCCTAAATATATTTTAAAAATGTAATACAGTATGGAACAAAAATTGGCCTTATCTAATACGACATTGATTTAAACTGCTAAAAATTAATAATCTACCTTGAGAAGGTAGAATATTACTAGGAGCAGTGTAGCCAATGTGACATTAATACATGTATAATTTGGTAAAACTCCAGACAAAATACTTAGGGGGCATTTACTAATGCTTGATTTTTTGGTTTGGGCTTTTTGTCAGCAAAATCTGATTTTGTTGCAGAAAAAAAAGATTTATTATGTGTCAATTTATTTTGACAAAACTGTAACAAATCCAAATGCAAAAATACGCCTTCTAAAACTTGATATCATTTAGTAGTCAATGGCAGATGTCCATTTTACAACCAAAAGATCTTTCTTTGCTTTGTGGTTTTAGAGGATTTCAGGTTTTTTTTTTTTTTTGCTACATTTTTTTCATGCTTTTTCAATTTGAATCTTTTGATAAATGGCCAACATTTATGAAAATGAGTTTAGTCATGGTTTAATAATGATGAATCAATGAAAATCCCAATTTTAATAAATGCATTTCTAAACTTAAGTGAAAAGATGTAAATGTTTTTTGTATATGTTTGTTTTTGACACAGCAGTGCCAATTTGTAGCTTCTCATCTACAACATCTACAGCCTTTTTTGTAGGCACTGTGTACTAATCTTCTGCCTTTTTAATTTCATGATTTCAGCTGTAGGCTCCAGTAAAAATATAAAAATGCAGCAAATACATGAGAAGATTTTTTTTCTTTGTTTTGAAATGATAGCCAAATGAAAAACAGGAACACATCTCTCATACCCCCTTCTAATCTGGAGGGGGGGTGTCATATTTTGGGTTAAATTGAATTCTATGAGAATACTTTGGCAAATTCATTATCTCAGGAAATGCAGTAACTCCCAAGACTGCCTTTATCTGGCAGAACTGAATCAAGACCATATTGTAAAAGGGAACTGGTCTGTAAAGTATTTGTGGTGGCATTATTTGAAGAAGTAATGCATGAGTTAGCTTGAAATCCCTTATTGTAAATTTAAATTTCAGTGTTCTTGTGAGAAACAGAATTCTCAGATATTAAAATATATGTTATGTTGCTCTGACATGTTGTTGCTGAAACATCTTGAAAATTACTCCATTTTTATTGTTTCGTTGTACTATAACTGAAGCTTAGTTGACATTTTAACTTTTAGTAGGGCACATTTCCCAAACACACAGAGTAATATTGAAGAGTCTCATTGACAAAAATGTCTTGCAATGGTCAAGTTAAGGTCTTGATATCAGTTTAATTAGGAATCTGGTGCTTTATTTATTTTTAGAATTATGCAAGCATCATCTGCCTTACCTGAACCAAAATCATACCTGGACAGTATAATACAGGTATGGGACCTGTTATCCAGAATGCTTGGGACCCAGGGTTTTCCGGTTAAGGGATCTTTCTGTAATTTGGATCTCCATAACTTAAGTCTACTAACAATAATTTAAATATTGAATAAACCTAATAGGGTTGTTTTGCCTTTAGTAAGGATTAATTATATCTTAGTTGGGATCAAGTACAAGGTACTGTTTTATAGAGAAAAAGGAGATAATTTAAAAAAAAAAATTAATTATTTACTTATAATGGAGTCTATGGGAGATGGCCTTTCTATAATTCGGAACTTTCTGGATAATGGGTTTCTGGATAAGGGATCCTATACCTGTACACATACCCCAAAAAATGTAAGGGGTCCTAAAGAATACCCATTGATGTGATTTTTTAAAAAATGTTCAAAACTCTGGGAATGTTAACATGTTGACAAAATTATCAAACTGGATACTTGTATTGATTCTTTAGTGTTCAGCTGCTTTCAGTAACATTGCTGAGCACTGTAACCTTTGGGAATTCTTACTTTTTGCACTAGAATTGTTCCAGCTCAGGAATAAATTGCTGAATCTAAAACCCTTGGTAATGTTTTACCGGTGGTAACAAATTAAGTAACTACTAAATGGCAAAGGTTTGAAAAATCAACCTCTATAAGTTGGTATTGTCGCAAAACGTTGCTCTAAAAATATAAAAGTGCGAGTGAATTCTGAATTCTTTTGCAAAAGACCTTTTTTCAACGTATTTAAAATTTTTATTTTGCTCGAACATGAAACAATGATACATTGAAAACTTGCTTTGAGTTTCACTGATATGAAAAATTAAAATCAAAATTATTTATTGCCAGGTCCAAGCTGCTGATAATTCCAAGGTTCATCTATTAATGCAGTCCATTAGATTAGGCTGTGAAAGCAGATATGTGCTATCCAGAAGTTGCTAAAGAGAGTGTATGGAGTGTATGGTTTTGCGAAACTTCCGTAAAAATTTGCAGTGGAAAAATTCACCTCACGGAATTTTTTGTTGCGTGTCAAATTGGGCTCGGTTGCAGCAAAAAAGGGTGCGGCTGCGTCAAAAAAACGTGGGCGATGAAAAAATAGCCACGGCGACAAAAGTAGATGAAGGCGACAAAAAAAAAAATAGATGCAGGCGACAAAAAAAAATAGTGCGACAAATGCGTTTCACAAATTTTTCACCATTTCGCGAATTTTATGGCAAAGCAAATTCGCTCATCACTAGTAACTATATATTATCGAATTGTTACTAGATTGTAATATATATGTTAATACAATAATATATTCTACTTTATGTAGTTTTATGCTGACTACATACCTAAATATATGCTTGTTTGAGGAGGTTGCCAAAAAAGTAGATCTTTGCCTGATTTGAATATCTAGGCCCAATGTAGTCTTGTCCAGATGAGATTTTTAAACTTGTCTGATTGATTTCTGACTGATCTCTGGAAAGATATTGTTCAGCCTTGCTCAGCTAGTTTGTCATTGTGACCCTTACGGGAGTCAATAATCACACTTGTGGGATAATCCTACATTTTCAGATAACACTGGATTGTATCTGGCCAGCTTTACATAGAGTAGAATTTATTACAGTGTTACAATAAAAAAATCGGAACATTTTATATTTAAGATATATGAAACCATGCACCTTTCTATAAAAGGATACATAAAACCACACACATAAGAGAAATGACACATGTGTTTCACCTTAATTGGAAACTACCCCTGACATTTTGTACAGAATAAAGACAATTAAATTTATAAAGTTACATAATTCGTATTACAAGCCAATTTAAAAAAAGGACTGAAAGCTCTGCATGATAGTGCCATGCCCCAATTATAATTACAGAGACAAGGGACATTTAAGGAATGGTAAAAAAGTAATAAGAATAAAAGAAAAATGTAGGGAAAGCCGGAGGAAAGAAACAGCAACATAATATTTGATGATAGACTTGAATAATTTACAATATGTGAATTTGCTAAAAATGTATAAAATAATCCCCTTAGAGGTATTACAGTTTATTAATCCTTGCATGTTACAAACAAATGGCATAATAAATGTCAATAAAATACAGGATTTTTGTTATGTCTACCTGAAAACATTATCCAAAGTATATAGGTAAGTTTGAGCCAAACTAAAAATGATTGTTTCTTGACTTTGGCTACTTTACCATCTAGGTCACTCGATCACAATGGTAATGAGGTCAAATAGATCATTGAGAGGTAACAAAGAACAGACCTTGATATGACAAAATGCCACGAGTGTAAAATGAAAATCTATGAAGTTAAATTATAGTGTGGCTAAGGCAGTTAGAAAATGTAGTAAATTATTTCAATCATATCATTTTTCAAATGTCATTTTAAACTATGTTTTAAGTGATTATCCTTGGTGCCCCATTCAAGTGTTTGCACCCTAACAATCCCATATATACTGTATATATATATATATATATATATATATGGTGAACTATATGGTGGATGGGTTGAATTTGATGGACTATGGTCTTTTTTCAACCCTATGTAACTATATACTACTTCCCTGAACCATAACTTTATTGTAATGGATGGCAAATTCAGAAAATCTTTGGTAAGCAGAGCAAATCTTTTTTTCTTATCTCGGTAATACAGGTTTCCACATGAACCCTTTAACGCAGCACTGTCACATAGTTTGTTTACACAATGAAAAGGAACATCATTAATGTGTGTAGAAACAAAAGTACATTTAGCAGGTCGCACATATACTGTATATACACATACACAAATATACATGATGGGGCAGATTTATCAAAAATGGAGTTGGTATTTTTTGCTCAATTAATATTTTCTGAATCATTGAACATTTGAGATTTATTATAGAAAAAAAGTATGAAAAATTACCATAAAAAATGTGGCAGGTAAAAGCTGTCAAGCAGTCGAGAAGTAGAAGTCGATAGAAATTGTCTCTGATTAATTTATATGATTACTGTATATACTCGAGTATAAGCCTAGTTTTTCAGCACCCAAAATGTGCTGAAAAAGTCACCCTCGGCTTATACTTGAGTCAGGTGCCTTGGGTCCCTCCAGGCTAGCACCATTTGTCCTTTGTGTGCAAATTAGGCCACCCGCAACCAGACCCTCCAGTGCCCTGGCCCGCTTCCATACTTATTTCCCCTTACGTGTCCTCCAGAACTGGGTCTGCTGCCAGTTTGCCAATGCACAATGAGCATGGGGTAGTACTCATATTGTTTTTGTTGACCCTCTTCTCCACTTACAGAGCTAGTTTAACTGTTCTTCTTTGAAATATATATTTAAAAACATATACCCCACTGATGCCTCAATTAATGTAATTCTGTTGGTATTTATTTTGATTATTGAAACTTAGCCGTAGCTGCTGCATTTACCACCCTAGGCTTATACTCGAGTTAATAGGTTTTTCCAATTTTCTTAGGTAAAACTAGGTACCTCGGCTTATATTCGGATCGACTTATACTCGAGTATATACGGTATTTCTTTTCCTAGTTTATTAAAATATTTGAATGGAAAATGAATGGAACAATGTGCTTCTCACTTGTGTGCATTTTCCTATGAAATGACACAATTGCATGTCACATTTTTTCTTAAATAAGTTGTGCTCCAGAAAAAAAGCAATTGTGTAAAAAATAGTACACATTTTGCCATGTTTTTTTTTTTTTTAAATTCTGATCTTGTAAATTATTAAATGGGCTTGCTAGTATACTACTGTACAGTCATAAAGTAACAAAAATCTAACTGTAGCCAAGGATATTAATATATTCCTGGATGTTTTGCATGTTTAGGTAGATATCTGAGCCCCTCTTAAAGGAAAACTATACAGATATTTACACAACGGATTTATATTATGTTATTATGTTATATTATGTTAAGTGACCTATTAAATAATCTCACCAAACTGGAATATAAATACATATATATATGTAAATATTGCCCTTTTACATACTTTCCCTTCATCCACCATTTAGTGATGGGCTGTGTGCTCCCTCAGAGATCATATGACTAGAAATAATGCAGCTCTAACTGTAACAGGAAGTGTGGATGAATGTCCATTCATTGGCTAATGGGGCCTAGCATGTATGTGTGCCTTGGTTTGTTTGTGTGAAGTGTGAATTCTATGATCCCAGGGACAACCCTTAATTCTTAAAATGGCGATTTTCTATTTAGGTACCCAATAGCATACACTAATAAAAATGTATATTTTTATGAAAATGGTTTATTTAGATGAAGCAGGGGTTTATATATGAGCTTGTTTATGCAATATATTTTTTTATAGAGACCTACACTGTTTGGGGGTATAGTTTTCCTTTAGATGCAATAAGAAAATCTGCCATATGAGAATAACCTTGCAGAACATTAAACACCCTCATCACCCTCTTTGCCCATTGCTATATGTGAAAATTTAATTTCCTCAAGTATAAAAGCTTGGACTTTCTTAGTTTTTTTTAGTATAAAAATATATTTCTCATCTGTCTCTAATGTGCTACAAAGTATTATTGTTATCATGCCCCTTCACAAAGGCCTCTCTTCCAGAGAAAACTTTGATAGTATTTCTTGTTTAGTTTCCTTTATCAGTGTAGTTATACATCCTTTCCGGCTTATTGTTCATATGCACTGGATTGAATTCCCTAATATCCTTCCTATGGTCTGACACACTTTCTACTTACATTCTTCTGCAATAAACTGAAAAGGGTGATTGCTAGTGAACTCAGAAATTTTGTCATGAAACATGAATCGCCTAAAATAGTGCATTTAGAAAGATGTGCTTGTTTTCTTTCTGTTCCTATAGGTTGGTGATAGATTTTTCAAAGAATCAGATAAACTTTACCTATATTCTTCATTACATATTTAGTAAATATAGTTATTTATGCTTAGTCGAAGCTGATTTCCTGATAGCCCCAACTGCGCATGCTCTAACAAGGTCCATGTCGCCGGTGAGACCCGAAGCTTCTATGATTGAACAGAAGATGGTGCCCACGTATGCAGCTGCACTGCTTTGCATTTTTAGGTTGGGGTTTGTGACAGGGGCAGTTTTTTAAGTTACAGAGTATGTGATAAATGAGAGATGAGGGTGGTCAAGGCAGGCCAGTTAAGGGGGCTTTTATAGCTGGGAGGGGTGTAGTAGTTCTCCTTTAAAATATGCAGGCATACATATCTCACCCAACTGCTTTTTAAATATATATTGTCATCCTATGTGGATATATATATATATATATATATAACCTCTATTGTTGATTTTTATTACACATTAGTACCTAAAATGTTCTTAAGAGCTGGTGATCAACCTTTGCTTTCCCTTCAATTGTGATTTGCTTTCCACAGCTGTGTTTGGGACAATGCTTTGAGTACTGCTGTAAAAGTAAATTTGTTGTGTGCAATTTGTGGAAAATGTGTTTTGTGATGAGTGAATTCTAAGATATCAGAAGAGAACATTCAAAGAAGCAATCTGGGAAGGTGAGCTTATGCAGCCTTTTTATCAGTTTTATCAGTTCTGTGAAGTGACTTAAGTTGGAATAGTTAGATGTTTGCATTACTGGCATTGATGGGTGTTGATATTCCTTATGTCACCATGCAGCCAAATGTGTTATTAAAGATAAGGATATATTTATACTATATGTCCCAGAATTCAACTGTAAATATAAAACCCTGCATTTTTATATCAGTCTGTGACTTTTTTCCTCTTTTATTTGAAAAACATTTTGAAAATGACTCTTGATAAAAGGAAATTTAAAAAAATATATATTGTGATATATAGTTATGGACATTGCTTATTCCAGTACCTTGAAAAATATATTTTGTTTTTCAAGCAAATTCATTTGAATGGATTGTTATCTTTCATTAATGGCAAATGACATAACGGTCACAATTATAACTGAAAATGAATTTCAAAGTTCTATATAGTCATAGCAAAACTTTATTTGAAAGTAACTTTCTCTGACATCCTGTCTTCACGTGACGGCAGATTTACTAAAACTCTAACTTTTCTCATTTTTAAAAGCTCAAATAAACTCACTTCCACTAATGTCTGATATTTACTTAAAAGTCTGAACAGAAAAAGTCTGGCTGGGAAAAAAACTGAATTTTTCTAATTGTCACATGAAAACTGCAACTTTTTCATTTTGTCGCAAAAAAAAGTGACAAAGATCTAAAAACAACAGCATTTAAAACCGTTGACACTACTGGATTTATCTTGAGATATGCTGCATTGTACATTTTGATCATATTAAAAATATTTGTGCAGAAGAATGAGTTATCCTGTTTCCTGGCAAACCGAGGGCCATGTAGAGCATAGCACATAATATCATTTCAACCATTATATAGCTGAAATTATTATTGGTCATAGGCGATCAGCGAGCTTAAATAATAAAAAAATACAGTTGCTCAAATACTTTTGAAATATCTAATTATTTTAATTTTAAAATGGGTACACAATCGTGAATTGTTAATCCAATTATATTCTAGGGAGCAGATTTATTAATATTCAGATTTTCGTGGTTTTTCAAGTTTTTTGAACCCATGACTAAACTCATTTCCACTCTAGTCATTGATTGAAAGATCCAAACTGAAAAAGCACGAACGAAAAAAAGACACAGAAAAGACTCAAAAACTGCAACCTTTTTGTTGTGTCACACAAATAAAAGCATAAAAAAACATGAAAAACCTTTAAAACCATGAAGCAAAGAAAGATCTTCCAGTTATAAAAAGGACACATGCCATTGACATCTACATGATCTCGACAAAATCTCAGTATACTATTTTTTTTGTTAAAGGCAAAAAATCTGATAATTGTTCCAATTCTGCTTTTGTCAAATGGTTGTTTCAAAATACCCTGCAGAATTAATGAAGAACAGATGGATACACCTCTAACAAATTATATAATAGGAGACAGAATGTTTCATGTCCTTATATGAAACTAATAATACACTAAAATAGTGCTAAATTGTATATAAAATATAAGTTGAATTTCATAGTTGGATAGTTTTATTAATAAATATCCATGTCAATAAAAATGCATATATATATTTTTCTTTTGTCAATGCTTTATTTCTTTTTGCTTTTTTATATTAAACCTTATACCAGTCTCTTACTTTCTCAGCTCTCTGACATCAGTGATCTCTATCTGCTTTATTTATTTTGTTATGGTTATGATGGCATGCTAACATGGCTTGTTAAAACCTTTTCAAATGAAGAGTTGTGTTAGCTACTTATTCTGTTGTTATCAGACTGTACACTGTACTGTACTACTGCCACATTAAAAAAAGGAAATCATTTAAACAAAATAAAATGATTTGCCTGACACACACATAAATATCACATATAATATTAGTTTTTGAGTTGTCTTCGGCCAAGGGTACCATAGCTGAGTATAGGCTCGTTATATCTGCTGTATCCTTACTGTGCTACTGTGCTAAAAGTGTCAGTTTGTGCATTTACTTTTTATTTTATTTGAAAAATTGCCACATAATGATGTTTTGTACTTTTTCTTGTATTAGCATGGAAATAAACTAACAATAATAACTCATGCAAAATTCTGAAGTAGCTTCTCTGTGCCAGTGATTGTCAAGGAACAATAGTTATGGAATACCGTAGGAAAACAAACTGCAGAAAGTAATATTTTACATTGCAGAATTTAAAGGACATTTGAGCTTACCAGGCAATCAGTCACCAGCTGGGAAATCTAGTGATGTCTTAGATTTACATGATTAGATCTTTCGCACTTTGATTGAAAAGCATAACTCAAAGTTCTCCCCTATTGCTTACTATATATAGGGACTTTATATAAAGAGAAAACTATTGCTGCTGCTGCTAAACTGTACTTTGGGCTGAAAATGTGGAAATACATCAAATTGTATGTTATTTCCTTGTCCTCATATTTCATTACGAAAACCTCATTTATTACACACATTGGCTTTTGGATCAACCTGAATTACAGAAACCTTTATCCTTTTCCCCAAATGCCTGATATGGTTATTTTATTCTTTTTGTGATCAATATAAAAAAAACATTGTGTGACCAGATTGTAAAAACAAAGAAAGCATTAACTGTAATATAAGACTTTTCCGCTGCAGTGGCTGTAGCTGTATTTGTATGCAAAGATCAGTACTATGGATAAAATATGTTAAAGATACTATTGCATCTATTTAAAACTTATTAATGTATAATAAGAATATTCATTTGACTTAATCTACCTGAACCAGAATCTGCAAATCATAAACCTTCTCCACTACTGAGCATAAAAACTGATGCATAATATGACAGACTTGTTGTTGTTTCCTTTAAGGCAGTGCTGTCCAACTGGCCCGCGGCCCCCCTCTGTGTGGCCCTCCACCTGTCTGGCTGCTTTGATGGCTTACTCTTGTGTAAGCTTTAAATGGTATCAGTACTGTGATTAACTGGCCCCCTGCATGGTTCTCACCTCAGATTCAGGCTGTAATCCCCCTGTATTGTTTAAACATGTAATCCCCTGTGTTTTTCACACTTTTTAATCTCTGCATTGTTCTACCCCTGCAGAGTTCACACCTCAGGCTCAGGCTGTAATCACCCCCATTGTTCCCCTGTTCACACCTCAGGAGCAGTAGAAACCCACAAATAATCTCTGCACACTACAAAAAGAACATATACTGAGGGGGTACTTCAATTAAAAAGTTTTTTTAATATATAGTTATTGTGCAGACTGTAGGAGCAGTGCCAGCATTGTGTCACTGTATGCTGCCTGAGAGAGTATGGCAGAGTATGGCACACACAGGCAGGGTAGGGAAGGCAGAGTATGGCACACACAGGCAGGGTAGGGAAGGCAGAGTATGGCACACACAGGCAGAGTATGGCACACACAGGCCAAGTATGGCACAAACCAGCCAAGAATAGCAAACACGGTGAAAGTATGGCACACGCAGGCAGGGTAGGGCAGGCAGAGTATGGCACACGCAGGCAGGGTAGGGAAGGCAGAGTATGGCACACACAGGCAGGGTAGGGCAGGCAGAGTATGGCACACACAGGCCAAGTATGGCACAAACCAGCCAAGAATGGCACACAGGCAGGGTAGGGAAGGCAGAGTATGGCACACACAGGCAGGGTAGGGAAGGCAGAGTATGGCACACACAGGCAGGGTAGGGAAGGCAGAGTATGGCAGGGTTTTGCTGTACTTCAACAATTAATATGGCTATGGTCATGTGATAACATGGGTGTGGTTTCAAGTGGGTGCGATTTCAAAAAGGGGAGTGGTCAAAACTGGCTTCCATTATCGGCCCTCCACCACGTAGGTCGGAAAAATTCCGGCCCTCGGTACAACAGAAGTTGGACAGCACTGCTTTAAGGCATTGTTTTCATTATGACATTAACATATCTGCTAAAATACTAATTATTAAAATTAACCATTACCAGATCTATGAAGAGGCTCCTAAATGCTTCAGCTAGAAACAATTCATATTGTTACTTCCCTTGATAGCTCTTGCAAAAAATACCACAAGGATGTAATATGTAAGGTGGCTGGATGTGGCAAATACATTTTTAAAATAAAAACTGCTGTGAAACTCTAATATATTAACTGGGGAAGGAAGATAATATATTCAAGTGTATGTGCTAAATAATTTAATTGATACATTTTTTTTTTAGCCTTTTTAGGTAGATGCACAGAACAGTGATAACAGAAGGTCAGTTTTTCTCTTTCCTACAGCTCAGAATCTATATTTTTACTTATATGGGATCAGTCAGAATGAAATGTTTGATATTTCACATACTTAATGATCAGGTAAAATGAAGAGATGATTAAAAGTCCACATTTCCAAATGTTCAATAACCTGCATCATAATGTTTCTGCTCTTCTATCAATATTAAGATCAATTTCTCGTAAACTGGTTTCATGTTCTTATATTTGCATTAAACATTTATATGAATGTATTACCCTTCAACGGTGATTTAGCTAAATTGCCCACATAACAGAGGTGCTTTACTCAGTATTTAAACTCTGTGGAAACCAAAAATTCATAGATTTTTAAGTACAAATAATTTTCTTTAAGGGGGAAATATATGGTATTTATACTGTAAGTATGGTTTATCTGCTATTCCTTTTCCCCTCAAATAGACAGTAAAAGCAATTGATTATTGCCTGCACAGAAAATTCCTTTCAGCATATTGTTGCTTCAGTGCTTGCTTTGACAAAGGCAATTGACAACTGTCTATATCAATGAAAATATACTGTTTCGATGGTGGAAATTATTAATGGTGCAGTGGTAAAAATACATTTCATTTTAACACTAAAATGTCAGATATTGTCGTAAAGTGCTTATATCTGTCAATAAAATTGCATACTCTAATAAAATCACTAAAAACTCCAGAATTTAAAATATTAATCAAATCTCTTTTCTCTCTTCTCCCAGTTTTTTGCCATTTTACTAACTCCTTTAGCCTAAGTAATGCTAGATTAACCAAAATGCTTAATGGCTTCCTGAATTCATATGTACTCAGTGTTTGACTGGCCCACATGGATACCAGGTGGGCCCCGGTGGGCCCAGGTGTAAGTGGGCCCTCCTGCCTCTTACCATAGGAAAATATAGAGGTTGAGTGAGAGTGGATGAAAAATAGTTTGGAGAGTGGGCCCATGGTGTAGGGCTTTCTGGCATCCCAGTCCAACACTGTATGTACTATATCTGTACAATACTAAATATACATTTTACCATACAAATTAACCCTTGATAAGTAATATCAAAAAGATTTATATGACCACGATTCCATGTTTGGGGAACCTGGAAAAGTATTTAGAATAATTTATAATGAATCAGACAAGGACCAGTTGTCCAAATCAAGAACATGTAAGGGACAATTTATGACACAAGTGCAAAGTGCAAGCTACAAAATTTATGGGCAGTCTGATATATCTTTCACCTCTAATGCAGTGTTGTTTCCCAGAATTATAACAAGCAGCAGTCAATTGGGTGTATCACAAGTACAGTGGAGCATGTACTGTATGTAAGCATGTACTAGTATGGAATCTCATATGCAGAAATCTAATATCCAAAAAGCTTTGAACAGGAAGGCTATCCCTCAAAAAGTAAATTTTAAAGAGATTCTGTCATGAATTTTATGGTGTACTATTTATTTCTAAATTGCACTGTTTATATAGCAAATAATTTAATCTAACATGTATTTTTAGTTATAATATTGGTGTGTAAGCGCCATCTCAGTGCATTGTGCCTCTGTCTGAGCTTTCAGAAGGAGCCGGTGCTACAAATTAGAACTGCTTTTAGGTAACCTATTGTTTCTGCTGCTCAATGTGGGAGTCCAAAGCGAGACTTGGATTTTTTTACTATTGAGTGCTATTCTGATATCTAGCACAGGTGTCAGGAAGCTGCTATCTTGCTACCTTCCCACTGTTCTGCTGATCGGCTGCTGGGACAGGGGGTGATACCACACCCTGGGAAATGAAGAATATGGCTAGCCCAATGTGAAATGTTTGTACATTTTGGATTCTCTTGGAGAAGCTCTATTAACGGATGCATTTTGAAAAAAACAGGTTTTCCATGACAGTATTCCTTTAAGAAAATATTTTTTAAAATGATTTTCCTCTATAGTAAAACAGTCCCTTGTACTTGATAGTAACTAAGCCCCATAAAGTCATATTGATGGCAAACAATTAGGTTTATTTAATGTTTCCATTATTTTTAACATTAACATTTTAATTTGATTCTTGAAACATGACCATATTTTTTTCTGCAAAGAGATTTTTGAAAAAATAAAAAATCACTCACTATTTTCCTAACCAGCAGCAAAAATTAAACTACAATCTTAATAAATAAGATCAGTTTCCTAAACAGCAATACGTAAATCATATAAAAAACTGAAAACATAACTACAGACCAATACTGACCACTTAATCAGCTTGCCTTTGGTTATTTAAAAAATGTCCTATATCAAAATCTTCTGCTTTTGTTTCTTAAATTAGTAATGTAACAGTTACTGTCTGAAATGGAAGATTTAGAAATGAATCACAGATGCTGTTGTTATTACCTTATGTACCTGTGGGACTTAGCTTTTATTTGTGATAGCATGCAATAGTGTCTTTGTAATTGTCCCTTCAGTTTTTATATCACGTATAGAGGATGAAAAAGAATATTTTGAAGATATATTAACAATTAATATATATGGATACTTAGAATACATTTTGTGGCAGACATAAAAATAAACATCTACATGTCAGAAATCTATAATGTATATCTTTATTTTTTTTTGAGTTAAGTAGAAAAAAATATTTTATAAGGGGAATAATATGAAATTGCAAAAGTTGTGTAATGAATCAAATATTTAAAAAATACTGTAGTTATTACCTGATGTACCCCCTGGGGATTTAATAACATATTATAAGTAGGTATGGATTTTAAGATGAACTCAAGACTTAACAAGAGACAGACTGCTATGGAAAAGGAATGATAAAAGAAGAAAAATCCTATAATAGACATGAGATTGCCTTGGGCATTTATCTTAGAAGCAAGTTATCACATTCAAGATGTCACACTTTACTAAACCTACACAAGCTCAGTAATATATTATTCATAAAATGAAAAGCAAAACTATCACTGCTGATGTGATTTCAAGATAAGTTGCAATTATATGAAAAACAAAAAAAGGCACACAACCATGGATAATGAGATAAAACAAAAATATAAGGGGAACAAAACAACAAAGACAAAAAAACAAGAACAACCTTCACCAACAATGATGAAATAAAAAGAATTCACTTCAAATCATCACTCCACAATTTGCAAGAATGTATATTACACTATACAAAAGTTTAGTAACATCTGAAACAGTTCCACAAAGACCTACACTTCTCCACTCTTGTAATATTTACACCAATGAATGTTACCATTGGACTTTTTTAGTTTACTAAGTAGCTTTTACACCTGCCAAGCTGTGGATAAGGAATGCACAAACTCTCTTATGGGGCGGCTCATTTTCTGACAATCTACATGGCATTATAATTATCATTTCATTTGTGGTTTTATTTTATCTTTACGATTGTTGTAAAACTGAGGCAAACCAAAAAAGTAATAACAATAATCAGGCCTGGATTTGTGGAAAGGCCACAAAGGCCCGAGCCTAGGATGGCACAAATTGGGGGGGGTGGCATGCCGCCCTGCCGCACCAAAATATTAAAGTTTTTCTCATATACGGAGCAATGGGGACCTCTCCCACACTGCTCCATATGTGATTGAAAAGACCCGCGC
Organism: Xenopus tropicalis; assembly: GCF_000004195.4. Lineage (NCBI taxonomy): Eukaryota > Metazoa > Chordata > Amphibia > Anura > Pipidae > Xenopus > Xenopus tropicalis. The sequence goes on along the minus strand of NC_030680.2, from coordinate 82,000,856 downwards.
ATGAGTGAGCGCGAGTTCGGGGGTGGGGAGGGCGACAGACAGGGGGCGGCCTCGGGGCGCCCAGCTTAGAAATCCAGCCCTGACAATAATTTATATGAAAGTGTTAAGACAGGAATAATTCTAAAGTATATTATATAAAAATTGTCAGCTGCATTGCAGTACAGGAACATTGGCAGAAACACACACGAACATAGGCAATCAAAAGGAAAATATTATTGCTTACACTGTTATGACATGTCCTTATCTAGAGGAAAGTGACTTAGACTTTGGTTTCACCTTAAAGTTTAATATGGTATCTAAATTTATAATTCTAATATTGGCATTGAATACATACCCATACCAAGAGTAAATAATCTTATTAATAAAAAAATGGGTGAATGAGTATGTGTGAATGGTGCATTCATAAAGCATATCAATCTAGTTTAGCCATCTCTCCAATTAGCCATGTCCCATTTTTAATCATATTTGCCTCACATTATATATGTAAATGTTCTTTCTGTTTAGCCCTTTGTGAGCCTGTCTCTCTTATTTATCACTTTCTGTCTTACTGTCATTTCCAACAAGTCTCAAGTGCTTACCTAAACCTGTACCCAAAATTAAACTTGTTACTTACTAGAGCGAACCACCCACACGGTCACAATAGACAAATCCATTGAGAAAGTTCATATTTCTTACAAACATACAAAAAAGAGGTGTTTTATCAATGCACATTCCCTGGTACCATGTTTCATAAGTAATTTGGTATCTATACAAGTGAATGTATTTTAAAAACAGGGGTTTTTAGTTACAAGTTTATGATCAAAAAATTAACAAGCCACAATTCCTTTACTGCTTAAGCTTAAATGTCTGGAAATTCCATTCATCTGGTGACTTTTTTAGATTTCCCACAGTTTTGGCAACTCTGCAATTCCACCAGCCTAGTCATTTCCCTCCAGTTAAGCAATCTTTTTATTTTCTCCCAGTTTAGCTATTTCTTTAAGGTACAGCCATGCATCAATATCATTTGCAGTTTCATTAACAAATAATATGGCAGTCCTGTTCCCGTGCCTTAAAGCTAACAGGGAACATTCCTGAATAGACCTTTAAATACTGAGTATGTATAAGGACACAATCTTGGTACTAATATATAGCTGTAGAACTATAGCAGATCTTAGTAAATTAAAGTTAAAACTTCCCATTGCACCCAATAAAAAGGGAAGATGGTCTGATGGCAGTGACAACAGTGGCAGTTAACATCCTTTTGCACAGTTGCTTGCTGGGAACAATGCAATCAGTAAAATCATGAGTATTACGCTAAAGACCCGACTAAATTTGACATTTCATGTGGCACAAATCACTTTAAGTGAATGAATCTTTAAACTACCCAAAATGTTTTACTCTGCTTAATACATGCATCCTAATGCATCACTTTCTTTGCAATTTATCCGAGTGATTGCCTTGCTGTGATGTCAAAAGTTTCTTATTAGAGGTTTCTCATGCCTTACGCCCAAGTGCTGCATGGCGCATTGGAAAATCTGACAGGAGCTCGTATTTGCCGGCTCTGTAAAAGCTGACAACCATGTCCAGGCGTATACCTTAAAAGCCTTGAGTGGCTGATGGTAAGATTTAATCTGTCACATGCAGTTCTTAGGATCTTCTATATCACACTGCTCTTCAAAATATATAATTAAATTAATGGAAACAGGTTTAGTCTTATAAATATATACTTGCTCACAATGAGGCTGCATACTGCCAATAGTACAATATTAGCTCAGCTGAAATATCTCCCTCTGAATATAAGTTCACATTAAATAGTTTTAAATATACTTCAGATGAAAAAAAGGAAAATAAATAAAAGCCTCCTTTTTAGTAATTTAAAGAGCAATGACTGTTATATGTTATATATATATATATAATGGCAGGTTATATATAGGCATTATGGTTGAACTTGATGGACGTATGTCTTTTTTCAACCCAACTTACTATGACTGAAGGTAAAGCCTCTGGGGTTTTTTTTTTCATGTTTTGTTTTTAATGGTTACAACACACAGTAACACAGTAGTTGTGAGGGTTTAAAAAACACACTCATACCATTCCACGCTTGTCTCAAATAATTTCTGTTTAGCTTTTTAGGAACATTTTACCCTGGCCCCAAAATGAGACCAGTCCTTGGATCAACATTGTGGTATATGTATCAATTGTATTTTCTTACTTGCTTAAGGGTAAAGGCACACAGGGTGATTCTACACTTCTTTCACATGGGCATTTTCCTGAGCATTAGTGGGCAGGTAACAAAAAACTTGAAATCAGTCCCCATTTATTCCTTTGGTAATTGCCTGCACCTACACAGGCCTGCACCCATGAGTGAACTTGGGGTTCATGAGGGCATCAAAGATGAAAACAGATACTTTTTTTACCAGGGTTGGACTGGGACTGGGAAAAATCCCGGTGGGCCCCGGCTCTATTGGGCCCCGGCGGCCCAGACCCTTCCCGGCACTCCCCTTGCCCAACCGCTGCTCCCAACGAGTTAAATTACACATGCACGGGGGAGGATGACTGGTGGGGGGCCCTATAAGGGGGGTTGGGGAGCCCCAGTGGGCCCTACACCCCCAGTCCGACCCTGTTCTTTACCTTATCATCATCACTAGGATTATAGTTGTGTAGCTCTCTGGTAACATTCTACTTAACTTCCTATTAGAAGATGATTAGAATTATAGTAAAGTAACAACTGTAAGACTATAGGCTAAATGTCTATCATCTAAAAACATGTTGCTTAACTGTATCCTTTCCTATATATGTAAAATGTCACAGATGCAGTAGTATTTCCATAATCATTGCATTCCAATTATAACAATGTTTTTAACAAAACTAGTTAAAAAAATATGAACTCATAAATTATTTTATAACAATTCATTTTTCTAATAAATCATGAATGTGTATTATACCCTGGATTTACTTGACAAACCAAAATGCAAAAACTGACTATCAATTTGAAACAAATCCATTGTTGTTTTATTTATTACTATTCTATAATGTCTGCCTATTCTGGGGTTTTCTTACTATTTTACGTTACAGGGATAAAACAAAACATGAATAGGTATGATAAGCTAACTAAGCTTTCCTGTAAAGCTGCTTTTGAGTTAATGTGATTCACACAGAGGTACAAAAACATTAAAGGAAAGTATTTACTCCTATTAATATTCATAAAGAATATGATATTATCCCTGCCTGCAAGAACAGTGGGAAATATGTATAAAATAAAGAGAAAAGAAAAAAATGAACAAAAGAATTGATAAAGTAACACAGTCAATTGATTCCACTGGATTGGTGAGAGCTTTAAAATGCCATACAATAACTAACTAAATACAAGTCCAAATGCCCTTGGTGCAGGTCAAAAACAAAAATATAATAGAAAGAGTGCCTCACACACAGGGACTTGATACAAAAGAAAAAGTGTTTTTATTGAAAAAATTCAAACGTTTCGAGCACAACCAGTGCTCTTCCTCAGGGATAAACCAACCAGTGGAAACAATGGAATTTTTTCGATAAAACACTTTTTCTTTTGTATCAAGTCCCTGTGTGTGCGTGGCACTCATTCTGTTATATATTATATATTATTATATATTATATCTTTTATATATATATATATATATATATATATATTCCCCTATAGATGTATGTTTCATTTATGTTTCTTTCTGCTTTTCCCCTGTCTGATTCTTTGTTACTGCCTATACGCCAGTTTTGACCTTTTGCAACTGAGTAATGGTATTCATTTATGTTTCATTTATGTTTCTTTCTGCTTTTCCCCTGGCTGATTCTTTGTTACTTACTTTTGACCCTTTGTAACTTTGTAACGGTACTCGATCCTTTGTGTGTCTGTGTTTTTAGAAGGATTTGGTGTTCTTGACTTCATTGGACTCTCTTTTCATTGGCTCTTAGTTTATTTAGCAACGGCACTACCCCCGACACGACTGCACTACGTTAGATCAGGCGAAACAGCAATGGTTTCCCTCTTTTTACGGTTTCAATCGGGCCACAGCAGCAGGGTTGGAGTGTGGGAGCACAAAACTATTCCTTCTGCAGGAGATGCTATAGGAACGCAGTGCTGGTTTATGTCCCATGAACTAATATTGAGTACGAACACCGTACTTGCTGACCATTCTCTTTAGCTTTTTGACCTATAATTGGTAAGCTGGTTCCTCCTTGGCTTTTTGACCTATAATTTGGAAGTCGGTTCCTTTACCGCAAGTACCTTGGGTATACCGCCTAACCGCTGCCTGCTTTATCCTAGTCACTACACATGGACAATGGCAGGCATGACATACTGGCAGCCCACCCATTTGCAATAATATTTACTAGAGGTATTTAGTTCTAAGCATAACAAGTAGAGTTGCTTACCCAAGTGAATGGATGGTTGCAAGAGAGTTGCTTACCCAAGTGAATGGATGGTTCAGGTTCTAATCCCCCAGACCCTCAGCATAGGGAGCCAGTTAGGAATCAATTCTATAGAGATAGGCAGGCACTCCAGAGTTCCAATAAAGTTGAATTACCGCTCAAGTATAAAGTAAATTCATAGTGGTTTTATTGATAAGTACACATATATGCGAAGAAGCCTTACGCATTTCATACCTTGCTCGGTACTTAATCATAGGCTGGAAAATTTCTTAAAGACACTGAGTATTTAAGGACAAATTAACCAATCAGATGGAGACAGTGTTGACCAATCATAAAAAGCTTACAATTAAGGTCAAGGTTACCGACCAGTAAAAGAAAAGACATTTTAATTAGATTACAGTAAAATAGGTTTTTTAAGATGAGCATTAAATGTGTGCAAAAGATTAAGTGCTCAAAAGTTAACCAATGTGCTTAGTTAAGGGGTATATCTATTATGCTGTGTAAAAAGTGGAGTAAAACATTACCGGTGATGTTGCTCATAGCAGCCAATCAGATGCTTTGCTTTGGTTTTATAACTGTTGAAATCTAATTGCTGATTGGTTGCCCTGGGCAACATCACTGGTAATGCTTCACTCCACTTTTTACACAGCTTGATAAATATAAATGTATATTTATACATGATTAAGTAAAGAAATCACGCAAAAATACATGTATACATATAAATGCACATACACATCTGTCTATTGCAGTGAGCTCTACACTTACAGAAGAGCAATTAGGATACATGGGTCCCACAAAATTATACATAAAATATTGAAATATAATCAATATGCAGATAACAATAGGTAAATAGTCTAGATATAAGTGGGACAATTAGAGTAAATATATATCTAGAGTGTATTACCAAAAATATAGTAAAAGAAGTGTGAAAAGTTAATCTTCATAGATTACGTAGGATATAAAAGAGATCTAATTACCAAAATACAGAATAGAGTGGTTATAATTATACATAACATGAGACGTCATAATCATAGTTCAGTCCTTCAGGTTGTCTAGTATATAAGTAAAAGATCCATTTGGTTTCTTTCCTTGTTAGAGTATTAGTTATGTTACCACCTCTAGGGTCTGGGTGTATTTTATCATTTAGCATAGACAAAAGGGATACGGGTGGGTTGTCCGACCGACTCTACATTGCATTCCCTAACCATATGTTCATGTTCATTTAGGATAAGTGCCGGAATGACAAAGCTTAGTGAGAAGCCAGAGTGTGCCAGAAGCTGTTGAGCTGGTATCCCAGTAGGGGAGAGACAGAAGGGCTGAGTGAGTAGCCCAAGTGTTCATGAGTGTAAGAGTCGCTGCGGATGTGTGAAGGTCATTGGGAATAGAGAGATGCCCCAAGAAAAGGTTACAGAATGTGAGAGTTACCCTGGTAGGTGAGAGCCCCAGAGAGGGGACAAATCATAACCATGTTCTATTATCTGTTTGCAGAGGAACTGTGATGTTTATGTTGGGAGCAGTTTACCCCAAATAAATCTGTGTTTTTTGCCAAACGAAGTGGTGTCCCTGTCTTTGTGAACCTGAATCTTTGCTACCCTGCCTACCATAGCTACTTTCCCCCCAAAATTACATGCACAGGCAGACAGCATGTCACAATATGTATATATATATGTGCATGTAATTTTGGGGGGACATTTGCTATGGTAGGCAGGGTAGCAAAGATATAATCCTTGTTGAAAACAGGATTCATGCATTTAAAATAGCTCTGCTAGAATTAGCACATCAGCAGCACCAGAATATTACTGTGTATCTTTCTCATATTCAGCTTTGATGGTTAGGATATTATTCCCACAGATGCCAGCAGGGTGATAATCTGATTGTCGCAAATAATAATCTTGTGAAGAAGAGTGCATTTATATTTTAAATCCATATTTATCCTAACTATTTTATACATGGGTGCTAGGCCCACTTAAGTAACGGAACTATTAAAGCTGAAAGCAGGTTGCATCCAGTACCTTAGGGAGCTCATCCACTATAAATACTATATTATACATGATGGTGTGAGACTTGAGAATGAAAAATGTTATCCTGCCTATTTAACTTCTTGAATAACCTATATTGTGTGTTCTTTTTTTATATTCTCTAGTAATGTTTTGATTCATTATTTAAAAAATTTCCGAATTTATTTTGAAACTGTTCCTTACAGATTAAAAGCAAAAGCTAGTTGCGTTTGTTAAACTGTTTTCAGATTTTATATTTTTCTTGTAGTAAAACTCACTGCCACTGACCACCTCCACCAATTATGCCAGTTAGAATATAGCACTGAAGTTGTTGCAATGGTGTGTATTTTTTATTTTACTGGAAAGCACCACCATTTTAGGGGGTTTGCACCCCTTTCTATCAGGTTCAAATTAGGTTAAATCTGATAAAGGGAGATGCAGAAACCATTAAAGTGTTTCAAGTAAAATAAATAACAAAGACTGAAGCAGTAACTGTTAGTGCTAAGACTACTTTTTTTTCTAACTTGCTTATTTCCCAGACCACCTTTATGTTTTTCTTGAAATACTGTATTTCATCTTATACTAAAAACATGGCTCTGTTTAGGTATAAGATTTTTCTGTCCATCTGCATTTTACAGGAAAGAAGCAGGAGGAGAAAATATATTTGGTAATGCCCCTAAAATACTAAGTTTTAAAATGTAATCACTGCTGGATTTATGCATCCTAATAGTTTAGTAAACATCATTGTATTTTACAATGAATGCACTAAGATTGTCAAAATACTACTTACAAAACACTGTACTTCATATGGCCTTTAGTTTAGGAATGTATTACACTGTAGTAGAAAGCTCACACAAACCTTACATAATAAAAAAAATGTGGTGCAGAGTTGTAATCAAGTGGATGGTACTACCAACTAGTAAGCCTTGGGAGCATGTGGGTGTTAAATAAGTAAAACACAACTGACAATAATGTCAGTAGAGTAGGTATTGGTGGTAAATAATTGCAAGAAAGAAACAAAAGGACAGAATAGTGAAAACATGTTTCTGCCTTGTCACAATAAAAGTTACAATAACAAAGTAACAATAATTTCTATAGGGCCAATATATAATCCACCCAACATTGTATCTTTGGACATATTCCATAAATAGTAGAAGTAAAGTTGAGAGTGTCTGTGTTTTTTTTAAATCAAAGTATCAAGTCATGAAATTGTAAGTGTAAAATGTGTGTACCTGTATATGTGTAAATGTTGCACAACTATCTAATTTCCCAAACTAATTTGATGTGAAATAAAATAATTGTACACATTTCTGCTGAAATCAAAATACTCAGCTTACTAAATTACACAACTTGATTAATGATTTAGCTTTTTATTTATGTCTCCAACACCACATTAAATGGGCTTATTTATCAGTTTTTGAGTTTGTGAATTGCACTTAATAAATATTGGACATTCGAGTTTTTGAACCATAATTCGAGTACTGGGAATTTTAGTCAGAAACTTGAATCATGGATGAAAATCGAATTTAAATGTTGATAAACCACTCCCTAATAGTGTACATTTCATGAGTTAATAAAAATATGCACCTCTATAAATATCATCACCTTTAACTTTGTAAGGGACTCTTCCCACTGATTTCAGAAATGGTGATGGATGGTATTAAATTATGATTAAGTAGTATAATACAGCTTCATAAATAGCCCTTTTATACACCACAAGTATGGAATGGATATTGCCATCTGAATGTAGGAAATACATACACATACTGTTTGAGAAATGTATCAAAGCAAAACTGGGGCACTTCTGAAACATGATTGCATCATATTTATCATGTGGCCATATTACTTGCAAATCAAAGGAATGTTGTTGTTGATAAATATAAATCAATCACTTTGCCCAAGAACTGCTCTAGATTTATATTGAAAAATATGGTTATATGTCTCTAGTGGAGGTAAGATTGATACCAGCAAAAAAAGCACTCAATGTATCTACTAGAAAAAGGAAACCAGGATACTTAACAAAAATTAAGAATAACTGGATTTATGTCTACTAAATATAATGGTTTGTTTGTATTCAGTAGAAAAGTATTTATGCAAATTGGGCTAATTTTAAATAATTTTGAATTAACCCTTTCGTTTAAATAAATTGTTTACGGGGTTGTAAACTTATAAAACTGTGTCACCTCAGCCCCATATTGTATATGGATGCAGAAACAAAGAACATGGAGTAAGAATTGTGATTCCTGTTGAGCCCTGTAAAGTTTTTTAGTGTTTTTCTATTTGCCAGACTACAGATTCCAGCATGTTTAGACCATTGATAAAATGTGGGAATTTGTAGTCCAGCAAGTTAAGCAAATAGTGTGTATATCCCCTTTAAAAAGCATTTTTATGAATATAGATATATTTATATTTGCAGACTAGGTTCTACCTAATAATATTACCAGACAACAAATTTGTGTATATCTTATTTTGGCCTTCTAATATGCAATTCTGAAGCTGTTAATGCCCTTTTTATCACTTAATGGTTTGTATAGAATTCTGTGGTAATTCTACCGCTTTGAATTCCCCTAATAATTGTATTACCCTTATTTATAAAAATGAATGGTGATTTTTAATAAACTAACTCTGTGCTATTGATAGATATTAATAGGCCAACTTAAAGATGTCAAATCCAAGCAGCACCTCAGTTGCCAAAAGCTTTAAAGCACAGAAACAAAAACAAATTATAGTTAAATACTATAACAAACCACTGTTCTGCTTTACTCTTAAAGAACTGCAGGTGCTAGATAGGGATGTAGGGAACCTAAAAAAAAAAGTTCGCGAACTTACGCCAAAACCCGCGAATATTCGCGAACTTTGCGAACCCCATAGACTTCAATGAGAAGGCGAACTTTGAAACCTAGAAAAGCCATTTATGGCCAGAAAACTGATTTTAAAGTTGTTTAAAGGGTGCCACGACCTGGACAGTGGCATGCAGGAGGGGGATCAAGGGCAAAAACTTCTCTGAAAAATACTTTGTTGGCACAGCGTTGCGCAAAAAACGCAAGCTATTCTAGCGAAAATACACGGCTTTTTTGCTATGTCGCGCTAAACACCATGAAAACGGGTTTTGCGGAAAAACGCCATGTGTGACTTGAGCGGCGTATTGTACAATACTTTTGCGACGATAAAAAACGCGGCGCGAACCCAAACTGCGAACATACGCGTTCGCGAACACCCGATGTTCGCACTAATTTGTTCACCGGCAAACAGTTCGCTACATCTCTAGTGCTAGAAAGTGGCTACAAATAGTTGCACATTTGTAGTTGTATATTTTTCTACTGTTATCAGTCTCCTAAAGTGTTATTTAATGCTATTTGGCTATTTGACATTTAATCAACCCACTACCCAACTAACGACAAACTGAATTCATGTGAAATGATTTAGGTTCCCTCAATGCGGCACACATTTTGGCAGCATATAAAAATATATCTTTTACCACTGTCAAATCAAAGGGGTTTCTTGAACACATCTTTCCTATTGTATATTCTGAGACAAAAACTTTGTGCAGGGTTTCCCCTGCAGTCTCCTTAACTTGGAAGTCTACTGCACTCCCATTACCCCAAAATAATCATGCTTTAAATGACATGTATACCCTACACACAAAAATTTAATCAGTGAACAACCTCTTTGAAATCTTTCAATACCTGCCACACTGGTTGTCCAGAGGTTAATAGTAAGGCTGCAACATCTTCTTAATCACTTAGATTTCCTTCTCCTCCTGTAACCCACTCGGCCTCCTCCCTCAGGAGTTTGCTTTGATCTCTGGCTTGCCAGACATGCTCAGTAGTGATAAGTGAATTTTTTCATCAGGCATGGATTCGCAGTGAATTTCCGCATTTCGCCATTGGTGAATTGTTCCACAAAACTTCCATGAAAATTCGCCACAGAAACTTTTTTGCACAAATTGGGCGCGGTAGTGGCAAAAAAGTGCTCGGTCATGGCAAAATAGCGCGGGCGACAAAAAAAAGTAGCCGTTTTGCAAATTTTCTTGGCGTTTCGTGAATTTTATGGTGAAGCGAAACGGGACAGATTCGCTCATCACTAATGCTCGGTTGTTCTAAGCTCAGATTACTAAACACGCCCCCAGTCTAGCAGCCAGTGAAGAGATGGCATTGCTGGTTCCCATAGAAACTCAGCTCTAGCTGTCTGCTTCATTTTTTTTCTCCTGAGCTCAGCTTTACCATTACAGTGCTCAAACAAAGCAGAAATTTTAGACAGTTGTGCCTGTGTGAGCCTGTATTCTTGATAAAAAGTGTATGCTGAATAAGGGTCTGTGTGTGTGTATGCTGTTTGCAGATTTAAATGTATCTGATTATGTATCAGAGGAAAAATGGCCATCGGGTGAAAGCTGCTATTTGCTTTAGGAAAATGTGATAGTGCTAGAAAACGAAGGGGATATATGAAATATAAATTATACAATTTGGCTTGGGGAGACGTGCCCAACTGATATACATTGTAGGTAAATGTAGGCTTTACATGTCCTTTAAAGAAAGGGAGAACTAGTCAGAAAGAAAGGGAGAACTGCATTATGACACTTGCTGCTTTGTTTGAAGTATGAAATCCTAAAGGGGTCGTTCCCCTTTGTACAACATTCACAATTCTAAGAGTTCACATTAATAGAACAATCTTTGCCATATAACACAGTTAACAAAAAATGTTCCGCTGAAGAGATATTCACCTCAGAATCATCCCTTGGCTGAGCCTTCACTTCTGCACAGACCCTGTGCTGGGGGAGGGGGTTAGTGACCCCTATAAACACAACAGTTGTTTTTTTTTAACCAATTACTTTTCAATTTATGCAACGGTTAGAGTGCACAAGCAACCAATGAATTTGTCCAATAGGATAAAAGTAAGGGCAAAGCCTGGACATGTGATGTTAGCTTATAAAAAGTTCTCTGTGTGTCAGATTCAAAACAGGCCACTCCCATCCCTTTAGGAAACTCACCAGAGAGACAGAAGGAGGACTGATTTACAGGTATAAAAAGTAGCTTTTACAGCTATAGGCCACGGTTGTGTAAAATGACCCAGATTTATAATGAATGAAGATTGGCTAGAAGTAGTCAGTAGTAGTGATACAGGGACATCTTGCTAATCTGTGCACAAAATCTAGGTCATATAAACAAGGATCGAATCCCCGGTTTGCTGTTTTCTATCACATGTTCACAGAATCCAAATGACATCTTAAAAAAGCATTCAAGTGCTAGAAAGTGACAGGCTTGCAGTCAGGATTTAGTGTAGCTAGAGAGATACACAAAAATAAGCTATGAAGGGTCCAGAAGCCACAGGTTTTTATTACATTTACTTTGACTGTTGTTCAAAATTTGCAGAAACAAAACAAAGCTGAGAAATATCTCCTTAAACCAATCAAATAACAGCAGAGGCAGCTATAGTATTTTGAATTTATATGAAGACAAACATACTGGGGCTCATTTACCAATGCATCGCAGCGCAGTAATAGTCGCAGAGACAAAACTTTTGCCCTGCGCATAAGCATATTTAACAGTATAGTGCAAACACGGTCGCTTAAAGTTTCATGCGCTAGTTTTGACGCAAACTGCTGCGCCATACAAACATGCACATATGATGGCGCAAACCTGCACATATGATGACGCAAAACTTGTCATAAATTATGTGCATAGATGGCGCAAGCTAATGCTCTAATAAGCCCGTACTAACTACGTGCTCCCTAACTTACCAACCCAGTCAGTTAGTTGTTAAATGGAAAAAAGATATGAAAAGCTCCATCACATTAACAAGGGAAACTGCATTTATAGATTAGAACAAAGTAAAAAAATGGTAAATGTTATTAAAACATTGTAAACAAATTAACAATTATATTTTTATAATAATGCTAATTAACATATCATAAATCTGAGAAACTAACATGGTTTTATTAATGACATACCTAAATTAGTCTATCGTAGCGCAAATCTGCGAATATACTAGCGCAAATGGTGAAGAACGTGCAGTCAGAACTACGCCACAAATGAACAGGCGTAAAGATTTCAATGCAGCCATGCCGGCGCAAATCTGCCCCTATATACGCGCAAATAGCACATATATAGGCGCAAAGTGCACACTCACGCAAAAATTGGGCACGCCCCTAGCCACACCCCTAAAAAACACGTTGTTGCTTGCGACATTATTGCCCAGTATTTGCGACGTGCATAAAAAGAACTGGCGGAAAAATAAATGAACCGACGCAATGTAACGCATATGCAATTGCGTGTGCACACAAAATGGCGCATAATCATAATTGCGTCAGTTTGTGTGCTGCGATGCATTGATAAATGAGCCCCACTGTGTCTTGTTAAAAGAAATAATTTCATGAAACTGCCACATATTGTATCAGGTTTATTTTATTTTGCTCTGGTGTTTATAGTGAAGGGACGAACAAAACCACAATAACTTCTCATTAGAAATGATAACTATTACCCCATATTTTTGTGCTTGTGTAAACGCTATGAGTAAATTGCTGCAATCACTCACTGTGGGTGACATATTAAGGGGTTCATGGATTAATAATGTTGCATCACTGCATCCTGCTCTCCACCTTTACTGTGTTAACTGTCTTTATGTGTATAGGTTTAGTAAATATAGCACTTATATTTTTCTTATCATACAATGCAGGACCCCCGTGTCTACTCTTAGAAGTTATGCAAAAATAATAGAATGTGCATACTTCTATGATGGAATGATATTGGAAGACACAAGATAGCTGTGAAAATTTTGTATAAAGCCCTGTTGCAGTTCTTAAATTGTTATTAATGATTAATATATTAATCTCATACCTAATGTATTAATAACTGCCACTGGTTCTTAAATTGATACTCCTAATTGTGGGAGATGTTTCACATCTTAAAACTGCAAATAAATGACAAACAGAAATACAAAAGGAAATAGAGAGTGTAGCTCACATGTGGACCATTAAAATAGAGGACTGGGATAAACCTATATTTGTCAAAGTGAATTTTTAAATTATTCTTAAAAAATAAATAAATACGGGGGGGAGGGGATGCCCCCTGTTGGTATGTATTTTATATTTATTGGGTGGGATATGCCTCTGGTGTTGATCTACTGTAATAAACACTGGACCTGTCCATTTCATGTCAGAATAGGGGTAGGCAGAAGAAGCACATCCCTAGTGCATAACACTGGGGGTGGGGGGCACTAGGCACAAACCTCTACTGTCTGCCTACCCCTAGATCAGGGTCCTGGAGAATTGCTGGGATCTCTTTTTTTATCACTTTGTGATTGACTCCACCCCCCCCCACCTTCACTCTCTACTACTAACACAATAATCAGGTAATGTGGTAATTCATATCACCTCAAACTTTATAATGGAACAAATTCAAGAAACAAGATTTATGGCAAGAAAAACACAATATAAAAAGCAAGAACACCCAGTTGAAGGTTAAATGCACATACAAGAAAAGATTAAAAAGTGTTTTGTTTTGTTTTTTTTTTTAAATGTAAGGTTTTTCATGGTGTACCATGACATGAATAACGTGATATTTGGTAAATTTTATCTTTAATCATTTTGTACGCAGCTCTATAAATATGCCTGTTTGTGTACTGTTCCTAGATTATGCTACAGTCAGAGGCGGGCTAAGTTGGCCGGGCGCCCTAGGAGACCCAGCCAGCCACCTCACCCCCACTGCTGTCAGCAAACCCCTCCCCACACGCAAGCGTGCATACGTGGGGATGCTGGTAGTGGAGGGAGCGCTGAGTCGGGGTAAGAGATCCCAGACTAGGGGTGGCAACAGAAGTACCTGCCTAGTGCCCCTTTACTGTTGTGCCCTAGGCAGGTGCCTCTTCCGCCTACCCCTAGTTCTGCTCTGGCTACTGTAAAATACTGTATTGAGTGTACCTAAGTATAGAGATCCTATCTGATTTTTTGTTGTTGTTTCTTTTAGATAATGCAGAAGCAAAACATAAAGCCGCAACACCATCATAGGCCCAAATATCTTTTCAGCTCTACCCCCAATCTGTAGCTAATCATGCCACGGAAAAGGACAAAATACAGTTAATAAACATCTCCAGAAATACATTTTTATTGTTCCATTTCTTGTGATTGTGATGTATGTAATGACAGATGTTGTATGTATAGTCAAGCAGAAGAAGAAAATATAAGATTGTCTCAGTAGAATAAATGCTTATGTGTTACTTATCGGCTTTGCTCAAATGTTACGTTTTTGATAAATGTTAGTTTGATTTGTTGCTAAGATTTCTCTGACCAGCATAAGATGGTTGGAGAGTAAGCGCATTTTTGAATGCAAATTCTTGTTTTGTCCCTAGTGTTCTGTATAGTAATTGTTGACTTAAGGGTTAGGGTTAGGTTTAAGCATGTACATACACCTTTTGGAAACAACACTGTGAAAGAAGAGTTGAAAAAAGTTTTTAGCAGATGGGTTAAAATACTATTAGTCTGCTTGAATAACATTTCTATTCCTACTGGTATTTAGTAGAAGAAAAGTTAATATTTTGTTTTCATTAAGATTTTTCTCAGGGAATATTAGGGTTCCCTTGCTGTACGTCATGTCATGTATCTGTAAATGTAAAACATCATTAGTTTGTATTTTGATGGAGTTTCTGCACTGTCGGAGGTGAGCAAGCTTCACTAGCTAGAGCTTCAGCAAAATACACCATGGGGCTCAGCAAATGATGCAGATGGCTTTAAGTGTGCCTACTGTTTCATATATTTTTATCTCTACTTTAAAAAGTTATCCTTAGTTTCTGCAGCTAATACATTTTCATTTTTATTATGGCTCTTTTGTATAAATGTCAAGACAGTTGCTGTATTTGAGTTTGGCCAAATTTGCTTAACATATATACTATGCTATAGGAAGCTTTGACAGACACTGACAAGATTTACAATGTCCCATAACACTTTTACTTCAACTACCTTTTACCTAAAGTACATAATGCAGTTACTGGTTACTATAAATTCTAATTTGTTATTGTATAGCCAAAAAGAAAAATTTGAATCAACATTTTCATGTAAAAATCTTTTTTCTATGATGTTTTTATCTCATTATATTTAATATAAGCTGCACTGTTCAATCAATCCTAGAGAAAAAATATTAATTATGTCTCCAGTAGTCCTACCAAAAGAAAACAAAACAATTACAAATATACAATATCAAGTTTATATAAATGATTCAAAATTTTCTATGCTACAGATGACATGATTTCATAAAATTTTAATTTATTTCATGACAAGGCCACTATTGCTGAAAGTATTTTTTGTCTGCCCCTTTTAATTCCCATGCACTATTTCTCCCGACTGTTGAAACAGAGTAAATGTCAACTTTCTTCTCTAGCCAAGACTTCAGTTCCCATGTTGTTTTGCATGTTGTTTAATCAACAGTACTGTAAAGAAGCATACAGGGCATATTCTCTCATTTGGCACTCTAAAAATTGACATGCATTATATATAAATTAACATTTCTCCATTTATAGTTGTACAGGAAGGATGGTCCTTATTGCACAAAAAATGCTCATTATGATATAGCATTTAGATACATCTGGTTTTAAAATCTATTTTTCCCTAACTAGGGAGTCAGGGAAGTAGGCTGGGCTTAAGAAAGCTACACCCATACATATTTCGTAGGAGCATATGTGGTTTGTTTAGAAACACGGAATTTAAATTGAAATTAAGACCAAAATCTGGAAACTGGCTAATTATAATATGGTGTAATTGCTTCTACTAATTTTGAGTGAAAGAGAAGCGATTTCTCCTGTCAGACATACAACAGGGCTAGCACAAAATGAGGAGTAAAAAACTGCAACGGGAACTGTGCTAACATACGGACAAGAAAGACACAGGAGAATGTGACAGCTGGGAAAGTTCAGAATGAAGCAGAAAGCAATGATGAACAATCCCTGCTTGTGTGAGAACAAAGTGCAGTTAGCAGACGGACTTAGTGACATAGCCAGGCTGCATATTTGCATTGGTCCAGAATACAAGGTTGTGATTTGATAAGCCTGTGTACATGCTTAAAACAATATTTCCAGTAAGGAAGCAAGTTTTTACTGACTCATGCACATGAAAAATGAGGACCATTTGATGTGTTAAAAATCTTTAGATTTTACCAAATTTCCACCCTCTAGAGGAGGTAACATTAGGCTGTAAATAAAATCAGAGCTGTACATAAAGCTTTTGTCGCCCTTCAAGCCACAGTGGAGAAAATGAGGGGACTAAGATGTAATGTTTAGAGATGTAGCGAACCTCACAAAAAAAGTTCGCGAACCCGTTTGCGAACTTCTGCCAAAAAGTGCGAACTTTTGCGAACTTTGCGAACCCCATAGACTTCAATGGGAAGGCGAACTTTAAAACCTAGAAAAGCCATTTCTGCCCAGAAAACTGATTTTAAAGTTGTTTAAAGGGTGCCACGACCTGGACAGTGGCATGCAGGAGGGGGATCAAGGGCAAAAATTTCTCTGAAAAATACGTTGTTGACACAGCGTTGTGTTATGTGCTGTAAAGGGCAGAAATCACACTACATTTTTAAACTTGTGTAATAAACTGCTTTTACAAGGACTATTGGGTTACAGCAGATGATCAGCAGGACAGCTGTCCCCAGCAGGTACATACAAAGCAGTAGAAAGTAGATTACTAGTCAGCAAAGCTACCTAAACTGTCCCTCAAATCCCTGCACAGCTCTCTCCCTATGCTAACTCATCAAGCACACACAGGCAGAATGTAAAATGGCTGCTGGGCTTCGGTTTATATATGGAAGGGAGTGGTCCGGGGGTGGTCCAGGAGGGAGAGCTGCCTGATTGGCTGCCATGTATCTGCTGGCTCTGGGGTGAGAGGTCAAAATTTGGCTCCAGCTAAGGCGAACCCAAAATTGCGAACATCGCTAAAAGTTCGCGAACTTGCGAACTTGCGAACACCCGATTTTCGTGCGAATTAGTTCTCCGGCGAACAGTTCGCTACATCTCTAGTAATGTTAATGACAACAAAACAGAAGAGACTGTTGCAGCCCATTTCTGTAGGAGAGGCCTCAGCATACAGGATTTGAGGGTCACAGAATAAATGGGAATCTTCAAAACAGCAAAAAAAAATGAAGGAATGGAAATATTAATGTATCTAAACTTTTTTATTTTTTAAGCTTCTTAGCCGACTATATACATTTAACTCTAGTAGAAAATAGAACTAAATAAGGTTAGCTAAGGAAATGTAATCTCCCCTCCAAAAATAACAAAATCCCATAAATAAAAATAACCAATTTTCATCAAGTATGTATTTCATCAGACTGTGTTACAATACAAACAGATAAATATTCTTTCATGTTTAGTACTGGGACCAAATGATAAGTCCTGTGGCTTGTAGTACACACTTCCAGCTAAAGCATCAGCATTCAAGAAGGCAAACTATTGTCACTTATCTAGTAAGTATCCTTTACATTTCCCTAGCAAATCACATCACTTGACTTCAAGTAGATCTGTTTAAGAATTATCCTATTAGTTCCACATTCTAACCCTGCAAAACCATATCAAGAAAACAAATTAGACTTTGCAATCCGAATGAATCACTACATTAATATTTAGAATTCATTCTGTAGCCATCTTAAACATAAGAGACATACATTATCAGGTGCCACAAAACACATTTTCTGAGACTTTAATAGAAAATCCCTAGCAGTTTTTCCTCTTTTCTTATCCATGTTTAAAAGAAAATACAGCAGCATGTTTCTAAGCTCTGCTTACTCTTAGCCCCTGATTAACTTGAGCTTGATTTATTATGCATTCATTTAATTGCTGTGAAGGGAAAGGGAATTTAAAATCTGCCTATGCATTTGTTTATATAATTTTCTATATTAAAGCCTCCAGTTCAGTCATGCAGTGTTTACAAATACTTATTTTCTAAAGCACCGTGGAGGCAAGTATGGCATGGGATGCCCAAAAAAAAAAACCAACCTGTGGCTGTTTTTAATTCATAAATTAATTTATAAGGCCTTGTCAACCCTACTGTTTTATTCAACAATGGCCAGACTCATTTTTATACTTGCAAATAACATTTTTTTGTGCCAGAGTAACTCTCACAGTATTTCACATCCAGCATCACAGCTCAGTGAACAAACTTATATGGACATGATGCCAATATCTGATAAACAGGAACAAAATTCATATCCTGTATTCACTATTGCATTTCCTGTTATAAAAGTAAATAACAGAATGCTCCCAGCCATGAATAGAGAGAGGAGAGAGAAAGATAATTACTCAACAATATGCTTTTAAACATGTTTAAACCCAAATCCAAACCCCATTATAATTAAACCAAACTAGAAATGTCAATATAATGGCATGGTACTTAGCAAGTTCTATTTTATTAAATCCATGCCACACCAGACAAATGTGTTTTGAGATTAGCCATAGTCTTGAAAGGTGCAGTTAGAATTTATTTGCCAAAAGCAGTCATCTCAATCAGGTAAATTCAATATTGCTTTTATCAAGCTCAATTGCACAGTTAACTGTAGCTATTTTTACTAAATAAAACCCAAATAATTTTGACTGTCTGTGTCATTTTGTATTATACTTGCTTGTTGCAAGATAAAATTCATGCCTACATATGTCTACTTTAAGTAAGCTGTGAATTAATTCACTGGCTAGACACTTCCATTTTTATGTGCCCAGGGCCCACCAGGACAGGGGGCCTACATTCAGATGATTTATCTGATGTAACTTTTGACTTAAACACCCTCCAAGAATTGTAGACCACATTCTAAGCAACCGGAAGCCTTCTACATAGCTGTAGTATTAGTATTTATTATTATTTTTTAACTGTCTATTAGAATAACCTTATGTTGGAATGTTTCTTTCTTTTGGCATCCTATGTAGAAGTGGGCTGTAAGGTTCTGCTTTGTTTTCCTACAATGAGCACAAAATAAGGTCGCTTTCCTTTTTGCCTTCTTTATTGTATTCAAGCTTACCTGTTTGAGGTTACTTCTAAGAAAAATATTATAGGGCGGCTGCAAAAAAACCACCAATTAGATATTTGCCATAGGCCTACTGGTACTTTAAAGTGGCAATGCCTGATAAACTCTACTTAGATTCTTACAACTGTCTAACCCATAGGGGACATTTACTAACATTTGTATTTTTTTAATGATTCAGATTTTTTTTGCACTAAACAACAACAATACCAAATCCAAAAATACTTCATCTAAAACTTGTTAAGATCATGTAGAAGTCAATGGCAGATGTCCCTCCCTTTCCCTGGAAGATCTTTTTTTGCTTCAATTGCTTAGAGGTTTTCAGCTTTTTGATGCTGGCTTTTATGTGACAATACAAAAAAGTTGCAGTGATTGTGTGATAAGTTGGAAAAGTCACAGTTTGTGCAACTTTTCCATGACTTTTTCCCACACATGCTTTTTCAGTTGACTGACATTTGTGGAAATGTGTTTATTCAAAGTTTTACGGGTGGCATTTTTTCTTTCTTTAAGAATAAAAACTCCAAAAACCCCTCAAAAATATGAACAAGTATTTTCTGAAACCTTGACTAGATTTATTAAAGTAAAAAACATGAAAAGTTGCCAGAAAAAAAATGGCAAGTAAGAGTTGGTGAGTTTTTATTGAAGTCATTGGGAATAGTCTCTAATGACTTCATTTATATATTTCTCCAGCCTTACTTAAAGTTTTATCCATCAAAAAATATGACCACAAATATTTGGTGGCCTACTTCTTATAATTTAGTGGTACTCGGAAAAAAATGTGCTTAAGGTAAAAGGTTGAGCATTTTTTGTAGTAAATAGGCTTCCCCGGGTCAAAAATATCAAACATCAAATACCTACAGAATTTCCAGCCATTTCATCTGTGCATTTACTTAAACCGGTCTATTTATTTAAATAAACTCTTAGGGGCTGATTCATTATTCATCACTATTTTTTTACAAGTGTTAGAGATGCGTGTACCTTGTAAAAAAAAATTCAATGATTTTCTATTTATTTTCTCTGCTGAGCTGTCAAATCCAGTAAAAGACACCAGACAATATAGATATTCTGTAGATAAAGAATCCAATTCAAAGGGACTTTTTTATTTTTAAAAAATCCCAACATCATCATGGATCATTTCTGAATGTATCTCTAGTGGGGAGGGCACTAGATAAAAAGCATGAGAGAAATTTAACAAATATGATAACAAAATTAACAAATCCTAACTTATTATTAGAACTCATTATTATAACAGGCTTCTGCTAAATTCGCAGGGATGTTGATCTGCTCATGAGTATTAATTACATTTGATATAGACACACTCACTGATGAAATTCCCCATGTGACCTTGAGGTTTACCACAGGATTGAAAACAAGAACTGCAAATAAAATTGTCAGTGCAAACAGTCTACAATAAAAAGCAACAGCATTCACAATGTCTAATTGGTAAAGAGCAAGTAATAAAAGAAAGATGGAAACCAAGTGGGATTTTTCCTTCTTTAATTTCACGAAAGGGAAAATATAAGATGATAAAAAAATTTAAACTGATATAATTAATAAAAAAGAGTCAAGAGAATGAATAAGGTAACATAAGTACAAATATTGCAAGGAGCTTATGAATGAAGCCAATTTCAAGTTACTGAACAAATATTGTTGAGAAAAAATAAGCAAGGCATATATTGTGCTGAGGGAGCAAAAATGCTTAATAGGCACTCCAAGTGCTTAACTCCAGGCTAGAAAATGTACAAATTTTTCGGCAGACATGGATTTGCCGCAGAAAAATTAGCTGCACTACAAAGAACTAGCATCAAGATAAATAGTTGCACATGTAATTTTTTTTGACGCACACATCCAAAAATGATTGCACACAGCAAAAAAAACCTTCAAAAACTTTAAAAAAGTCAATTTTTTGATGCACAACCTTTCACTGTTTCGAAAATTTTATGTTGTTTCATGAAAATCTTTTGAAAGATTCGCAAATTTTTGGGCAAAGCTAAACGGGACAGATTCTTATTGCCAATACCAATGATTGCTGATCAGTCAGACTCTGACTTTTGAGCAAAAACTCCTAGTGCATTCCAGGACAATGATATTTATAAATATAGAGCCATTTAAATTATGCATGTGGTAAATTTAATGTAAGTAAATATAAAAATAAAATGATGCATATTCTTATGACAAACACAAGGTCCTTAGAAATATGATGGCATAAGTCCCCTTCTCTCTATAATCTATTTAAAACAACCCCTACTTATATATCTTGAGATCCCCTAAAGTTTCCAGACAACTGTCAATAGTTTCGTCCTGTATAATATGAATAACAAATTTAAATGAGATGCTACAAAAGCCATGCCACAGAGTTAAAATGCATGTAAGACAGGAAATAAAACTAAAGTTTTACATAAATGTGTAATTAGAACAAGTTATGGCTATTGGCTTCACTTTTAGTCATCTATATACAAATAGGGGAACATGAAGAGTTTAGAGAGGAAAACATAAGCTTTTAGTATGATACATTGAGTAATATTCTAAGACTATTTGCAACGGCTATTCATGTTTTATTTATTTAATCATTTAACTTTTTTGATCTGCAACTATCCAGTTAGTTAGAATATCTATGGCTAGCTTGTTGGTAGGGTCCCAGGTTCCAGGTATACATATATATGTAGTTAATTAGGTAGTTAATTCATTAGTTCATTAGTAATAACAATTGGGTTTTTTTTTTTTTTTTTTTTTGCAATTCAGATTTTTTAGAGCTAAAAAATCTAAATCTGACAATTCGTCAGCAAAAACTTGTCAAGATCCTGTAATAATCAATGGCAGATGTACCTTATTTGCTTCTACATTTTAGAGGTTTAGAGGAAAAGTGGAGGTTTCCATGTAACAACTTGAAAAAGTCGTTTCACAGCTTTTCTGTGACTTTTTCCCACATGTACATTTCAGTTCAGACTTTTAGGTAAATGTCAGACATTTGTGGAAATGGGTTTATTTAAAAAAATTTTTAAAAGAAGCAACAGAATAGTTAGAGTTTTAGTAAATCTGCCCTATAGTGGTGCAATGTTTTGGTCACAAACAAGTGTCTTTTCTCAAGACTTAATGGTCACTGGTTTGTGACTGAAACATTGCACCACTTTTGCACATTAAAAATGTTTTAGTGCCACCTATTGAGTGCAGTGCTGGTTATTATTATAAATATAATAATAATTATTATATTATAAAAGTGTTTTAAATAATCACTTTTTTTTATTACTGCAGTTAAGTAACAGTTACATTTTAAAATATTATATTTAGCTTAAATGCTATAAAATATATGTTTTTTTTATTTTTTTTTAACATTCCAGGTACAGATTTGAGGTTAAATCTCTGGGAGGCACCTACTAGGCATCTAACTGTCCAGTTAAAAAATAGCTCCTGACAAGTTATAGAATTCTATAGAGTCTAGTTATATGGCATTGTCTGAAAAAAAGTCTCAACAGAATAGCACAGGAAATACAATGATTTTCCTTATGTACCTTAATGTTGAGAAAATACATTAAATACTTTTTGTACTAACATGATTAGAACTTTTAGTTAATTTACAAAAGATATTTTTTATTTTTTTATTTTGTCTAAAAATAAACAATATCTTTTGTGAATTAACTAAAAGTTCTAATCATGTTAGTACAAAAAGTATTTAATTCAAACAAGATTGCAGTGAAAATGTTAACGTAGAAATGAATAAATGATTCTTGCTGATTAGCGCTTAGCTCTCACCATGTTAACAACAAATAATTCTAGTGTCATGCTCTGGTTGTCCTGTCACCAATATACTCATTACAGCCCATTTAACGGACAGTTATATATCTTTTTTCCTATAACTTAATTTCCAAAATCCCTTATGCCACTGGCCAGCTTAATGATATGGTGTGGAAGCCTAACTCCAGCTGTTGCCAAGGTTTTTCTATAGAAACTTCTCATTGAGTGGAAGCAATTAAACAATAGAGAATGCAGCTCACACAAAATAAACTTCAAGGCTCTGATCCATTTGATATTTTCTCAAATAGTCTATGCTCAGGGAGCTTGCAGTTATTCTGTAGGTTATCTATAGTGATAACTAGTAGCATAACAAACATAACATAGGTTGTTCATAGTGATTTTATCTGCCTATAGAACCCCATCACCTTTTTCACCATCTTTTGTTCTCTCCAGGTAGTGCAAGGAGAGTTTATTACCATATTTATTTTAGATCTGGGTTTCAATCCTCAGAGATGCCAAAAAATGTAGTGGCCAGTTAATAGACTGGCATGAATCAATCTGGTGGTTGACTGGCAACAGAAAATGTATTGCTATGGTAACTACCCCAAGAGCATTGTTAAGTTCACAAGGCACATTTGACAGACAAGTTAAGTGAATTATTGGAACATCCTTTACTTTGTATTATCTGAACCTGTGCATGAAATACAGGAGTAGCAATACCTCACAATCATCAGCTACAGTAAAACTTGGACTAGTTCTTGTTTTGGAATTTTGCAATTGGAAAGAAGGTATACAGTACACAGTGGAGCATATCAGTTTTTGTATTAAATTTAAGGCTGACAATGCAATATTTATGCTATTGGGTCCCATCTTGAACTCTTTCCTTTATTTAAACATTAGAATAATATGTTTTACATTACCAGGTTTTAACAAAAGTCAGTGTTATGTCTGCAGATTACATGCATGTTGATGGGTGAGAAAGATACTGCATCATAACATTGTAGGTATTTGCATAATTTTACAAATGGCATATGATAATAAACAAGAGCAGAAAGGATTCTGCTAATAATAATAATAATAATAATAATAATACTACAATAAATATACCTACCATGAACTGTGAGATGTACTTGCAATGTTCTTGGACTGTGTTCAGTTTGTACTGAACAAGTATATGGTCCATCATCTGAAACATCTACTTTTTGTATCCGTAGACTATATTCCTGCTTGCTTGATGTTGCAATTGAAACTCTAGGGTCCACAGACCACTTGTCACCCCCCGCAAATATAATACTTGACCGATTAAGCCAGGCACCTTTTGAAGCTCCCTCTTCCAAGAAACACCTATGGACATACAAGATGAATTTAGTATTTTAACATTTAATAAAACCTACAGTTAACAAACACAATATAGCATAAATGTAACTAGTTATAGACAGGTATTAATTCAAATTACAAATGGAAAATAATGTTAAAAATATATAAAAGTCAGTGCCAGAAAGCTGTTGCAAAGTTTGTATTGCTAGCATTAAATAGAAGATATTTTAATGCTAGGAATGTGGACATATTTCTGAAGAAATATAAATAACTGTATAAACCAAACACTTAGCACATCTCTGTAAACCTAATAAGTAAAAAGTAAAATCTGAAGACTTTCTGTGAAAATTTTTAACTTGCTGTAATTTTTTTTTTTTTTTTTGTTTGGTTGCTTGTTGCGTGTTTGGATTTTCAAAAGGTTCCTAATATATAATGTACCAGATTTAAATCAATGAGACAAAATTATTTTGATGATATGATTTATAACATAAAAACTCAAGGCTGTTGAGACACTCACTTATGACGGGTAAGTTCTGTATAAAGGGACACATAAATTCCCCCAGTGTCCCCTATAAAGACAACCCAAGGCAGTTGAGGTAGGAGATAAAGGTATATAAATTTACTATATATGCAAGGTATAAAGTAGAATATAAAAGTCACAAGGGCCTGACATGATAGTGCTGACTAGCTAAGCCCCTACGTGCACTTTGCTATTTGCACAGCTATAACCACAGAGCACACAGAAAGTTGTAAAAGGGGTATCATATACTTTTTAGATAAGGTATGTCATCCTCTATAAAGGCTAAGACTTTCAGGGTCTCATTTGAAGCTGTTAGTGACATATTTCAGTTGCTGTTCTGTGTTGCTGATAGCTTCCACAAGACTCTGCGTTTGTTTGATTAATAAATAAATAATTTCATATACTGAGAAAATTGTCTTGGGGTCTTGTTGTGTAGTAAAGTTCTGGTTGGTTAAAATTACATGTATATATATGCTTAGGAACTAAAAAACGTGCGCACCAGTCCCATAGTCCCCTATCTATGCATACATATCTGTATATTATCCTATATTATCCAAAGGAAGAAAAAAAAAATGTAAGTAAGACACTGAAATGAACTGGTTCATATGAAACTTTTATTAGGACAATCAATATTTAATACAAGTAAATATTAGAAATTAAAATGGCATAGCTGAAGAGAGTAAAGCAATCCCAAATTAAACTTGCATTGGAAAAAGTGCAGAGGTGTACATCTAAACTAATAGGAATGGAATAAGTGGATTACTAACAAAGTTAATATTGTTTTATCTGAAAAAGAGGAGGTTATGAGGCAACATGATAACAAATATCCTTATAAACAAAAAATGGGGGGACTGTTTTTTTACAGAAATGACTCTTAACTCTTTACGGTGGTCAGGGGCAATAGTTTCCCTTTCTGCTTCTCAAAAGCAGTAAAAGGCTTAAATACAGCTTAGATAAAGTTTCTTCCATGTATAAGTGTGTGTATATATATATATATATATATATATATCACATCAGCATCACCGAGCAACACCGAGTTTATTGCAAAAAAATCAATAGTGGACTATATATACAGTATGTATTTATAATCAGTAATTTTTATAGTGCTGACAAATATCCATAGTGGTTTATACATTATTTACATTGGTTCATGCCCTAGTGGAGCTTACAATCTAAAAATAATTATTACATTCACACAAAGTAGGGCCAATCTTATAAGAAGTCAGTTAAAGTGCCTGTTTGTTTTTGGAGTGTGAGACAAAACCAGAGTATCTAAAGGAAACCATGCAGACACTGGGAAAACACACAAACTCCCAGCAGATAGTGCCCTAGCCAGAATCAAACTTGGGACCCCAATGCTACAAGGCAACAGTGCTACCCACTGAGCCACCACACTGCCTATTACATATGTACTTGCCCGA
Source organism: Xenopus tropicalis (assembly GCF_000004195.4). Classification (NCBI taxonomy): domain Eukaryota; kingdom Metazoa; phylum Chordata; class Amphibia; order Anura; family Pipidae; genus Xenopus; species Xenopus tropicalis. Next base: position 81,974,509 of record NC_030680.2, on the reverse strand, counting down.
CTCAAATGATGACTGCAAATGATGTCAACTGCAAATTAGGGGGTGCCTATATTGATTCTGGATAAGGAAATAATAAAAAATAGATAAATATGTTGATTATATTGAAAGCTTTTTCATCTCCCATAAGAGCACAGAAGATTCAAAAGAGCCTTTACATATGAAGTCTATGCTTAACAAAAAATATGATTCAAAATAATGGAATAAATGTAGGCACTTTTCTTGTACAGGACAGGTTCACAACAAACAAAGCTCACAAAGCTATACAAAACCCTACCTGATTACTGCATATCATTATTTTTACCTGTGATATACTTGTCTACCACCTTTCCAACACTCTAATATGTCTAATAAATAAAGTTTTTTTCATCTTTTCTGTCCCACTGTTGTTTATAATGTCCAAATATACCGACAGACAAAAAAGGAAAAAGGTTGTGCTCTATCTTGAAAGTTTAAAAAGTTTTTTATTTCTTAATTAAAACCATGGGTAACTGCTAAGGTGTAAGAGCCTGACGTGTTTCAAGTATGAACCGTTAATCATAATCCAAAAATAAAAAAAAGGACAAAGTTGAAAAAATTAAAAATTGAACCTTGAGGTATTCTATTTTCTGTTCAATTCACTTTTAAACAACTTCCATTAGCTGGGACAACCTGAACCATAACCTTGACTCTGTTTTACTTTAAAACTTAAATTCTATTTACTGTACTTGACCCCTAAAAGTGCTAAACAGCTGTCTGTTAGATATAAAAGATGCTGCTGAAAAGAATAATGTATTTTCAATTTATGATTTATCTATGTCTCTTTGTAAGACCACCTAAGTTGCCTGACTAAATTCAGGTAAAGTTGTCCATATGTGCTATTGACATGGTCATTAATTATAAATTACCACGGCCTTCAGAGAAAATATATCTTTTTGTATGCAACCTCTATTAAAAAATAAGGGGAAAAAAAGAACTCAGTCTATTAACCCTGTGGAATGCTGTTTACTATTAATAAAATGTATTATAGGTTCCTAAGCTGTAGGGATGCCTTTCCTAAGGATCGTAGCCTCAGTTGATACAGTGGCATCAATATTTCTACAAATCTGTTATGCTGGTATGAGCTAAGTGGGGTCAATATGAATATCAAAGAAAAGTTTAAGATTTGGGGGTGAATGTTAATTTGTTGTGCTGCATATCACTGGAACTATAGCAGATTGACTGTAACATGAATGGTTCTATGTATTTGTGACCTTGTTGCATATTATGTTGACCTCATAAAATAAAGGTCAAATCTGTGGCATAAATATACAAAACACCTAGAGGCTAATTCATGCATTCATGTCAAAGATTGCAATTTTTTTCATTATTGCGGGTTTTTGTATTTTTGCTGCTTGTATATTTTCTTCCCAGTTGCTAAAACCTTCATCTCTGCGGGTTTTTGGCAGCAACATTTTAATGTTTTATCATTTTCTTTAGTGAAAATTTGATCAGCAAAAAATAAAAAGAGATCAAACAAAAGATCATCCAAACTGTGGCAAAATGCAATCTTAAAAACTGTTAGTGCCGGTACTGGCTGCATCTGCAAAGTAACTGCCTTCTGCCCATGTACCTGTTCTGCCATCCAACAGAATCACAGTACTCACAGAAACAATAGAGCCCTTTAAAGGACAAGGAATTTCCCAAATTTAAAACCTGGTCAAACAATAGTACCCCAGTGCCCCTTACAAAATGTATTTTTGTTATTCACCAAACCCCCATACTTTTACTGCAGGAATCCTAAAAAAACTCTATAGTTTGGTGTACATGCCTTCTCACTCAATCAGTGCATGCATTCTTAGATTCAGGAGTTCTTTATGTTTTGTACACATGCAATATAGTATTGGCCTAACTCTGGAAGTACTTCTATGGATGAATGTAACATCAGCCAAGGCTTGGAAAAATATATACCTGCTGTAGTGCTACTGGAGTAATGATTAATGGCCTATTTAAAGTGCATCCTAACACATGGCCAATTGTTTATCTAAGGGTTTACTTGTCCTGTATAGTGATAAGCGAATCTGTCCCACTCTGATTCTCTGAAAAATTTGTGAATCTTTCAAAACATTCAGTTATAAGCCATAGTCCTTGTTTATTAGTTTAAATAAGAATGTGGCAAAAAATCTTTTGAGGCACTGAGGGACCTTTTAAGGAACCTGGAATATACCAAACCTTAACAGATCGACCCAGCCAACTGATTGTACCTGGCCTGGACCAATGTATCGGGGACAGCCAGCACCAGAGTATAATGAGTTGATTTGGTAGAAAAGAGTTCTAAAGAGCTCTAGCAGTTAATACATTTATACATGAACACATATGTAAACTATTAAATATGTAGATATATTAAATATACCTACAATAGTAGGCATTTCACTCCATGCAAAAGTAAATTTATTTAAAAAGGACCATGTTCAAATTAAATACAGGAATAATAATATCTTTAAAATATGTATCATCTTTATGACCTGTACATAATATATATTATCTGTAAATTACATTGTATAGACATAATTAAAATAAAACATAGAGGTAAATGTAAAAGAAGAACTAATATTATGTTGAATAAAACTGCACTTTTCCTGTTCTTAACATTGCCATTTTTGCAATTATTAACATACTTCACATTAAATTTACCAGACTTTGTTACTGACAACTGTATGAAACTAATAATCCAGGAAAAGGAACAAAGTGTATTGCAAAAACTAATTTAACATCAGCTTCAACATCTCCCATATCAAAGAGCAGAAGCTTTAAAGGTCATTCTTAATTGAAAGTCTTTCCAACTCGTATTGAGTGAAAAAATGCATGTCCCACTATAAAGTAACAAAAAAGTGAAATATCCAGCACTCTAACAATGGGGTTATACTGCTTGGTCTTTAAAAATATTGTAAAATGTTTAAAATCAACAAAGGGACCATAACCTTATATCAGCATTATTTTTTCAAAACGATTTCAACCGTAGGGTTCAGTAGATCTCAGCATATTTTCAGAGGACTAGAAGATGTAAAGAAAATTGTGTGCCCTGCCCCCTGTTACATTCACAAAGAGACGGGGTGTCATCTTTTATTTCTAGACACAATTGATTTTTCTTTTTGTTAGGGTGTTTTTGTCTGTAGCAAGGTAAAAGTCATAAAACTGATTGGCAGGATGGCACTATTTCTCTTTGTCTGAGAATGGTAACAGTCATAATTCAGAGTGACAGCTGCACACCATTGCCAAAGAATACAATTTTAATATATACTTTTAGGGTGGAAAGGTATTTCAGGTATTCAGATCTAGCTATTGATTTGCTTATCCAAATAAGCTTTAATTTTAGTTGTTTGGAACAATAATTGTATACATTTGCCTCTTGGAGCACATAAATCCATTGGTATGCAGTGCACTAAACAAAATGTGCAGACAATTTGGGGCAGATTTATCAAAATTTGAAATTAGAGCCCACTACGAAAAAATTTACCCACTCTCTAATCATTCGTATGGAATTTTTAAATGTGAAATGGTGAAAAAACATTATTTGCTTTTATTTCAGTCTATGCTTTTTGCATAAAAACAATTGTTAATTGGTTTTGTACAGGGATTTCCTTACATGTATAGTTTACGAGATGTAATACCTGTGAAGCAAGAGTGTATCTATTTCTGGATCAGATCTCCTGATGGGTCTTCAAAAAACCCCATAGTATAGATTAATTGGCCTGGAAGCCAAAAAAAAGTGTACAGCAGAGTATCAAACACAAGCTGGGTGGCCCAACAGGGTAAAGATATGGTCATTTGGTTACCTTGTCAGATGGATGCAGCTGCCAGTGTATGTCAAGATATTAGGGTTGATTCACTAAAGTGCGATAAGCGTTATCGCTAGGGATGTAGCGAACCTAAAAAAAAAGAGTTCCCGAACACGTTCGCGAACTTACGCCAAAAAGCGTGAATATTCGCGAACTTTGCAAACCCCATAGACTGCAATGGGAAGGCGAACTTTAAAACCTAGAAAAGTCATTTCTGGACAGAAAACTAATTTTAAAGTTGTTTAAAGGGTGCCACGACCTGGACAGTGGCATGCAGGAGGGGGATCAAGGGCAAAAATTTCTCTGAAAAATACTTTGTTGACACAGCGTTGCGTAAAATTGCAAAGGCAGCTGGCAGACCTAGCGGAAATACACTGCGTTTTTTGCTATTTTGCGCTATTACCACCATGGAAAGTGGATTTGCTGAAAAACACCATGTATGGCTTGCACGGCGTTTTTAGGCCGAGAAAAAACGCAGCGGAAAAACGCCACACGAACCCAAATTGCGAACATACGCGAAAAGTTCGCAAACTTGCACGTTCGCGAACACCCGATGTTCGCGCGAATTAGTTCGCCGGTGAACAGTTCGCTACATCTCTAGTTATCGCATGGGTTTTTGCGTTAAAATTTATGCAAAAAAATGCGCAATTCGCTAAAGTATTATCGCATGCGTTAAGTCGCATATCGTGTGCGTTAAATAGCGGGCAACCATATGCGTTCATTTTAATGCATTTCGTTAATTAGCGCGCAGGAATAATACTAACGCGTGATTCACAAACACTTAGATGTGCTAAATATCGCATTAGTCTGTGCGAAAATTAACACCTACTTGGGGCAGGGGGTAATTATAGAAAAGTTCAGTTCATGAGCTTTTGGCAACACAATATGGACTTTGCAGTGTGCTTTATGCAAGTATGTGTTGGCCCTAGAGTGATGTAGCCTCCAGTTTGCAGGGAAATGGTCATTTTCAGAACAGTAGTTTTCCGAAAGTAATGGCGTGTATGGCTAATATGGTGTGCTTTTTTTGCATGCGGTGACAATTTGTGCGCGCTGCGTTAATTAGCGTGCATCAAATACCGCATGAAAATAGTCTTCCCGACTTAAATAACGCAAGCAGCATCGCTTCTAAATTAACGCAAGTATCCTTTTAGTGAATCATGTTTTAAGATGCAAAAAATTAGACGCGATAAAATTTTTACCGCATGCTATACATAGCGCTCATTTTAACGCACCTTAGTGAATCAGCCCTTTAGGGGCATATTTATCACCCATTGATATAAGGCTTCTTAAAATCCCATTGGGATGAATAGAAAGTGGGTACAATTTTCTGTGCTGAGCTTTAATCTCACATTTTGATAAATCTGCCCCATAATGAGATACCAGTTAACCACTTCCACATAAACTCCTTCTTTGCCTAAAACACAGGCAGGATAGAGCTGAAGCAGAAGTGCTCATTATCTATTACTGCAGCAACTCCAGGAAACAAGTGTAAAAGTATAAACAATGTATACATCCTTTTCAATGTTAAATAAAATATTACATTACACAATTAACAGCACACATACTAACTTCAAACTCGTATTGACTATTTAGTGCTTTCTTCAGGAAAATGAAATAAAGGGCTAACTGAGTCCATTGACTTAACCCCTTAACATATCACTGATAAACATATCAAACGTCTTTTTTTTTTTGTGTTTTAAATGTATTCATTTTTCATATTGACACATGTTTTCACATGAAAGCATGACATTTCTTTCTAAGTGGCAACTAACTATATATAACAGTGTTTTATCTCTCCAAATATTTCCTATACAGTATGTGTAGGCCATGCACAATTTGTATAGCTATTAAGTAGTCTGTTTTCCACTGACTGTGCCAAGCAAATTTAGTTTATCGTTGCCTATACAGAACACCAATGTGTCCATATTCTACATCTGTTTGATTTTCTGTACACCTGTATGTATGTGTAATCCCTAAACACGATAAAGTGAATCATTATTGTACTAAAAGAAGACATTGATTATGCATTAGCATTCAATTGCATAATGAGGCTAAGCTCATGTTCCAATTCATAAATCAGTGCCATTACAAGCTGGCAACTAATACTTTTGTTTCATGAATGAAGCCTATTGAGGTCTGTCTAGGGAGATGAGATGCAGTAAAACAGCCACTTACATAACACAACTTTAATGTATTACCAGTTTAAAGTTAACTGACTGACAAAATGAATGCAAATAAATGTTGCCAAATGCATTGGAGTGAATGGGCATTTTGCAGCATTTTTCTCCTGCAAAACACCTTGGGGTTAATGCACACATTTTCTCAAATTCTTTTTTCTTGTGCCAAATTGTTAATTCTCCCATGCAACAAACCCTGATTTTTTTTCCAGCAAATCAAAACACAGCAAAATTGTAGCAAAGATTGATGAAAATGTCACTACTCGTGAAAGCACTAATTTCACATCAAATCTGTATCAGGCAAAAAAATGTGCTCACACTTATGGCCAAATTTATAAAATAATTGTCACGATCTCCCTGAGGAGACACCATGGAGTACCAGGAAGGTGGGAGCCTGAAGACTGGGTAACCCGGAGTGTAACCATAAGTCACAGAACTGGTGTCAGAGGCCATGATGATAATGTAGAACTTTAATACTAGTAACGTAACAGTGCACACAATGGAAATACACACTGCATATATAACACGGCAGGCAAAGGCAGAATCCAAAACAGGCTAAAGGTCAGGGCAAGCGGCAGTCAAGCGAAGTCAAGGACAGGCCAAGGTCAAAACCAGGAAATCAAGGCAGAACTAGGAAGGGCACAGGAACAAGGCAGAAAGCAGGATCAGGACACGGAACTGGAGCTTGGAACCAGTGAGAACAAGAATAGACACAGGAACAGGGAACACGGAGGCAGGGTCACAAGAAACAATTAATGACCAAGCAAGGGGCAATGGTCAGGGAAAGGCTTATAAAGGGTGAAGATTAGGAGATGGGAAACACATGAGGTTAATGAGGTGGGCGGAGGAAAGGGAGCAGACAGAAAGTAGCAGACAGACAAGAGGAGGATCAGACAGCCCAAAATGCCTCCAGTGGCTACAGAGGCAAATGCCAGGAACAACCCAAGTGGTGTTCGAATCCTTGCTGATCCTGACAATAATAGATTTTCCACCATTTATTAAGGGCCACATTTATAATGCTTATTTTTCATTTCATCAGATGGTATTTTTAGTGCTAAAATTGTGTATTCAAAGAATTAAAACACACATTTATTGTTATTTATCAAGTGTAAAAACCACAAAAAAAACATACAAAACAATGGCATCAAAAATTGGTGAGTTAAGCCAACATTTGTGCTGTTTGCATTTGTGAGGTTTTTTTTGCAGTTAAAAAAATCAACAAAAACTGCAAAAATTAGAATTTTGATAAATCTGCCTCCAGCACTTTCTAACTGCAATTACAGGGTTTTAAGGTATTTACACATTTATCAAATATGCATGTGTAACTTCATCAGGTAAACAACATTTAGCCCTTTAGGATGTTAGAGAGTCAGCAGTAGTGGTTTTGGAATTGCTCTCTCTTCTGCACTGGAGCTTGAATTAAGAATTTTACATGCTGAAATTAATTTTTCCACTACAGATTATTTTAGCCTATTTTATTAAACACATTCAATATTATGGTATATACGGTATCTTACTTTTTAATTGGTTACATAAACTGCTTACGAAATTGTCAGCAATTGCATTCTCATTATAAAATGATTCTCTCACTAACTACCTATTTATTATTAAAGGTAATTTAGGCATAACCACAAAATAGTACCCAGAGATTAAGGTATTGAATTCAAGGTATTGAATATTTTTTATTTGGACAGGTTTTCCTTATTAACAAATAAGCAAGCATTCAATATACAAGATTATTCACTAACTTAATTCACTAACTCACAACCTTGAAAATTGATAAATAAGCGCACAAGAGTAAATTTTTAGGTAAGAGACAGAAGACAAAAGACCTATCAACTTTAACTATAACATTTGTGTTTTGTTAATGAGGAAAACTAGCATAGGTCAGACTGTCTTTAGAGAAATACCAAAATCCCATTAAAAAAAAGCTTGTGGCAATAGGCTTTTTTTGCTGATACAAAAATTCAAGCTACCAATAATCTGCCAGTTTCTCATAGGAGTTACTCTACCACTTTAAAAGGAGCAATTAAATCATACAGCAAAGGTGAATCATTAAATATCATTATTCTTAGGGGCACATTTACTAATCCACGAATCCGAATCACGAATGGGAAAAAATCGTATTGGAAACGAAAATTTTGGAAGATCGCAAATATCACGAAAATGCTTACGAAAAAAATCGTATTAGTCACGATAATATCGTATTGGCGATCTGAAAGTCACAAAATTTTCGTACCGAACAATTGTAAACAGCGGTAAAACCTTTCCGTTTTTTTCGTGCAAACGTCCGAAAAAGTCGTGCGCCGTATGAAAAAGTCGTGCGCCGTACGAAAAAGTCGTGCGGACGCCCGAAAAAATCTGCAAAAATACGCTCGGAGCGTTCGTGCCTTTGTAAATGTGCCCCTTAGACTTTATTCACTAAATCACAGAAAGTTCCAGAAAGCTTGTAATTTTCAGCTGTCAAGACCTTATTATAAAATGTAAAAGCAGACTATAATATTGCATTATGTAGTTTCTCCAAGTTCATCTTATATTATTTACTTTTATCTGGAAAGGACTGTTTCAGATAATGTAGATGACCCTCTTAAAATCATATGATATATAAATGTGATATATTATAGACTATATAAATATGGATATGCATCTCTTGTTCCTCCTTTTGGGACCTAACCCACAAGGCAGGGTGCAAGGTGTAACAGACATAGTACAACAATTTTTGTAGATATTTTCATCTCTTAGCTAAAGGCCTATGGCATCAGTAAGGGCCACCATCAAGGAGGTATAGGGGGTACTGTAGTCAGGGGTTCTGTGGGAAAGGATCCTTCCAAATCTCACCTACTTACTACAACCGATCTTGGGACCCCCAATATGGGGTTTTGGTAAGTGGGTGAGATTTGGAGGGATCATAAGTGGGTTTGCAACAACTGGGGAGTAGCCAGGGTAGGACAAAGATGGAGTTTTGCATAACTGGAGAATGGCCAGGTTCCAGGCAGATCAGGGGCATGGCTGTGCATGCAAGGCACATTTTATTTACTGGGGCCCCACTTCTCTGGTTGGTAGGGGCCACCACTGAGGGGGCCCAGGTAACCAGTAGGCTAATAAATGAGCCCCCCCCTGGGAAAGAGACCCTGCTAACTTATGAGCATGTGGCCCTGAAATAACTGTGGCAGCCCTAGCTGCAGAGAGAACTCTATTTGAAAAAGACATCTGTAAACTGAATGATATAATTAATATAAAATTAAAATGCAATTTTACTAATTCAACATATTTAACAAATAAATGGTAAAATAGGTAAATTATACAATTTCATGACACATTTAACTCAAACCCCTACAGTTTATCGTTAATTAGGGTACTGAAATCCATCCTTAATATTTAATATGAAAAATGTAGTGTATACATTGTGATTCACCTAGACCTACATGACAAATCTCCAAATAATTAAGCATAAAAGCAATGTTGAATAAAATGTATCATTTGAAAAACAGCACTTTATATACCCTTTAAGGTACAAACATGTGATCAATTATCAAAAATGCATTTTTTTATTAGTCTAGACAGTTGACAAGTTATATAGTAATTATTCTGAGCCTTAACTAAAATGTTTGTATAAAGTTTGTCTGTTTTGTTATAAACTGATCATTTAAAACTAAACAGTATATTGATATAAGTATTTTTATTACACATGAATATTATTTAGTTCACTACTTGAACAGATGAAAGGAAGCTAATGCAATATCTTATAAAAAATATTTGTATGTCCGCAGGTGAAAATGAGTACAAAAAAATTAAAATTGAACTAATAACTTGCTGGTTTGATTTTAAGTGGAGAAAGAGATACATGCTTCTGTGGTAAAACTGGGCTTTCAAAGCTGCTTGTGGTTCAAGTAGAAACATTTTATTACCTTAAAACACCAGAAAAAAATGATTTACTGTACATATCAGAAAAAGAAGTACTGATAAGCTACTAGAGGGAATATGGTATACCAAAGTAATATTGTTGCCTGTGGGATAGCCAGTTTGGACTCTCATAATCTGACAATTAAAGAAGGTTTTTCTGAGGCTGAGTGCTGTGTTTTCACAGTAATTAACACCATGGGGAGCACAAAGTGAAAAGAAGGCTTCCATAAAGTACTGGTTATCTCCACCATGTCTCAAAAACTTCTTAAATTATAAATTGTAAGATATAATTTGCTACAAAATAAAAAGACAACTGAAAATGCACCTGCCTTTCTTTTATTTTATTTATTTATTTATTTTCAAATAAAAGGACAAAATAAAATTCACATTTAATTACTGGGGAGTTGAGGATATAATGAATCTTGTTTTACTTCCAGGAGAACTACATAATAACCCAGTTTTTAAAGCCCATTTTTGATCGCTGGTCTCCAAATTGGGCCCTTCTCTTGCATTCATACATAAGAAACAGGTATATGTTTTTAATATGAAGTGGTTCAAGCATATTCCTTACTTCAATTACCAATGGAGCCACATACAAGCTGATTTAATACAGTGTTCATACAGACAATGTAAAGACATATATAGCACCATTACTTATAATGTAAACAACTATTTGAAATGTGAGCTTTACCACTAAGATAATTAATATTCTTTAAACAAAAAGTGACTTAATTATTCTTAGAGTTAATACTTATTGATTTAAACACTAAAGGAATCAATAACATTTATATTACATGTTAAGTATTTGTATCAGTTATTTGACCATGTAACATGTTTTTTCTTACACAATGTTCAATGTTCAGCAATTTCTTATGCCTAACCAGAGGACTTTGTTTCATTCATTCTGTGTGTAACTCATCCCTAAACTGACTTGTATGAGATAACAGCCTCCAACGATTTGTCATCTTCTGGAGTTAGGTCATCAACAGTCACTGAAAGCCTTGGGTGATACAACCTTTTATATGTCAAAACCTAAACACACTCTAAGCATTGATGATGTATCAGGATGTAGTAAAAATATATCCCAAGGACACAAATACAAGCTCGATTTGTCTAAAAGCTTCAGCGTTGACATACGATTTTCCATTTTGGGGAAGAATATATTCTTACAATGGCTTGTTAAGATTAATATGATAAATCTTTATATATCATTAATTGTTAAATAAACCAAACATTTCTGAAGCCCTGCATTAAATCTTAAAAGATATTTTCTGTTTTTAGACTGCCTTTACTCACTGGAAATGTTTTAATTTTTTTCCCCTTTTTAGAAACCAGAGGCTAATGATGCATAAATGCATTGGTTGAACACCCAAGAGACCTAAGTTATATAAATAATTACATTGGATTCACTTGTAGATTTGGAATATAAAAATGCCTTCTGGGAAAAACTTTTTGCATATAAGACTTACTCTTTATATAGCGTCTGATTGCTATAGTGCTTTGTCAAAGCAGTTTAACAAGCTGCAAACCTTTACTGCCAACATAAAGGCAGGCAGGTTCTGAAACTTATGGTTTACAAATAGTGATGAGTGCAGTTTGAGGGCAGGTATGAATTTGCATTGAAATTCCATATTTCACCATAAGCAAATATCTTTGCAAAAAGCAGCTTGAAAAATTCCATATATATATTTTGTATTTGCATGAAAAAAAATCACAGCAAAAAAAACCACCCAGAGACTCCAATACATTTTGCACAGAAAAAGTCAACACACAAAAACCCTATCTACTTAATTCTGATTAACTGCACATGCTCTGTGCTGCTATCAGTTACTGAGGTTAGGGACTGACTAACAATATACTGTATATACAGAATATAAATGTCACAATATAAGGATGATTGGTAATTAATACAGATAATTACTACATGTCAGCTCGGAAACCAGTGCAATTAGCATCATAATTGAATAATCAGCCCTATAGCATCAGCTTATATGACAGGCCAATTTTCTGCTTAATAATTTCAGAAGACCCAACCCCTAAGCTCAGCCTCTCAACAGCTGCCCATAGCACACTGAGCATGTGAGTGTTGCAGACACTTTCCAAGATAGAAAGCTCCTGTGACAAGTTTGAAATCCTTGGTCATGGCAACTATTGAGATGCTGCAACTTTCGGCTGGTGCTAGTTATATTTATTTTTTGGGTTTAGTTCTTTCTCCTTTAAGTAAATGCAACCTTCTGAATAGTTGCTGTAGGTTACTAGACAAGTAGTAAACATAAGACCATTTATTACATAATAAGAGAATTTTTATTAAGTTTCTCCCATTGCCGCAAAAATAAAAGCCCATATCGAACCATTATGAGCCTTTTATTGTCATTATGAATAAAATATGGCACTCAGGCACCACAAACATTTTTAGGATTTTTTTCCACACCAACATGCATAATACATATGCCATTTTAACATGTGGGCATACTGTAAGTAATTCTGAAATTATTAATTTGCTTATTTGTATTCCAAATCATATGATGTACTCTCCATACTGGTACCTATAATAAGGTCAAGTTTATAGATAATATTATCATCCATATAGTCAAGCACTGAACCAGAATGATAAGCCCTGTGTCATGAAAAACAGAACAAGAGCATTCAGAAATCAGGTAAAGATAAAAAATAATAGTTAGCCAGCCTTAAGGGCAAAAACTAGCAGACCTGGTAGCTCCCAACAGTATTACATGGACAACATACCCAAAAACAAGCAAGCTTGACCTATAGTATTTGTATGAGGAGTACTGGATTGAGAAGGAAAGTAAGAGGTGATTACAAATTATCAATATCTGATATCACATAGACTTTTCTATCCAGACCAGTGGTAATGTCAGAGTGGATTCATGCTGCTCTTCCCTAGTCATAAAACGCTTCAAAAGATTATACTGTGGGATAGCTATGCGATATTAAGGACATTCTGTAGTGTTTGGTGTATATAGAATGTAGGTTGATTTACAAACCCATGTGGAACAATATTATGATTGTTTGTCAACAGCACATTTGAAATTTAACACCAGCTCTAGTCCACTTGTAGCTCAGAGATGATTATTCGAGTGTTATGGCACCCAATCTGCCCAAAGGTTCTATTTTATTGTAATCTTGCCCACCAACAAATAATTAATTAAATATTGGGCCCATTACATTACAGTTTCTATTTATCAACATATATTTATCAGACTGCAACATGTCAGACATATTACATTTTTTTTTTTACAATCCTGGTTAGAAGGTGTAGTGAGGGTAGACATGTATTTGGTCAGAGAACAAAGACTTTAAATGCAACATGTTGGGAACACAGTTGGTAGAGATTTGTTTAAATTGACCTGCGAAAACATTTGTTGTGATTTGAAATAATCTGTCTATGATGCTTAATTTTTGCATGAGCATTGTCAAAAGAGCAATGAAACTTGAAGTGGCTCCGTGTAAGAGCCAGACTGGTCATACTCCAGCATTTGCTAGCATTGAGTCACACAAACAAAGCATCAATCATGTCATCCTGCACCTTTGGAAGTGGAACCATTGGGAGGGTACCTTTTGAATATAATCATCTATATAAGTTACTTTGATTTATTTGTTTTTTTTTCAACATATGTAATGATGGATAAAATTGTGATGATAAAATGATGTTAAATGTACCACTCGACACCAACATATTTGGCTATCTGTTTAATGAAAGAAGCTGCACATACGCACTTAGGAAATGAAATGTAATAAAAAATAAAATAAAGATTTCTGAATCTTTACAAAACTGAGTTTTATGTGTTTTACTCCCCTCCACGACTTTAATCAAGATGAGGCCCACTGAACACACTAATTATGAATGTGTAACTTTTCCTTAGGGGCAAAATGAAAAGAAAAGTTGAGCTTTGGCAGATATTAATTGTAGTGATATGCCTGTGAGTAAGTGTTTATAATGTGGGAAAATTCATAAAATGTATTTTTCTTAATTATTTGCTTTACTGGCTGTAGGCTTTCATTTCCCTCCTAAATAATGCTGTTTTTGTTTTTGTTTGTCCACACACTGTACTCCTGCTTAGAGGACTTTAATTTTTTGAGTTTCCTTTTTTAAAATACCTTGCTCCAAAAAAACTAATCATACTGGCACATCTAAAAATAAAACTTTCACGCCAAGAACAATTTGTGCAAAAATGGCCACAATTATATAAGTACAATAATGCCAAAGATATTACAAAAAAAGACAAATGCAAGTCTCTCAGATTTTTTTTAAAGCACATAAATAAGCTTAAAATGTTTGGGGATTTGCTATCAGCATTTGCACAACCACTGCGTGTTGACATTTTTACAGATTTTCTGCAATTGACATAGAAGCGGATATGTTGTAAGGATAATGGGATTCATATTTCTGAATGTCATCAGTTGTAAATATCTTGCTAAAGCCAACCTGTAGCAAACGCATACACAGAATATGATAAACCTTAGATTCTTTTTTGTATGCCATGTATTATCTCAAGGCAAGTATTTGTGCTTCTTGCATGATCTTTAATGAATGCATAGAGTAAGTCCTGTTCAGTAGGATAAAACTCAATTCTGGTATAGAGTTTGCCATAACATTTTTCTTTCCTTGGCATGTGCCTAATTCCTATAGTGCGAGCCAAACTACACTGTCCTGTAAATGATGTTCTGTCAGAGCTGTACTGAAGGTTTTGTTCAGAGGCCCTTACAGCTTGATAAGCACACTGAACTGAAATTCATTATCATTTAAACAGAACTTCCATTTACAAAGAGCTTTATTGGGCAGAAAAATTCTGCAATCAACAAGAAAAACACAAAGCTCTGTCTTGTGCACTACGCAGATGTTTTGTTGGCCTTCATGCCTCCCCAGTTACTAGTATGAAATTGCAGCCAACAAATGCTTTAGCCATATGTGCATGAAACCCTAGTTTTAGAAAAATAAGCTGGGCAGCAATTCAGGTGCTCTAATCTCCTCCCTGTTCTTAACTAGAGAAATAATATTTGCAGAAATGTGTTAGACGAGCTTGACTGAAATGGTCTGTAAAAAAAAAGAACTGCTATGGGTCTGTAACATTCTAGATGGCTGTATTAGAAATATGTATGCAGATAAAATGGAACAGACATTTGGAATTAAAGTAACATTTAAACTAATTGTGCTGCTATAACAATTGGTCCAGGGTGGTGCAACTGAAAATATAGGCCTGTTGGTTAGTGATATCTTTTGCTATTACTGCACTGCTAATTTTAAAACATAAAACATTTTTAATATTAAATAAGTGTATCCATAGTACATGTATAGAATCTATTATCCAGAATGCCTGGGACCTGGGGGTTTCCGGATAAGGGATCTTTCCATAATTTGGATCATAATACGTATGCTAAAAATCATTTAAACATTAAATAAACCCAATAGGATTGTTTTGCCACCAAAATGGATTCATGCAACTTAGTTGGGATTAAGAGAAAATTATTGTTTTATTACTACAGAAAAAAAGAGATAATTTTTAAAAATTAGAATTATTTGCTTAAAATGGATCCGAGAAGTTGGTCTGAGCTTTTGGACAATAGTTTTCTGGATGAAGGATCCCATACCTGTACAAACATGGAAATGATAGAATGGCTTTTTATGGCAGGGTATTTCAAGTTGAATATAAATGCATGCTGCATGCACAAGTGCTTCTGGTAGGAACAGTAGTAGTGTATAAGCAATCTTCACATAAAAAAAGAATGGAGGAATGTAATGCAAGTCATTAACTAAAAATATATTTGGAAAGCAAAAAATTATTCTTTTGTGTGAAGATTTTTTTTCGTTGTGCAAATTGAATATATATTGTTAGCTTTTGTGAGCCCGTATAAGTATTTATTGACTCCAGTGACTCTATTTATTGGACTTCTACCAGTGTAAGAAAGAGTGCAGTTGTAGAGTAGTAAAATTCTCACAGGAAAAAATGTTAAATTAAATGTCTAATGAAGATTATTACAAAATGTGAATTTTTATTTGTTTGATTTTTTGTTTAATTTCCCCCTAAGTGAATAGTAATTAAATCAGAAGGTCTTGTGCGTATCAGTATGGCAACAGTCCATTAGAGACTCTTAGCTATATATTGATATATATAGTAGCTGATTTTTTTTAATTATAGTTTATTATAGTTGTTATTATTATAGTCCTATCAATAGACAGAAACTGTCTGCAATGTTTCTGCAGGAATTTATCTTCATATACTGATTGCCCTGCTATCAAGTAAAATATGTTCTTGGTAGTAATTTGAAAATATACATTTATGGTGTACTTATATGTTTAAATGTAGTTCTGTGATTTGTATATTACCTGTAAAACTTGCAATTGGAGATGAAATGTCACAACTTGTTTTAGACTAAGAACTCCATTCTATAATACAGAGAATCAAAATAGCTTTTTATTTAAAGCCAGTAAAAAAGCTGAGATATTACTTTGTACCCCTTTTACTATTCTATACATATGTGCAAAGATTTTGCATACAATATCCATTAGTCACTAATGATTTGCATATCAATGGCAAGGAAAGGAGGTGCTGTCTGGGGCAAATATTGTAAGGGTGAAATGTGAGGCAAAATGAGCAAAGGTAATTTTTACACAAGTCAAGTTGCCAAGATCTTGGTTATTTTCATTTTCTCTTTGTATCATAGAGACTTATACAATAAAAATGAAGTGTCAACTGAACATTGTAATCCCACTTTGGCGCTAAAAAAATAAGAATCAGAATAAGGGACTGTTCAGCTGTGCTAAAAGTCCTTTTAGTAAACTAGTTCAAAATCCTTTTGAAATCCCAGATACTACACAATTAATTGCAGAAACCTTAATATGATCTCCACTGGGGCTATCTCTCCAACAATAACATGATACCAAGAACTATATTGGTCATTTATTAACCAAAACACAATTCCACATGACCATATTTCAACCACAAATTACTCATTTACCTCATTGCCTAGCATTTACAGCTCCTGGCACTAAGCATTTTGGAATATCCATAATACTCAACAGTACCTTTTGTAAAGCTACTAGAGGAAGACATCCCTCTATTCACTGTTCTACATCGTATTATCCTTACCTTGATAAATATGCACTAAATTCAAAGCAGGAGAAAGTGAAACTTCCAGCAATCTGTGCAGGAATACAAGTGCCCATTTGATTTGGATTGATATGGATCAATAGATTTTATGATGAGTCTGCCAAAACTGTAAATCCTGTAAATCTGCCTCTTAGTCTCTTAGGTTTTATTTGCTGCCTGGAAAAACTGATGGCAGCATATGTAATTTGCTAATCAAAAGAGAACTTCTTACATTGTAAATGAAGCCCTTTATAACTTGAGTAGCATTAACCTACAGTTCATTTTTATATGATATACTGACTTTCTCGTATAATATACTGACCTTTATGTGCCAATTAAAGGCAAACTGAAAAAAATTAAATATTGTTATTGTTCGGCAGACACTTCATGTTGAGAGGCGTTATTCACAACAGATTACAGCAAACCACATTTACACTTTATTTCTACGAAGACATAAACACTCCAACTAGTAATAACATGTAATTGTATCCTCCTCATAAGGTAAAGGAGAAAGTCAGTTACAGCAAGTGTGTGCCAAATAGCAGGTTGGGGTGATTATTGAAGATGTATTAATTGAGTGCGGCAGAAAATAAATAAATAAATAAATAAATGCATGTGTTTGTAATTAGAGGATTACACAGCTGTTAATATCTTAAACCAGTTTTGTGTTCATCTACTTTAGGTATTATGAAAGTTGTTTCTATAGAAACAGCAAAAGGTATTACATTGCAGTAATATTCAAGCACATCAGAGCCTCTTTCAGTTTGTAATACATTTTTTAATGAAAATGAAATCTCCCCAATAGGCTTCTAATTTCAGCTTATTAACATGTATTATGAAGAATGTTTCAACAATAAGTACTAAAAGCAGTTTTGCCATCCCTTCTTCTTGAACACCGTTTTAAGGGCCATTACAAAACTTTGCTTTGTAGCAAGCATATATGCCTGACTGTGTCCAGTATTTTACAGTAAATTCAAAAGCAACTGGACAAAAAATATTGAAATATTAAAATGTAATTCCTGGGCCCTGTTATTAAATCATAAAAGCATCCATTTAGCCTTGAGTGATGCTATACAATCTATTAAACTATTTAATTTTATGGTGATGGAAGCCATCCCTGCCAGAAATGAATCATTATTTTTTCCTGGAAATCATTACAGCTAATTATTGGAATTTCTATAGATTATACATTAGTTCAGATTATGGCAGATATTTCTTCTAATTAAGAAGTCTACTCTGTTTTTGGAGCTCTGCCAGGTGATGTTTGTATATGAGTAGAAATCCATCAAACATTCAAGATCATAGTGCAAGAAGAAAAACACACCTTTTCCAGATCTTGTCAGTGAAAAGCTGAGAAATTTCTAAACCTGTTTTAAAATATTTCTTTATTGCATTACCTTACATAAATCTAGGACACATAGAAAAAACAGGTTCCTTGGTACATATATTTACCAAAGAAAATGAATGAGGTAAATAAGTAAATTAGGAACAAAGAGTATTTGGTGTTTCTACATAGGAATTGTTAAAAAGCTTTTAAGCAATTAAGCAACTGTACTAATTTATATTTTACTTTTAAATGTGTTTAACACGTCTGATGAATATTTTTGATGCTATAGAAAGAGAAAGACATGCCAGTGTGACAAAAGTGCTTGTTGATTCATTTTTTCTAGGCAAAAGACTGCCATATTTCTTGATGTTTTAGGAGGCGCACGATATAAAAATAGCATAAAAATGGAAGGATAAAAATAAAGGTAAAGCTATCTTTTTTTTGCCTTGAAACACACATTGGCATGTTTTTATTATGGCCATCCCTGCACCCCACCATGCAAGTGTACTGGGTAAATTGCCAATGCAAGTAATTCATACTATGCATCACAAGCGCTATCCTCTTCCAGTTTTATATAGCACTCTTCTGTAGGTCTGTACAGAATTTCCACCATTCCTGAAGTGACACACATTCATCTTCTCAGTGGAGCAATGCAGGAAAAACCATCTATATCTCTGTCAATTAATGTAACATTTACCCTATAATAGCTAAGCTTCTTTTAACAGTAAATCTAAATTCAGTATATCCAAAACATAAAAATGCTATAAGCAGAGTTGCTACATTTATCTAACTATCTAACTATATCTAATTATAACTACAGAATTTTGGATATTTTCAGTTGTGTTAATACAAATATGGAACATAAAATCTGACCTCCTTTTTAAAATTCTTTTTTTGAAAATCACAATGTTCCTTAACAAGATAAAAAAAATGATGTGTATGTCCCCCTTTAAATCATTGTACATTGTGTAAATAGGATAAATCGTAAAAATTATCCCATACACAATAAGAAAACCTACAAAGATGCCTGTAGGCAAATGTTTTAGCAGTCTAAATCTAATTTATACAGTAAGGTTTAGAGAAGCAAGGCTACATTAAAAAATCTGGAAACTAAAACTAGTGAAGTATATAACGTCAATGTATACTTAGTTTTTTTGGTCTTTAAAACAAATATATTTTCCTTTTGGTCGCATGGGAACAAATTGTTTTTTTGCTCAGTGTTTTCCCTCTAATGACATGGCTACTGCACTTAAATCATACAATCAACTTTACAACATAGAAATACAAGGCAACTTTCAAAAGCTCCATATTTTAGTAACAAAAAAACAGTGTCAGACTGGGTCATGGGTTTTCATGCTATCACAAAGAAGGTGAAAAAAAGAAAAATGAACACAATGCAAGCAAAACCTATTTTCCTTCTCTAATAAACAAGAAAAGGTGCTCTGTTGAATTTGTCTCCAATAGAACAGTACATGAACATATGTAAAATTCCACAATTTTTTGGCATACTAGGGATACCATATAAGAGTTAGCTACCACCACTAGGAAATTGTAGTTTTTGTACCTAGTGCTTGCTTGTTGATCAGTTCTGTGCAAAATAGTATACTACTTAATGATACAAAGCATTGAAAATAATAAATACCCTGCAAATACAACCTGTGATATACTGTAACCTATGAGTTGCACCCTGTCCATAGTACACAGTAAGTATAGTACACAAAAAGATAAGCAGATAGTACATGGGTTGTTTCTTCAATTGATGGTATGGTAGACTACAGAATAAATGGGTTAATGACTACATGCATAAAGGAAAACAAAACTAAATTTATATTTTATTTGCATGTAATTCATACAATAAAAATGCCATCATAGCCTATAAAGTCTTGAATGTCTTGTTCTTGCTATTGGCTATTGTTTGGAATTTTCTAGGATACAGTTGTTACGTGTGTGCGTTCAAATGTCTTTTAATGTATTTTGATATAAAAAGAAAGTACTATTTATGCAGCTGACATTTAGGGGCAGATTTACTAAAACTCAAATTTTTCTTTCTCATTTTTTATTTTTAAAAATTCAAATCAACTCCTTTCCACGAATGTTTGACATTTGCTAAAAAGTCTGAACTGAAAATGTACTTGTAGGAAAAAATCACAGAAAAGTCATGAAATTGTGACTTTTTCGAATTGCTGCACCAAAACCTCAAAAATCCAAAAACCTATAAAGTTTTGAAGCAAAAAAGGATCTTCCAGGAAAGGGAAGGGACATCTGCCATGAACTTTTACATGATCTCAACAAGTTTTAGCTTGTGAATTGTTGGATTCAAATTTCTAACAGTTTTGTCACATTAAATCTCTGAAAAACTTTTTTTTCTGCGATGTTTAGTGCTAAAAAAAACTGTATCGGGGAAAAAAAATCTGACCTTTAGTGAATGGCCCCCATAGTGGGGCCACACTAAGTTTATTATTCACAGGAGCCCCAGTTCCTTCTCTATCAAGGATTTGCCTATATTGTTTGTAGTATACAGATAATCCAAGTTATTGTCACTCTCCCTAATGTAAAAAACAAAAAGATATTTTTTTTTGCAGATATTCAGTAACTTTGGTCAGAGACAGACACAATGCACTCCATCCCTCAGTCTGTTATAAGATATATTCCTTTATAAATGTCAAAAAAGGATCAGGAATGGATCATAATTAATAAAATATCTAAGAAATGCCACATTCCCAAAAATCCCAAGCATTAATCTAAGTAAATATCACTCCTCATGAAATCCATCTAGGTCAGTGCTGTCCAACTTCTGCGGTGCCGAGGGCCGGAATTCTCGCGCATCCATGGTGGAGGGCCGCTAATGGAAGCCAGTTTTGACCACTCCCCCTTTTAAACCACACCCATTTTATCACAATGGTGGTAGTGCAGCAAAAACCCAAATGCTTGGTCCTCACTGCAGGGATATCAACCATCATTCATATGTGAAAGAATTATATTATGTCATATTAAGACATACCCTAAAATCCATATGACTCCTCCTCCCCTGTGGATAGCACAGCAACCCCCAGCATATAATTGCATATAATTACACACCTTAGGGACCATTTAATGGCTATTTCCAACTGCTAACAAACTCCCAGAACAAACCCCTGCCAGGTTCACCTCCCACAGGCACCTACTTGTGTGTGCCATACTCTGCCTGCCCTATGATGTCTGTGTCTGCCATACTCTGCCTGTCCTATGATGCCTGTATGTGCCATATGCTGCCTGTGTGTGCCATACTCTGCCTGCCCTATGATGCCTGTGTCTGCCATATGCTGCCTGTGTGTGCCATACTCTGACTGCCCTATGATGCCTGTGTGTGCCATATGCTGCCTGTGTGTGCCATACTCTGCCCTACCCTGCCTGTGTGTGCCATACTCTCCCTGCCCTATGCTGCCTGTGTGTTCAATAACCCTCCCTGTCCTATGCTGCCTGTTTGTGCCATACCCTCCCTGCCCTATGCTGCCTATGTGCCATACTCTGCCTACCCTATGCTGCCTACACACAGGCAGCATAGGCCAGGCAGTACATACAATCTGAGGTGTGAACAGACAAACAATGAGGGTGCTGCCTGTGTGTGCCATACTCTGCCCTACCCTGCCTGTGTGTGCCATACTCTCCCTGCCCTATGCTGCCTGTGTGTTCAATAACCCTCCCTGTCCTATGCTGCCTGTTTGTGCCATACCCTCCCTGCCCTATGCTGCGTATGTGCCATACTCTGCCTACCCTATGCTGCCTACACACAGGCAGCATAGGCCAGGCAGTACATACAATCTGAGGTGTGAACAGACAAACAATGAGGGTGATTACAGCCTGAGTCTGAGGTATGAACACTGCAGGGGGTGAACAATGCATAGATGAAAAGGTGTGAACAGTACAGAGGATTACATATTTAAACAATACAGAGGGATTACAGCCTGAATCTGAGTGAGAACCATGCAGGGGGGCAGTTAATCTCAGTACTGAAACCATTTAAAGTTTACACAAGGGTAAACCATCAAAGCAGCCAGACAGGTGGGGGGCCACACAGAGGGTGGTCGTGGGCCAGTTGGACAGCACTGATCTAGGTTGATTTGCTTGGAGTGTGGCATCTCCCAGAACCCATGTTGCCTAGGCGTATTTTTAAATACTATACTTGAACATTTTACTGAAACATGAATAAATTAATTTGTCCTGTGTATACCTTGTATTTGTTTTTTAAAACATTTCAGATTTTTAGCCTTAATAAATCTTTATGGAACATGGAATTAAAGTGATTTTCACTTTTGTGCAAGTTTTTAGTTTCATAAAAAGGCCATGAATATTCTGTCTGAATTTTTTCAGACAGTGTCCCAATAAAAAAAATACGATCGCAAAAAAGTTGCATGCATTTTGTCCCATTTCCCCCACCCCCCGCAATTATTGCTTTTTCATCACTTAATCATCAATAGAATTACGAGTGTAACAGATGCTCACCACAGACAAATATTATGGCAAAGAGGGAAAATCATACTAGAAGAGGTTTAATATGGATATAGGTAAAATCAAGCACACTGTCTGCAAAAAGAGGCAAGATAATTTTAGATGAAAAGCATCAAATTAGGTAAATTGGAGATGAAAGCACTTAGGAATAAAAGCTTTGTAGAAACACTCTACTAAATCTACATCTACTAAAAAGGCTAATAATAATGCATATTAGGGAGCATAAAACAGCATTGTTTTCTAGAGATACAAATATAAGTAGTTCTACTAGCATTTATATTTAAGCTTAGACCATACCTTAGGTAATGTAGAACACTGTTTATACTACAGCAGGGGTCTCAAACTCGCGGCCCGCGGGCCATTTGCAGCCCTCGGTACAATATTTTGTGGCCCGCACCAACGCCTTCTCAAAAGCAATGAATGGATCGCGATTTTTATTGCGATTCAAGGGATAATGCAAGGCACGGCGGGTGGGAGCTGCTGATTGCGGAAATGACGTTATGCCATCATAACAGTTATTATGGGAAGACGTTCTGTGTGCACAATTAGCTGCTAAGGAGCTAATTGTGCACACAGAACGTCTTCCCATAATAACTGTTATGATGGCATAACGTCATTTCCGCAATCAGCAGCTCCCGCCCACCGTGCCTTGCATTATCCCTTGAAAGCCAATTTTTTGTGAAATCCCTTATGCGGCCCAGCCTCATCCTGACTTTGCCTCCTGCGGCCCCCAGGTAAATTGAGTTTGAGCCCCCTGTACTACAGAGAAGACAGAAAAGCTGTATTGTTTCACTGGCAATTGCATTTTTTTCTTTGCATTTATATATTGTCATGTTCTGGAGTTTGCAGTCAACTGTGCGGTGACAGCATAGATGGCAACATTTGTTTCTGCACACTGGTTTGGTTACATTGGGCCAGACTCATTTCAGTGAGAAATGGTTTATCATGTAAAAATTAATTAACCAGATTCAATTCAAGGAGAAAAAAAGGTTTTTCCTAATTCAATTCTATTTTTTTTTCCTATAAACTTTGTGTTTTTACATGATAAACAGTGAGATAAGTTTTTTTGAATTGTATCTCGTCCATGAGTTTTCACGTGATAAACCTTTTTCTCACTGAACTGAATCTGGCCCATCTGGTAAATCCTTTCATTTGTGTAGCAAATTAGCACAAAACATAAATATCTTATATAAGTTCAGTGAATTACATCTTCATGAGTTCATTAAAGTGAAGTTATGAGAATGATTCAGATGACCTTACTCACACTGAAATCTTTTTTATACACAATGCAGTTTAAAATGTAGTTTTTTTTAAACCTCCAAGGTTTTATATCGAGCAATACAAAGGTAGCTTTGCTTTGAGCAACCTTTTTGTGTTATATTCTGTGCACTTTCACTGTATCCTCAGAAGGCTGTAATTGAAGAAAAACCATTCTGACAACAAGATAATCCCTTTCACCTTAAGGTTTAAAGAGAAGACAGCAGACTTCTGCAAGTGGAAGCCTATCCTAAAAAATAAGCCACTAAAAAAAAAAATACCCCCTATTACAAATGTATTAGCCTCTCATTTTCATCCTTGTAAAATTATCAGCTCCAGAACCTATCCAATTTGCCACTCCCCTACTGGCCTTAGATAGATAGATAGATAGATGATAGATAGATGGATGCAGAGGCAGTTCTATCCTTATAAGGGGCAGTCATGCAGCGGAGAGGGTCAGGAGAAGGGATTTATGGGGTATTACAAATTTACCGCCAAGTATATTGTAAGTATTGTTAGCTGGTTATTTACCAACTGGGCCATCCTACTGATGTTATGTGACTCACTGAAATGTCTTTATCACCCTGTTGCAAAATATAAGACTATTAGAAGGCATTGTGACTTTATATGGTCATTGATAACTTATAATATCCTTATATTTTATATTAATTTTTATATTTTATAATAAGGTCTGCATTATTCCCTGTATATAGTATAATCTAGCACACATCCCTTTTTTAAGACATTTACATTACTTTATAACATGCCCACAACAGATAAAATAATAGATTATTCATTTTATCAAATGGCTACATAGTTGTTAATCTCCCCAGTTTTTATCAGCATGCTAAAAAAAAAAAACTTTTTTTTATATATATATATACACACACACACACTTCATTAAATGGGGAATACTATACTGAAATGGCAAAATAAGGGAAACTTGAAATAAATACTACATGTATTATACTACCCAAATACTATCACCATATAAAAATAACCATATGAAAAATCAGACATTAAAAGCACAAGGCTAGTAACAATTCAGTCTTATGCCCAATTTCTGTTTTAATAACAGTATATGCAATTAATTCAAACACCTAATAATTCAAATACCTACTTGATAGTTCAATAGGCAAACCAAAAATAACATTATAGTTACGATGAGCTGGTTATTTCTGCATTAAACAGTTTCTCCCTAGAAGACCCTTGAGGCTGAACATATTATCTGTTGATTATGCATTCCTAAATTCATATAATCCTCTCTTCCATAAAAAATAAACAATGCCTCAATATGCATTTTCAGTTGTGCATTGTACTAGATAAAGATTTGAAACATACTGTGGTCACTGTATGATACTGATATTGTATGATGTATATTATACAAAATAAAAGTATCTTATGGATGCAATATGTTTCTCGTCTTATATATGTCTTATACAGGTGTAGGCAGCTATAGTACACCCTGGAAGCCAGGCACATTGAGAGATTATAACCTGAAAAAAATTAATTGTGCGGATTATGGATTATATAGCACAAAAAGATTTTGGATCCACTTTTTATTAACTACAACAAATATATACCTAATTAAAATTCTTACTAATTGTTTAGTAAACAAACGTATAGGGATTGAATGTTAAAAGTTACTAAAAAAAAGTTAGCTAAAATATACTAAGAAGAATATGTATCTAAATTAAGAGATACCAGTTAGGCTTTTGCATTTTGCCGATGCAGCACCCTGCATTACAAAAAGAACGTATTTCTGGTTGATAAAATAAGATAAAACTGCAAGGTTACTGGTTCCGGCAGTGGGTCTCCCAATGGTGCTCTGGCTAGTATGCACAGACACCCAGTGCCCGGCTTTGCATGACACAATCGCACAGGTGTAATGGTGCACAGCAGCAGAGTGCATTCCCACTGGTGCCCCCTGCCTTCTTTTTTCACACCAAGTAATGCTAGCAAGTTGCTAGGTTAACTTAGTCCTTTCTTTGAGCCCACTTGCATTTTTAAAAGTTTTCTATTTTCTCCTGTGACCCAGCCTATTCCTGACTTGTTTGGGATTTTTCGTGACCATCGGCCTAAATCTCCTTTCCTAAAACATAGTGGCCCACCCCATCCTGGACGCTGGATGACTTCTCTGCCCATCCCCCTGTACAGTAAATTGACTTTATTGGCCAATGGCTTCTCTTCACTGCACTTGTTTTCTGTTTCATTCTCAGCAAGCTCTGTTTTAGTGTAAGGGGCCTGTGAGCCCTTTTCTTCATCATCCACTAGGTAAGTCTGGCAGAAACTCTAAATTAATAAATTACATATTTGTGTTTAAAGGAGCGGTATACCCCCTTGTTCAACAAGTTCAATGAATAGGGCTTGTCCAGAATATATATTTTTCTTAATGTATTAATCACTAAAACCCGTTAGATTTTGCTATATTATGAACTAAACAAGGACATTGAAGTAACTACATGTTTGGGTCTTAAATGTTTGGGTAAATAAATATATATTACCAGTCCACACATAATTCCTTGCATTTTGAACTTCAGAGTACCTTTTAGCTTCAACAGTTACAACAATGGGTGAAGGCAGAGGGTTGTTCATGCAGAAGCAAGTATCACTAGCTAAATTAACTCTGATTATTAATTGTATATAATTTGTAAGTGTGAAAGCAAAGTATCTCATTTTGAATATAGTGGTGAAAAAGTACATTACTACCACAAAATAATTTTTACAGATATGGGGGCCGATTCACTAAAGGTCGATAATGCTTATCTCATGCTTTTTTGCATTAAAAAGCATGCAATAAATAAGTACCAATTCATCAGAGTCATTTTGCATGCATTAATTCGCATATCGCATGTGCAAAAAACGCATCAGCGCTAAGCGTTATTTCTAACGCATTGCTTTAATTAGCGAATAGAAATAGTTCTAATGCATGATTCAAAAAAGCATATAAAGCATTAAATGCACAAAATAGCACATTAATCTGTGTGAATATTAACACCAATTTGGGGCAGGCGGTACTTAAAGAAAATTGTGATTCCTGAGCTTTTGGCAACACAACATGGAGTTTGCAGTCAGATTTTTTCAAGTATGTGTTGGCCCTAGAGTGATGCATCCTCCAGTTTTCAGGGAAATGGTAATTTTCAGAACAGTAGTTTTCAGAAAGTAATGGTTACGTGTGTACTATCGTGCGCTAAATATCACACTCGGCGAAATATACACACGCAACAGGAAACACGTGGCGAAAAATAACGCAAGAAAATCACTCATGGCAAGTTAAATAACGCAAAGAACATCGCGTCCTTTTAGTGAATCAAGTGTTAAGTCGCAAAAAATAAGAAGCCATACAATTTTTAACGCATGCTATAAATAGCACTTGTTTTATCGACCTTGAATGAAACGGCCGCATGGTTTTTATCGCCTTCACTAAATTCTTGAATATCTTTAATTAATATACACTTGGAGATTTAAATCTCTTTCAGCTTGTGACCTATTTAAAGACATGAATGTTTCTTTTTAAATAAAAGAAACATTTATAGATACAAGTCAATGTCTTGTCAGGCCACATGTTGGAAGAAATTTAAATCTGTAAACTACAAGTGTATTTAACTAACATATTAAAAATATTCAAGAATTAATGAAGGCAATAAAAACCATTGATGTAAAAAATATCTTGTGGACCTTCTTGTCTTACTGCATCATTACAGCTTTTTAGTTCTCACAAGCAAGTGTGCTAAATTAAACAAAATGTGCAATGTTTATTGGGATATTTTTGAACTTTTATGTGAATTGCTTATAAATGTAACCAATGTGATTCATGTGAATATTCTAAAAACCATTAGAAGTGAACACTTCCCTTGTTTTAGGAAAAGCTTTTGTTCATCTGTGTGTTATACTGTCACTGCTGTTTTGACTTATACTATTGATTTTAAAACATGACCTGCAAACATCAATATACTGAGACGTGAAGAAGTGCAGAAGCAGTACAATAACACACCGCCTGTGAGCCCTGCATGCACAGCCAATATGAAGAGATTATGGTTACGTTTAATGAAAGAGCAAAATCAGGTGCTGAAGGAAAGCACTTGAATCAAAAGAAGAAAAAGTGAAGACAACATTCAGTAACGAGAGAATCCAATATTTCATTTCAGCAGAGTCTCAATGCTATATAAAAAATATAAGTAGATCCGAAATCAAAGTTTACATTTTATAAATAAATTAATATATTTTTTTTTTTTTTTTTAAAAGGTTGGTGTGTTGATTTGGTTAATATATTAAAATAAAAAAGTTGATAAAAAGTAAATAACGTTAAATTACAAATGTGTATATATATATATATAAGAATTACTGTGAAATGGTGTGCTGGTCCTGTTTATAGGTATATATATATATATATAGCTGAAGGAAGTGTTCCGCACTCACGGGTCTTAGTAGAATACAAATGTGTTTATTCAATACAACATCTAACGTTTCGGCTGCATCCGCAGACTTTCTCAAAGACAAAGTGAGGAAAACAGTGGTACATATATATATATATATATATATATATATATATATTATTCTAGTTGCTCTTTTCTATCTGTCCCTTTCCTTTTGCTTCTTATGCTTATAAACGTTGTGGCTATATAAAACAATTTTAGGTGACACCTGTGGTGAATTCTACATTCTCTTTTCCTCTCCTAACACACTCTAACCCGTGCAGGTAGCCTGTTGATATGCGGCTTAAACAATTGAATTTTGTAGTACAAATGGGTGAGTACCCGTAATCGAAACTAATAGTCATTAACCGATTGCCACCTATCCCTTATATTGTACCCGTGTATTGATCTACACCTAAGCGTTTATGGATACGATGTCTATACAATCTTATTGGCACTGATGGGCAACGCCTAAATTCAGATTGGGATATGGGGACAAACCGTGGGATGTGTTAGTCACGGCGATAACCTGTGAGCTGACACTGACCTAGTGTCCCCTTGTACCCTACACCTTACCTCCACCAAAATACCCCCTAATCGGAAATGGCCACCAGATGTGAAGGTGGTAAGGGGCGAGAGCGGGCTATGTCCGTGGTGTGAGGTGTCACATATGTCGATATATCGTGCCAAACAATACCACTGTTCTCCCATTAGAAGCCGAGTGAGGCACGGGAAGGACGCAACTGGTGTCCTCATCTCCATGGTAACGCTCCCATAGCCTTGACACAGAGCAGCCGACACGAGCACTGCCGTTACACTTTATGGCTCTTACGAGCAGCAAGTGGCTAACTTAGTGATAAACGCCACTAAGGGGTGGCTGGCTCTTGGATCTATTATCTGCACTTCTGATATTTTACCAACAGTCGCGTGACTCTCTGCACATGAGTGTGAGTTACAGTTCTACCTGCGCGGGGTACGTGCCATATTTTGGTTTACTTCTTTCACGCTCTATACATTTTCACAGGGTAACTATCTACTATCTTAGCTACCATATATTTACCACCATTTTTTCTTGTATGTTATAGAATTTATTTTATTTTGCTTTACTGTTGGGTTTATACACGAGTGGGGGGAGGAACGTCTATGTGAGTTATGACGTCATCAGCTGTATTTGGCGCCAAAGTAGGTTTAAATATTGAGTGGTTATACTGTGTGCTCACTTTGATAAAGGCTGTGGATACAGCCGAAACGTCAGTTGTATGCTGTGAACAATAAATCTTCATTATCTTCAACTAAGTCCTGTGAGTGCGGTATTCTACTTTTGACATATATATATAAAACAATATCAGTTATTAAGAACACTGCACTGAAATGATCTTAAATAAAGGGCACAATGACTAGTGCATGATTTTTTTTCACACAAAATGGATAGAGAAGTATTTTGGAGTCCTTGTAGATAATAAACTTGGCTGTAGCAAGCAATGCCAGGCAGCAGCTGCAAGGGCAAACAAGGTTTTGAGCTGTATTAAAAGGGGCATAGATTCACGGGAGGAGGGTGTTATTCTTCCCCTTTACAGAGCGCTGGTAAGGCCCCATCTAGAATATGCTGTTCAGTTCTGGTCTCCATTGCTCAAACGGGACATTATTGAATTAGAGAGGGTGCACAGAAGGGCAACTAAGCTGGTCAAGTTGGGTCTGTTTACACTGGAGAAGAGGTGGCATGATAACTATGTATAAATATATAAGGAGATCATATAATATTCTCTCTAATGCTTTATTTACCAGTAGGTCCTTCCAACTGACACAAGGACACCCACTCCATTCCTTTTAAATATTCGGTAAAGGATTTTTTACAGTGAGAGCTGTGAAGTTGTGGAATTCCCTCCCCGAATCAGTTGTGCTGGTTGATACATTATATAGCTTTACGAAGGGGCTGTATGGCCTTTTAGCAAGTGAGGGAATACAGGGTTATGGGAGATAGCTCTTAGTACAAGTTGATCCAGGGACTGGTCCGTTTGCCATCTTAGAGTCAGGAAGGAATTTTTTCCCTCTGCAAATTATAGAGGCTTCAGATGTTTTATTTTGCCTTTCTTTGGATCAACTAGCAGTTAAGCAGTTATATATAGGCATCATGGTTGAACTTGATGGACTTATCAACCTACTATGTTACTATGAGTTACTGTTTTAAAATTCCAAATGAACAAAAGCACCTAGTTCAGCTCCTAGTTTTAATTTATTTTTGCTTTCTTGTATACTGCTTTATACTACTTGTAATATTATAGACCCTAAAAGACATGGCTATGAACTTTGACTTGCTGGTCTATATGTATATTTCATTAAATACATGAAATGATACAATATTATGGCTACTAGTACATAGCACTTCTCATATAAGATGTGTTCTGG
Organism: Xenopus tropicalis; assembly: GCF_000004195.4. NCBI lineage: Eukaryota > Metazoa > Chordata > Amphibia > Anura > Pipidae > Xenopus > Xenopus tropicalis. Next base: position 81,943,633 of record NC_030680.2, on the reverse strand, counting down.
GCTATTACTGCTAGATGTAATAAAGAATTACTTCTAGTTGGGTGCTATAGAATCTGTGAATGGAACTAATAAAACACTTCCATCAATTGTTGTGGGAGTGCCACTACTTTAGTCATTAGCTAGGTTGTTATCCCCTCATGATTATAATGTTTTAAAAACTAAAAACTTGCAGCCTTTTCTGTTTGCAAGAGGATCTAGGTTTCTTTCTTTGCATGACTGGGTCTGAAGCATTCACCTATAACTAAATTGCCTGTTGGCCAATACAATTTTCTCTATACATACAGACATCCCCCACCCCTTTTTTTAAAGGGTAAAAATACAAAACTATAATAACTACATTGCTCAATCAGCATCCAAGTATAAATAGTTTCTGAATGGCTGCAACAAAAGTTGTATGTTGTTTTTATAATAAATGTATATTTATGTGAATTTATTTCATTCTGAGTTTAAATTTAAATCTTGAAAAGCAATATATTTCTTTGGTAAGTAGTGATATCATGCAAACCACTGTAACAGGTCTTTATTCAATATTTTTAATTAGCCTTCAGACTTCTGGTCATACAGATATTCCCTTCTTGAAAGCAGAAATTAACTTGCAAAGTTTAAAATCCTATTTCAGCATTAATTAGATTTCTTTGTAGAAGAATTATAATAAACTTCACATTTCTTGATCTAACTTTACAATCATCTGCAAAGAAAATATTTTTTCATTCATTTTTATCTTTAAAAATCTTTTATCATTTTATTAAAGACATATTATACTTCTCTTGGGAAGTTAAGAATCTAATTTTAATTAAAATAGGATATTCAGATCTAATTTTTTTTTCAAATAAGTATTCATCAGCTATTACCATCTATACCTTATTATCCAACCTTCCAACAAAACTGAAGCATTGCTTCTGAAAAGGTCATTTGTATTTTTCATTTTTTGGAAATAGCTAAAAATTACAGTAAAAGTACTTTTTTAAGTGTTATTTGTCAAAGTATTAAATATAGTATAGTTTACTCTTGAAATATTTAGGTGCATTTAGCCTTCGTGCTTGAATCAATCATGTATGATTCTAAACAAAAGTCTCAAAGTTTGTGAATATAATGGTCTTATTTTGGTTTAAGAGAAATACCTCTTCAGTCACATGTCTAAAAGCAAACCCTATGGGGGAGATTTATCAATGCACGAATGGTCCGTTCATTTTTCGTTGTTTAACACGACTTTTTCATACTGTGCATACGACAAAATCGTATTGTCGCAACGAGTACGAAAGTTTCGGATTCATTCAAGCTTCGGTATCGTGACTTTCCTTGAACCATGTTGGAGCTGCAGAGTGCCATTGATTTCTATGGGAGTCTTCCAAAATCGTGCACAGAAGGATCAACGTCTGAAAGGTTTTCCTGCATTTTACGATCGTTCAGATGCGAAAATTTCATGACTTTCGGATCGCCAATACAATATTATCGTGAGTAATATGATTTTTTCATAAGCATATTCGCGATATTTGTGAACATCAGAAATTATCGTATCCAATCCGAATTTTTCCCATTGGGGATTTGAACTCGCGTTTTAATGAATCGGCCCCTGTGACTGTAAAAAATGCATGTACCATAGAATACTACAGTAATAGACCTTCAACTGTGTGAAAAAACAAACAGTACAGCTACATATATGGGAAGATTTATCTATCAATTTTCAAGTTTATGAATATTTTGAGATTTTTTCATTTTGAATAAACTCAAGATTTGACTGAACTTGAATGTTTCCTTATTTATTTAATAAAAATAATTTGATCAAATGAAACCATGAAAGAAAAATTTAAATGTATCAAAATTCTATCCATCATTTTCAATGGGTCTACAAACTCTAAAATAAAAAACAAGAAAAAAACTGCAATTAAAAAGCTGCATACATTTTGCCTAGGACAGCTCCCACTGACATGAGCTCACAAGCTTTTAGAGACTGAAGTTTTATATTTTAGTTTTTGGATTTTTTTTTATTAATAAATATTGAATTCGAGTTTTGGAAGCCATAATTAGAATTTGGGCATTTTTGCACTAAAGAATTCAAATGGGGGGAAAAAATCATATTCAAACATTGATGAATCAACAACTTAAAGTTTCTGCAAACAATAAATATGATATATCCATTACAGAAATTAACATACAGTTCAACTATTTTAAATTACATTGGAAATGTTGTTCAATTATAATAAAACAGTAAATGTGGTCCTTATAAATAAATTGTGTAATTTATATCAGTGCATTAAATGATTTGATTCCAAGTTTACAAAGGTTATTTGATATTTTTATGTTCTCCAAATATTCAATAATTAACAATAGAATAGAATACATGTCACATGATAAGATACTTAAACAAAATCTGAGACATTAAATACAGCAAAAGAAATGATTTGCTATAATATTGATGTTGTTATAGCAACAAAATCCTAAGGTTTCTCTGTAAAAAAACAGTCTAGAGCCCTTGTTAATGGTTAATGGATGTGGATGTTAATGTTAATAGATGCTTTTGTCAATTCAAGGGTAACAAACCCCACCCCCAGCAGATTTTGCTGCATTTTAATTTGGTGTACACCCAAATCACCTAAAGTGAAGTAAAAAGGCATATTTACTCAAGTTAAGATACATAGATATTTTACAGTAATCACATTGAAGCAATAAATAAGTGACAACTGACAATAACTGATAACTGACTAAATCATTAAGCTAAGACTAAAAACAGAGTTTACTTGATTTAAGCACAAAAATATTCTTGTAAGTAATAAACAACACTATTGATAATATTAACAAATGAGGAATTTATCTACCTTGAGACTTTAGAAAGACTACTATAGTAAAACATGAAATGCAGTGGTTTTGTGTATTGATTTTTTATTTTATTTGAGCATGGATAGATATTGAGAATGCAAAGCTTACAACAACATATACACGTTTACATAAAAATAATCTCTTTCCTTGGCCTAAAGTATCTCTACCCTGTCAAAATGTCAAACTCAAAAATGTACCACCATTTTGAATGATACAAAGTACAGGTTACAATATCTTGTATCCAGTAAGTGCCAAATTACTGGAAGGCCATCTCTCATCGGAACAATTTATACAAAAAAAATCTAATTTTTTAAAATTGATTTTTTTTTCTCTATAATAATACAGTACCTTGTACTTGAACCTAGTTGGACTACATAATTTAATTTTGGTGTCAGAATTGTATTGGTTTTATTTAACATTAAACTACTAAACTACTACTAGCAGGCATAAGGTTTTTAGGCATAAGGTAAAGCAATATAAATTGCAGAAAAAGCCCTTATCTGGAAATGTCATGCCATTAGCATTCTAGATAAATATACCCCAGACCTGTTGTAAATAAATGAAGTAATAATACACTCCTCCATTTTACAAAAGGTTTATGTGTAGCATCCTTAGTTATAGCTTATAACTACTCTCCTAATGAAAATCTACAATAATAAAGGGCATATTTATTGAAATTTGTGTTTATGGGGTGGGAAAGCAGCACAAAAAAAGGGACAAAATGCGAGTGGCTTTTCCCTTTTTTTTTCTTTGAATACTAGCTTATTAATGAAAAGACTTA